>NC_063062.1:7446057-7763557 GCF_018812025.1 Megalobrama amblycephala
TAAATTAAATGTGTCTGGGCTTGAAATAGTTTTACCATTTACTGCACTTTTTATTCTTAGTCATTTTCCTATTGAAATCTCGCAAATTCACAGAAAATATCTTACTTCCGCATTGAAAAATAAAGTGGATAGTCTTATTTGACTTTTAGAGAACATAGACATTCTTTTGGTTATGAATTAAATATAAATTGGTTCAATTTGGATAACAGTGAAATGATTTAAATATAAATAAAAAAATATATTTTGATTCAAAATGCCATATACGCTACTATTAAAAAGTTTGGTGTTTGTAGGTTTTTTTTTTTTTTTTTTTTAAAGAAGCCTTGCAAAGACTACATTTATTTGAACAAACATACAGAAAAAAACTTTAATATTGTGAAATATTTTTAAAATTAAAAAAAATATATATATATATATATATATATATATATATATATATATATATATATATATATATAAATTAAATGTAATTTATTCCTGTGATGGCAAAGCAGCCATTACTCCAGTCTTCAGTGTCACATGATACTTCAGAAATCATTCTAATATGCTCAAGAAATATTTCTTATTATTATCAATTTTGAAAACAGTTGTGCTGCTTAATATTTTTGTTGGAAACTATGATTCATTTTTTCAGGATTTTTTTTTTTTTATAAATAGAAAGTTCAAAAGGGTAACTTTTATTTTGTAACATTATAAATGTGTCTGCTGTCACTTCTGATCAATTTAATGTGCCGTTGCTGAATAAAATAATTAATTAAAGTATTAATTTTGAGTAGTTTTGAGTAGTATATACTATACATAATGTATATTTGAATAACTTATACATTTGTAAGGGTAAAAAAGTAAAGTGGCCTTACCCTGGTAATGGTAAATCTGTGTTACTTTGAGAAATATACAGATATACGCTGAACGATTATCATATTCATATACCAATGTGTTTTTATGGTACTCCAGGGCATTTCAAGTAAATACCATGGTGCTACCTTGGTACATGTCCAAAAACCCCTGGTATTACCTGAGTAATTTATTGTTGTACACTGAAGAGTTATATTTTCCCGAATGGCTTTGTTTCATCATCTGCAACTGTGAGAATATTGTAGGTGGTGACAGTGCCCCCCCTTCCCCACAAATCACTGACTCATCTGTATTCCTCTGCTGTCTCCCATGTGGCCTGGTCCTTTCGTCACATGGCCGGTGTGTGCCCTCCAATAGAATCAGCCTCATTTTCGCCCCTCCACTGAATTATAATGATACGTGGACTCCGATGACCCAACCAATCAGGCGAGGAGAGCTGGCATTCTCCAAATATCATACCCGCTCATCAATATTCCTCTAGTTTTTTCCTCCCGAGTCTCACCCCACCCCTTCATCCCAAACCCCCACCTCCTGTTTGTTGGCCCACCCCTCCAGCAACACAATAGGGGTAATTGTCCATGCAACACACACACATTGGCACATAAAGACGGACAGACAAGAGCGTGTGGCGTTTCCCTGCCATATGCCGTCCCTCCTCTGGAATGTGATTATCCTCCGTGAAGGAAAAAAACAGAGGCTGAGCGGAAAACAGTGTGCGGGGGAAGCAAGTGAGGGAGGAAAGAAAAAGGAGGAGGAGTAAAGCAAGTGGAGAGAGAGAGAGAGAGAGGAAGGATGGAGGATGCAGAGTGTGTGGCAGCAGAGCTAGAGAAGGGAGGGTTCATGAGAGGGCAGTTCAGTCTGGTGTGATTCTCTGGATAAGGACGACGTTACTCTGGAGAACTGAAGTGGAAATCTCTTTTGCACACACACACACACACACACACACACACACACTGCTGCCATCTCAAAATCGACGAAGACTCACATCAGGTCAGTGCTGTCTCTTTTGCGTTTGCATACAGCTGACCACAGTTGAGAAGGGCTGTGGCTCTTGAAGCTCGTCAGGTTTACCGCAACAGACTATACGGTTGAGTCTTTCAAGTAGTCTAGAACAGAAACCTGTGCTGTTTTGAACATGAAAGCATGTTTGTGTGTGACATTTTTATCTAGGAAGACGCATTTTTAATTCTGCAGACACTGAAGCAGCGGTGTGTGTGTGTGTGTACGTGGGTGGATTTGAAAGGTGCTTTTGTGTAAAACCTAAAGCAAAAACATAGTTAAACTGCATTTTTTTTGTGCTCGAGTCACAGCGATGAACATTCCTGGGGTGAATCAGACACACAAATGCGAACGCAGACACAGATGCAGAAACAGATGGATGTGGAAACAGGTCAGGGTGCTTCATGGAAGCAGGTGGAGATCTGTGTGTGATAGGTGTGTGATCAGTGTCCAGCCACCAGCAAACACCACACAGCTATCAGATTAATCAGAGATGTACAGTATCTCTTACAGGATCAAGGAAGTGTTAAGACTTGTTAATGTGCTAAATAACAAATATGTGTGGGCATAGCATCACAGATGGCTAAGACTGCTTTAGCACCTCGGTTCAGACTGCTTTAGCACCTCGGTTCAAGCTCTACGTCAATCTCTTGATGTCTTTTTTTTTTTTTTAAGTATAAACTTTGTCTCAGATGTTTATCCTAAAATATAGACAAAAAGAGAGAACTTTTACTGTGACACTACTGGACCGAAGGTTTGAAATATGTTTTTGAAAGAAGCCTCACCAAGGCTGCATTTATTGGACAAAAAATAGAGTAAAAATAGTAAATAATATTACAATTTAAAATGACTGTTTTCTGTTTGAATATATTTTAAAACGTCATTTATTCCTGTGATGGCAAAGCTGAATTTTCAGGAGCCATTACTTCAGTTTCAGTGCCACATGATCATTCTAATAGGCTGATTTTCGGCTCATTTATTATCAGTTATTATTGGTGCTCACTGCTCAATTATTAATAATGGCTCTTATTATCAATTTTGGAAACAGTTTTTGCTGCTTAATATTTTAGTGGAAACCTTAATACTTTTTTTCATGATTCTTTGATGAATTTTGATGAATTTAATATGTGCCTGCTGAATAAAAGCATTCATTTGTCATCATTTTTTTTTTTTTTTAATCAGCATTTGATTTCTGAAGGATCATGTGACACTGAAGACTGGAATAATGATGCTGAAAATTCAGCTTTGTATCATAGGAATAATATATTTTAAAATATATTCAAATAGAAAACTTGTTTTAAAGGTGCCAAGAACATGTTTTCAAAAGATGTAATATAAGTCTAAGGTGTCCCCTGAATGTGTCTGTGAAGTTTCAGCTCAAAATACCCCATAGTTTTTTTTAAATAAATTTTTTTAACTGCCTATTTTGGGGCATCATTATAAATGCGCCGATTTATGCAGCGCGGCCCCTTTAAATCTCGTGCTCTCCGCCCACGGAGCTCGTGCTTGCCTTAAACAGCTATAAACAAAGTTCACACAGCTAATATAACCCTCAAAATGGATCTTTACAAAGTGTTCGTCATGCAACGTGTAATCGCGTAAGTAGAGTATTTAATTGGATGTTTACATTTGATATTGAATGAGTTTGAGGCTGTGCTCCGTGGCTAGCGGCTAATGCTACACTGCTGGAGAGATTTATAAAGAATGAAGTTGTGTTTATGAATTATACAGACTGCAAGTGTTTAAAAAATGAAAATAACGACAGTCTTGTCTCCGTGAATACAGTAAGAAACGATGGTAACTTTAACCACATTTAACAGTACATTAGCAACATGCTAACGAAACATTTAGAAAGACAATTTACAAATATAACTAAAAATATCATGATATCATGGATCATGTCAGTTATTATTGCTCCATCTGCCATTTTTCGCTATTGTCCTTGCTTGCTTACCTAGTCTGATGATTCAGCTGTGCACATCCAGACGTTATACTGGCTGCCCTTGTCTAATGCCTTTCATAATGTTGGGAACATGAGCTGGCATATGCAAATATTGGGGGCGTTACGTAACAGTCGGTGTTATGTTGAGATTCGCATGTTCTTCAGAGGTCTTTTAAACAAATGAGATTTATATAAGAAGGAGGAAACAATGGAGTTTGAGACTCACTGTATGTCTTTTCCATGTACTGAACTCTTGTTATTTAACCATGCCGAGGTAAATTCAATTTTTGAATCTAGGGCACCTTTAAATTAATAATACTTCACAATATTACTGTTTTTACTGTATATTTTTTATCAAATAATAGGTGAGCATAATTCAAAAACATTAACCAGTAGTCTGTATTTTACACTATTATAGAGCAATAGCATCAGATAAAATGGGCTTGATTAGAAATGTGCATATTAATCTCTGACTTTTGATTATAGACTTTTTGTCTAGGCAATTCTGAGCTCAGTTTGTGTCTTTATTAAAATCTAGATGTGTTTTTTACAGCAAAGTTTTAATTTCTCTTTCTACTTTTATTTCTGTGGAGAAGAAGCTATTGAGATAGCAATGCAGTCATTTTTCTCACCTTTGTGGTGTCCGTCTAAACAGTCATGTGGGTTGGTGACCTCACTCACTGACACCTACACTGTCTCATACTGAGAAAGCGTGCAGAGAAATGTTGATGTATTAATATCTGCTTCTCGCTGTTAAACATGTGACTGCTTTCAGTTGTGAAGTTAATCATGCACACACGCAAGAACCAAAAAGCAGAACTGTGCTGCAGGAAAGTGATATAAAAACAAGCTCAAAAAAGAGAAGCAGTATTTTTTAAAAAGTAATATAAAATACTATTCTGAAATCATTTTAAAAACATGGCCAAATTTATTTATTTATTCTCATACTTAGGGTTAGGTGTTTGTTTGAATAATTTAAGCACTAAACGTTGGCTCTAGCACCACTTGTGCTACAGGCATGAATGATACTTCAAATCGTGCAGTTTATTTATGAAAGGTGTGTTGACTTTTGTCTGGGAGATGATAAAACGGGTGAAAACAATCCCATAGACTTACACTGGAGGACATCAATCACATTCCCTGTATATTATAATACTTCTAATAAATGCAACTGCACATTTTCTTGCTTAGATGACAAAATAATTGTGCTTTATTATGATAAAGCATGTAATGTACTGTACTGTTGAAATATTATCATTCAGCATGCTAAAAATTTGAAGGCAGACAAAAGTCATTTCCTGATTGCGTCATTAATACCAACCATAGTGTTGTATATAGAGTTTACCGTCCATTCGTTTCCTGTTATAATTCTTTTTAAGGCCCATAAGGTTCTACAGAAACTCATAGTCCTGTTTGCATTGGGACAGAGAGAGAGAGAGAGAGACTAAAGAGATGAAAGCTGGAAAGTGGGTTTGTTGATATTACCACACATTAAGCCTTCCCTCTCATTGATCCCTCACTCAGCAGCTTTTATTGACTCCTGTAATTATTCTCCAGTCGCCAGCAGTCAGCGAATTCATGTACTGTATACATGCATATTTTTGAATGGCTACAAAACTGTGAAGAATAGAAGAAATTCACTGTGGTTCACTTTATTTTACTTCTGGAAATATTGTGCATCATCTAAGCTGATGTTATGTTGTTGTTCACTAAACATTTATTATTGCTGTCAGTGTCTGACTTCTTCTCACATTGGCTGTGAAACCGGTTTTGTGACCGGTGAGGGGAAAGAGTGAGACAGCCACAGGAAGAAGAAAAGCAGCTGCTTGTTTTGGGTGACACCTATAAAGCGAGTTGCATGTAGAGGGCATTTCCCTGTTGCTTAGCGTATTATTGTGTGATTTAAGATGGAGAGGAAACATCTTAGGAATGTGAGAGAAAGACAAACCCAGCCACACCGGAGAACCAATAGCAGAGCAGGTATTTTTCTAATTTCCTTATTGCATTTCCTTGTGACATGACCTTCAGTTCATGTGTATTCGTTCCAAGTTCTCATGTTGTACTCTCGATATGTATTAGTTTTGTTTCAACAAGTTTTTTGACCTGTGCATTTTTCACGATGAGGCAGAGAGATGCATGCTGTTTGAATTGTCTAGCCCAAAAACTTCATCAGGCCATTATATATATGTTGGTATATGTTATCTATCTGATCGTTTCAGCTTGTAGACAGTTTGATGTAAATTCAAATATACATAAACAGATTTTTTTTAAGATTTTTTTTTTTGCATTGTGACATTATTTTAATTAAAATTAAGCATATTTTCCCAAAATTGTCATTACTGTAATGTGAAAATAAATATATTAAAAATAATTATATTATTATTATTCATTTATTGTATTATTATTATTTTTAATCATTTTATGTAATACAGTAAAAAAAAATATTGAGAATAATAATTACAAAAAAAGTAAAAAAAAAAATCTCTGGATCCATACAGTGCTAAATAAATATCAATTATATTTTGCAAAAATAAATAAATATATATATATATATATATATATATATATATATATATATATATATATATATATATATATATATATATATATATATATATATATTTATTTATTTATTTTTTATATATATATATATATATATATATATATATTTATTTTTTATATATATATATATATATATATATATATATATTTATTTATTTATTTATTTGTTTATTTTTTAATATATATATTTATTTATTTATTTATATATATATATATATATATATATATATATATATATATATATATATATATATATATATATATCCATTTGATTTTTGGGAGAAATATGACCTGCACAAGTATGGAGATGCATTTGGTGATCATTTATTGGTATTGTCTTTAATTAATTATGAATATTACTTTGATAAAGCCATGCTAAATTGCATTAATCACCAGTATCATGAAGTAAAAAAAAATGAAACAATGACAACAATCATGAATGTTCTGAAAGCTTCTTAAACATTTTAATTGAGATCTCCATCTAATTTACTATGCTTTTACAGTAGTAATAATGACAGTAGGTGCATGCTGTCATATTTTGGTAGAAACTGGTTACTATTTTTGTAATGTTTTGGCTGACTTTTATTATGTCAATATTGAATCAGTGTTTGGAGCACAGTTTGTAAATGCAGGGTTTATCTGATGTACTGTCGCTTTCATGCATGCAGTTCAGCTCAGTCTTCTGATAGTTGGTTACGTTAAATGCATGCATACATACTGGAAATTGTTTGATCCTAATTTAGGGAAGCATTTTTTATTACATCAACCAAATCCATAACTCACTGCCTTATTGAACACCACAGTATTTACAGTCATTATGGGCACTCGACTGTGAACATGATTCATGGCAAATCTACTCTAATGTTCTAACAAGGGCTACACATAAACGCTAAATTACATGCTACACAGTATCATAAATAAACCTCATAAACATGTCATTGCTATTTTTCATTTGTATTCAGATAAAAGATGACTATATTTTGTGTTTCTAACCAAGCAAACTGATTAATTGAGGTGTCATGGAAACAATTTGGATGGTTATCCAGCTCCACACATCCCAGTACTCCATTCAGTGTGCTGATTTGTGCAGCATTTATTGGGAGAGTCTGTCTTTGATAGCTCATAAAAAGGCTTTATTTAGGGTCCCACCAGCCCCTTCTTTCATGTTCGTTAAAGTTTGTTTGTTGTGGTTGTCGTATTTGCTTACAGGGTTTTTTTTTTTTTTTTTTAAAGCTTCCATTAAAAATGATTATTATGTGAACATGTGTGTTCGTTTGAGTGTGTGGGGGACACCAGATCCTTCTGTCACAAGGGCTCCAGATGGCACAAGGAAAAAGCCTTGCTTTAATCTCACGCCCAGGATAAAATGCACACAAACACACACACACACAGTCCCACTCAAAAAAATACCTTACTTTAAACTTGTTTGAATCTACATTAAACTTTACTTTGTTTCAGCTGGTTAGTGTACTTTCATTTGTTGAGTTCTTCATCATTTATCACTGCATTGTGTCCCTCTTTACTTCCCCAGCTGGTTTAATTGTCTCTCAGTAGTGTAATAGTTTTATATTTTCAGCTGCGCTCTTTATAAGCTGCGTGAGTGTCAGCGTGTGCCTTCATGCTCACATGTGTGTACAATTGGAAACCACACGCCACTTGTTTACTGTTTGGCTTTCATCTTTTATGTGCATTAGAAATAGAGTATACATTAACATGGCTCTCTGATGCCCTAGATATCACAGCAGAATTAATTGCTGGTGCGTCTCTGGGGATTTACTTTTCTTTTGTTTCGCTACAAATGCTGGATTAATGTTCTCTTATGCTCTCTTCACACGCAGACCTTCTGCTCAGTGTTATTATTATCCAGAATACATTTGTCTACTTTAATTGTTCTACAACATCATACATAATACAGTTTTATGGTTTCACTTTTAAGGTAAAATTATATTATTTTGCATACAGATTCTATTTATTTATTTATTCATCAATCATTGTGGCTTTTTAAAATTAATTTTGTATAATTAAGTCTATTTTATTTATTTACTTTGCATTGACATTATTTTAAGCTTTCAACTTCATCTCAACTTCATCTAAATGATACATTTCTTATAATTAAATGTATTTATTTAGCATTATTTATGCTAGAATTATTTTAAGCTTTCTGCTTTTTCTATTTCATAAGGAGAATTCTCTGTGACCTAAGCGAGGTTCATATTAAAATCATTTATTGAGTATTGTGTTAAAGAACTGGCCTGCATGAAAGCCAGACCTGAACTCCAGTGAACACCTTTGGGATGAAATGCCATTTATGCCTAAATGGAATCAAATCCTCACAACCGTCATGTTTAACAAGTACATATGAGTGTGGTGTTTCTGGTGCCCACATTTAGTGATCCAGACATGTTCTTGACAGGTTTTGTGTCATTAAGATATCTTCCTGTTCTCTTTTTAGCTCACCCACAAGTTTCTCAGTATCTGTATGCTCCTCATTTTCCATCAGTATAGAGATAATCATGAGATCACCTCAAAATGCTTTTTGTTTTGTTTCTGGAATGTAGATTCCTGTATTACGTGACCATATGTGTCCATGTGTCTTAGGAGAGATAGTTTTACAGACTTCAGGGTTTAGGATCAAATTTTAGTATCATTAGTGTTGGCCTAGTGATTGGCTGATGCTAACTGGGGTCAGTAAGAAAATAATACTTTTATTCAGCAAGAACACATTCAATTGAAAAAAAGTGTCAGTAAAGACATTTATGATGTTACAAAAGATTTCTATTTCAAATAAATGCTTTTTTTAAACTTTCTATTCATCAGAACATCCTGAAAAAACAATTATTATAATAACAATAAATGTTTCTTAAGCATCAAATCAGCATATTTGAATGATTTCTGAAGCATCTTGGACACTGAAGACCAGCTTTGCCATCACAGGAATAAATTACATTTTAAAATATATTAAATTAGAAAAGTTATTTTAAATTGTAATAAAATTTCAGAATTTTTACTGTATTTTTGATCAAATAAATGGAGCCTTTAAAAAAAACATTAAAAAAAAAAGCTTACTGATTCCAAACTTTGAACTGAAATGTTTCAAATGTCATAATCGTGTTCCCCCATTATTTTTGTGAATGGTGGCGAGAATAAAACTATTTTTGATTTTTGGAAACTAAATATTTCTTATGTTGTCTTTCAGATAAAGCTGGCAACCCCAGCTGCTTTCCCTCCAAACAATCTGATGAAGAAGAACCTTGTGTTGGGGTGAAGATCGCTCAGAACAAAGGTGGGCAATATCCCTCCCTTCCTTCTGTCTCTTCCTTTCTCTGTTCATTTAAACTTTGAGCTTGGACCTGTGAGAATCTACCATTTTACTGTAGCTGTTGTGTGTCAGAATGAATCCGCTGCGAGCTGTTGTATTTATGATCTGTTGTAAGAGATAACAGATACTTTTACATGTTATGTAATAGTAGTTTTAAGTGTTATGGAAATTAATGGGCGTGACTGAGCCACAATTACTGAACATGCACTGGGATCAATGATTCATCCACCTCAGTTTTTGGTCTGTTTCTCTTGATTAATGGAACAAGGAGGTTAACATGGAGATGAATTTGGAGGATTTTGCAGTTAATTCATGCCATATTTGATGTTTAATGTACAATTATGTGGGGTAGGATCACTACACCACAGAAACCATGTGATCTACACAATATCCTTTTGTTTGTTGCTTCTTGGTGCAAGAACAAACACAAGAAATAGAGTGGTGCAGGGATGGCGTATTTTTGTAGGCCAAAAGTTAACAACAAAAAACCCAGTAGGATTTTTCCATTGGCCTTTGGACTATTGCAGAAAATAAGGTCTGTGACTAACAAAAGCGTATGATTCTTACATGTTTTGTTTATCAAAATAATCTTCACAAATGAACACAACTTTATGAATTTTGAACCGTAAATACAATTGGCAGAAGTCAAAAGCTAAATGTAGGCTATAAACAAACTACCACGGTCGCATGAATTCAAGGTCACCATCACTAAGCTTCCGACAACTCTTTCAGTCTTTTTTTAAAAACATGATCCACGAAAGTTTGAGTTATAATAGTTTGCAAGAGTGTGATTATAAACACATTGAGGCTGTGAAAGCAGACTAGATGAGTTGTAGTCCCATTTAGCCACTTGTTAGCAACCGATTTTAAAACATCACAAGAGGATATTACTGATGTATTTTATATCGTAGAATAAAACCTGAAAATCTCTTGAACTTTTGTTCACCACAGACCGTATTTTAAGCATTTAACCAAAAACCCATTCAAAAAAACCCATTGAGTTCTAGACGATGGAACCGTATACATATACATATTCCATCATTTACATTGTGCTGTGAGTGTCTGTAGCTCCATGTGTAAACAATTGCCATATTATACCTTCACAAAGTTTGTTTTCATTTGTCACATCAGTATTAACCGGAGAAGTTGTTTTTTTTTTTTTTTTCTCCAGATTAAATGGCATTACAGCAGTTGTGCTGGTCAGACTTGTTGAAGCTCGGAGACATGAACACTGAGCGTACTCTAGTAGTGGACTTATGATAATGCCAAATGTAAGAGATATCACTGAGTTGAATACATGAGAACTTCACCTTTATTTGAAAGTTCTGAACAGGTAGTTAATGGTGTGGTTTTGGCCTTGAGTATATGCCCTATAACGGTCGAGTGGTTTTTCATTGCTTATTTAGATTGTGTATGTACAGTATTTTGAAGCATCACATACTATATACAGGGCTGCCAAACTCACACAATTGACACTGTTCTCATGCTCTCATGCCACACAATCATTTTCTCATGCAGTGAAGCAAAGATGACACTGACACCGACAGACAATAGGGCTGGTTACTTTTGATAACAAAGTATCAACTTTCAAATGATCAATTTTATCAATTTTATTTCGAAATTCAAACAATAAATATCGTTTTGGCACTCTTAAATGTGACGTGACCGATCACTGTAGCACCTCAGTTTAAGCAGCACATGAACTGATCATGTCTTCCTCTTTACGTCTTGTTTATAGAAAATAAAAATGAATGAACATTAGAAGGTATGTTGAAAGATACAGTACAACTTACCGAAATGTATCACGTCTCATGTAATAGATCAATCAGTGTTTCAACCAGGAAAGAGATCAATAAAACACCTGGAGAACAATCAAATAAATAATTATTTTGAACTTTATTTTCATAAAAGAATCCTAGGAAAAAAATGTATCACGGTTTTCAGAAAATTACGAATTAAGAAGCACAACAGTTTTCTATATTCATAATAATCAGCATATTAGAATGATTTCTGAAGGATCGTGACAATGAAGACTGGAGTTATGATGCTGAAAATTCAGCTTTGGCATCACTGGAATAAATTACATTTTAAAAATATATTAAAATAGAAAACAGTAATAGTATTTCACAATATTACTGTTTTTACTGTATTTTTTATCAAATAAATGCAGCCTTGGTGAGTATAACAGATTTTAGAAACGTTAAAAAAATCTTACTGACCCCAAACTTTTGAATAGTAGTGTATATATATGCTAAACATTATGTACTTATGTTTAGCACATATAAAATAACTAAACGAATTTTCAGTTTCCTCCTGCATTGGTAGCAAAAAAAGAAAATTGCAGCTTGGCCTGTTAAACTTCATTCATATTATCTACATGTCTGGATCATCACATCATAGACTGGGCACCGATGGCCCTTTAGTGATTGTTGTGGATACTGTTGCTATGGCAGGTTGATGTTCAGATGTCATATATGCAAGCCTCAAAATAGAAAATACTGAAAATAGCTTAAAAATGGCACCGGAAGTGAGAAACAAAGCAGAAAATGGAAATTTTACTTCATTAACTCTATGCAACAGAAAGTAGGCATAAGTATTTATAGACATTCTTCAGGTTTGAGATGAGTTTGATTGAGTTGTTGCTATCTTAGTGTTGTCACGATACTGTAGTTTCCAACTTTGATACGATACCTTAAAAAATATCGATATTCAATACCATTTTCTATACCATGGGGAAACTGCCATATATAATTCCATACAGATAATTTCTTATTATATCATAATTTTTTATTAAATAATTTTTAATAATTTGGATAATTTTGTTGTAACCGCTTACACACAGCACAGGGTGGCTTTATTTAAATCGTTGAACTACATTTACAAAAAAAAAAATACAAGTACAGTCAGTAATAAAATAAGAACAAATTGCAAATGATAGCACAAATAAATAGACAAATAAAATAAACATGGCTTTAAGTTTTCAAGTAGGTCTAACAGTAGTATTCAGGTAAGAAATACAGACATGAAAGTAATAAAATGTAAAATAACACTGAATAGTTTTCATTGTAAAAATTAAATACAGATTAATGCTTACAATTAAAGTTACAAAAGTTATTCAGTCAAGAGTAGCGAGTGATTTTTCTCTTTGTCTTTTTTCTTTGATTAACATGATAAACAGAAGCAGGTTTATTGGACTGCTGTCACTTTAAGAGCTTATGCACAGATCCAATATACTGTTACACAACATGCATTTTCTATCAAATATTCCCGTTCCAAAGCTGACTCTAATTACCTGAATACTTGGAAAGACGAGCATTTTGACAACATTTTGTATGTATTTGTCCATTTAAGAGCAATAAGCCATGAAAAAGAAGTCAATTTGGTACTTGTGAGCTGTTTGAGAAGCGGCTTTATGAGAGCACCACCTATATAGATCACTGGTGTGAGCACGTTTTGTGCGAGCACAAAACCTGAAGGAATTACTAAAATTATACACAATACAAGCACTATTATTCAACCGGAGCTGATGAGTGTCAATTCGCTGTTGGAGAGAAGAGTATCAGTACTGAAGTAAAGGAGTATTGAAACCATTTTGAATTGATACATATCAAAATATCAATATTTTTGACAACACTGGTTGTGGCTGTCCGGGATGTGTCAAAATGGTTGTGCAATACCAGATTCTCAGGACACTAAACTCTTCTCTGTCTCCACTTGATGTCAAAATGAGGTTAAAGTAAATCAAATCTGCAGTGGAATCTGGTAAACAGTTTAATGAACTTGAAAGGTGTGTCTGTGCATGCAGTATACATGTTCAAGAATACTTGAACATGTGAATTTTTCTCTCAGTATTTTGTAACGTCATTGGGTTTATGTGTCACTAGTGCAAGTACACAGAGATTTGAGAGTTGGGAATGAGACTGATGCTACCCGAGGCTGTTGAAGGGACGCCATAGACTTTTGACAGGAATTAAAATGAGGTTGTGAGAAGTACAGTGCTTTCAATGAATTGTGTTGTGTAACTACATGCCAATTGTTCAACTGACAAAACATCCTTCCAAAAAACTTTCAATAGACAAAAATGACATTGAAAATGACATCTGATCTAGGACCTTTAAGGCAGGATCACACCAAGCCGACGGTCGGGCAGTTTTTGTTCGTCGGCCGACTAAGTTTTCTCAGTGTGTTCCGCACCGTCGGCTGAAGTTGGTCCTCGTCGACTTTTTTTCGGCCGATTCGACATGTTGAATCTGGGTCGGAGCTCGTCGGTCCGTCGGGCCATCTGATCATTCTGATTGGCTGTTCAGATACTGCCACCTGCTGGTTCGGACAGGCATTTCATCTCACGCAGGCGCAGAACTGATGTGCTACTTGGCCATTGGCTGTTTAGCGTTGGTTTGGTGTGTCAGGCCAACTTTAGACACAGACGCTGCCTACGTGAGCCAACCCCACAGTCTGCTTTCGTCGCCACTAGTTTGTCGGTGTTGGCTTGGTGTGTTCTGGCCTTTATACAGTGCATGCCATTCCAAATACTATCCCTTTCATACTTGTTTTCTTCCACTTAAAATTCAGTATGTCATCCACCCTGACTAAGATCTGTTCTGTTCAAATAATTCCCCTCACAGTCAAACTCCTGAGTCACTCTGGTTCACACTCCATTCAGAAATGCAACAATACTCACACTGGACTGTGCTCTAAAGGTTTTAAAGGGTTAGTTCACACAAAAATGAAAATTTAGTCATCATTTACTCCAAAACCTGTACTTTTTCTTCTCCAGAACACAAAAGGAGAAATTTTAAAGAATTTTTATATTTTTATTTTTGAGTGAACTATTCTATTGATGTGATAATTCAAAGATTTCCACTACAAAAGACCATTGTTTATGACTGTAAGTGAATGTAAGTGGCCTGCTGTGCTTGAGCGTGCTGTGTATGTGTGTATGGGTGTGTGTGTGTGTTTAGAAGGAGGGGCTGTTTCCTCGTGTCTTTGTAGCAGAGTTTCACTCAGTCCGTGGTTTATAGAGGACCGGAAGGCTTGAATGAAGAAAACGGCTCTTATATTTTTCTTGTTGTCCTGGGATTATTTGGACTCATTTTAACTGACAGAAGGTGAGATTACTCTGGCTTAACACTGATCACAATCTTACTCCTGCTAGACCTGTGTTTTCATTGGTTACCAGTATAATTCATCTTGGCAACAGCACATTAGCGGAGGACGCTGGAAAAGCTTTTGTGTATCTTGAAACACATTTGTTTTGTTTCCTTCTCTCTGACATATTGTTAGATTGCATTAAATTTTATTTTATTTTGCAATTATTCTGTTATTTTTAAATCAGACTGCTTCTATGAATATTTTAAATGATAGCAATCCACTTCATTATTTTTTCTGCAGAAATATGTCTGTCTCAGACATTTGGTCACCTCTCTGCTTTATTTCGGACTTTCTCATGGGTTAGTTTGCCAACATCCGTGAACAAGTTTTAGCAGTTCACATTTTTTTAGTCTTGTTAGTTTGCATTTTTCATCTGGCACCATTGCATGGTGAAGGAAATGCATTTTACATGTGTGCATTTCTAACTTCCTTCACATTTTTATTGCCTCTTTATGTTCCTGTATTTCAAGTTTTGAAACACTTTTGCTTGCTAATCCTGCTTCTCATGGTCAGTTCCCACCTCGTTTTGCGAACTAAATGAGCTGTTCTTATCTGTTCTGTGTTGGTTTGTATACTTTCCCACAAGGTTTCTATTGATAGGACAGGACCAAAGTGCAGCCATATTCAAATATACTGCATTTTTTTCCCATAAGCTGGAAATTGTACTATTCAAATTAAGGTTGATTACTACGTTCCAATTTGTGACTGTAACTAGTTTAAACCGGATGTTATGTGTCAAACTTCCATATACAAAAATGTAAACATCTGGAATGGGTTTAGTGACCAAAGATCCTTTACCTTTACTGGAACAAACTGCTGCTATTAAACTCAGATGTTGATCTGAGTCATTATCTTTAAATGAGCTCTCTATACAAGTCAAGTCAGACCACAGACTTCGTTTTCCTTTCTATACTTAGCTAGGAATGCCAAAGTTGGCACAAATCTAGTTTTAGACTCTGGGAATGCGGAACATTTGTACTTTTTCCCATGCTCACATTTTAGCAGGAATTATTATCATAGTTTAAATTCACAAGACCACACATGGCTTGACATCAACCTGGCTTGCTCTTCTACTCATTACAGCTGCGAGAAAAACCCAGCGAGACATTTCTAATAGATCTACAGTATACACAGGTGTTTCTCTGTTATGATGTGCACAATTTCTATTTCATCTGTTTTCCCAGACAGAGGATTATGGGAAGATGTTGCCATGGTAACTCAGAGGCCAGTTATATAGACTGATCCAGGCTATGCCCTGAAGTTAGCTGCATTATTCACCTGAGGATGCTTTTGTTGTTTTGTTAGGAAGGTATGCTTACACAAACAGCAAAATTGCCAAACTCTTTTCTGGTAAATCTACCTCATCTTAAACAGCTTTCCATCTTTTATCCATATACTGTATACCACTCAGACATCAGAACTAAAATGCTGTTAAAACTGTGATGCTAGTATTTGCCATAAATGGTCTTTAAGCACCGTTTCAATGAGACGTTTGGTCTAATTTTAGTAAGAAAATCTTCAACTCTTCTAGTAGTCTAATAATTTCTTCGTCTGTTTGGATGGAGAGAAGCTCTTCATCTTTGCATCTATCCAGTTCGATGACATTTCTTTCCACGGTGTCAATAATTATCATCCCATGTGACAGGTTTGCAGCCAAACCGTGTGAAGTGTTGTCGACTTTTTCAGAACTTTGGTTCAAACTGTTTGACAGCATTCTTATGCTAGAATGAATCTTCTAACCTTGTACACATTCAAGCTATTAATCTTACAGTGTTTTTCACACATAGCATCAGAAATTTTCCGGCAGTGTTGCAACTTCTTCATTTTGACAACTGGCCTTGATCACACATGACCTTTAAATAGAAAAATGATGATAAATGTACTGATAAGACTGAACGTGTGAAAGCGTCTGTTGGTAATCTAAATTATATTCCAATGTTTTCTGCATGTTTGTTAAAGTGTTTTGATACTTAGTAGGAAAATACTATTGTATTTGTATATAATATTTAATTATAATTTACAAACATTAATAATATTTTATATATTAATGCAAATCCAAATTTGGAAACGTGAGTGGAGCTTGCCTATTCACAACTCAATGTCAAAGTGCTTAAGTGTTGTGAATGGTTGAAACTACAAGTTTGCTATATGTTTTCATAAGATTTAACATTGTGTTGTTGAGTAAACACAGTAGGGGTGTAACAGTATTCAAACCGAACCAAAAAACCACAGTACACCACCCACGGTATGTACCAATGTACTCTCATTGCGTATTGAATGTACTTAATGCGTACTCATTGTGTACTGAGAGTACCCTGCCCCAGCCCAGCCCTGGCCCATTGTTGAGGTTGGGTTAGGAGTGTAACATTACATGAATTCATCCCACAAATTTTCGGTACGTGACGTGTCTTAAGGGTACACAACAAAAACAGTGTTGTAGCCTTAACCATCAATAATCGCAATAAGCTCTGCGTTTTGTTACTTTCAATTAGAAACCAAGTGTCATCTTTCAAATTCTGTCCATTTTATCACAAAATTCAAATGTCAATTTAATGTAAAGACGCCTCAATTCAAGCAGCAGCGCAGAGCGCAAGTGAACGCGATCATCTCTTCCTCTTTAATATTAGTTTCAGAATAAACATGAATGAACATCTGAAGTTATGTTGAAAGATACAGGACAACTTACTGAAACATATATCAAGTGTAATCGCTCGGCGTTTCAACGGCGAAAAGACAAAACGAATTGTAAACAAAATGTCACGTAGCATTACATTTACCTCAGGCAAGTCATTCATTGTCCACAGCTTGTTAGTTCGCTAGAGAAATGAACACGTTAAATATACACACTATATTAGCCTATATATTCATTATATTTTACTTAACCTGTTAGTGATGTCTTGATTATTTAATGTATGTTTAAATAAATCTGTCATGAAAATGACAGCCACTGTGTAAATGGCTGAGTAATGACTTAGTAAAAATGGCATTGAGAATATTGCAAAATTTGTATTTTTAGACTCTGAAATATTCTGATATCAGTAAAATACAGGCATTTAAAAGACTTGCTCCTTAGCCTTAAAAAGAAAGCTTGTTTCAATCCTGGCCACAAACTGAACCAAAACTGAGATGACTGAACCAATCACACATGAAGCTCTTCTTACACCATCACCACCACCACCACCACCATACGTTTACTGCCAGCAGAACAACATCATTCATTGTCAGACATGGACAGTCCCATGCAGCCTATTGGCCTAAGATGTTTAGATTGGCCCAAGTGAAGAAAAGGGCCGAGAAGGCCATAGAAAGACTCTCTTTGTACTCACTAATGCATTAACATCCCCATGCTTTAATTTAACAGGACATGGGGCTCTTCATTTGCATGGGTGCCATTGACAAGATGGTTTACAGAAGAAAGCAACATACTTGGATGTCTTGTTCATTGCATCCAAATGAGGATTTCTAAGATAACAAAAAGAGTGCCAGACTTTCAATATAACTGTTAATGTTGTGTGTGCATGTGTATTTTGTTTATAGACTCAAAATGAAACTTTTTGCTGTACTGATTATGAGTGAACAAGTCATTTATTGAGGAATTTTGGAGAGGTTAAAGCAATTTTGGAGAGGCTAGCAATAGCAAGCTAGCTTTGAAAGCATGAGATCCCACCCTCAGAGTGCTCTCCAAAGCCACGCCTCCTCCAAAACACATAAACGTGCACACAGCAGAGTCTGCAAAGAGTCACAAGATGAGAGACAGTGTTAAATTACCTCATTTCAAAGCACATAACATTATAATAATAATGAATGTAAACAACTTACAGAGCTCATACTTATACCACCTGACTGCTGCAGATTCATTTCAGCGTTGATATTGTTGACATAGAAACGCACAAATTTGAATCTGAGAACATGAACAGCTCTGGGTAGAGCTCTGTTGTGGGTTTCTCCCGCGGTAGAAATTGCGTTCCGGGGGAGAAATGGGAACGCAAGGGCACCGCGATGCGACTGCAAAGGGCACTTTCACTTTAGCGATCAAAGGGGCAGGGGCTCAAGCGCTGAAATGACTTCACTTTTTGGATGACATCACCAGGTCCTCTTAATTTTTTAAAACCCCTTCCCCCAAAAACCTGCCAGAGATCATTTTTTACAATTAAGACAATTTCCAAAGGATAAAATCAAGTCCCTCTCAACATTTTATCTTCACTCAGGAATGTAAAATGGGTTGGAAATAGTGTTGTCAAAAGTACCAACCACGATACTAAGTCGGAACTGGAATTTAAAAAATGTGACGCTTTGAACGCCGTTGATCGGATTTGTAAACGCCTCTATTGGCCTTTGTGTTCATGCGCTCATCAGATATGTCTGTGATTGGCTACAATGATCAACGCATGGGAGCGTTTGAAAGCACACGGAATGTTGTTTGAATTTGAAAGAGTTTTGAAAGCACTCGTGTTTGAAAGCAGGTGTCTATCAGCAGATCGGTGCATTGATAGACGCCTGCTTTCAAACGCTCCCATATGTATTTTAGGATAAGTACCTGCCTGTACCTTTGTTTTGTTTTTTGTTTTATACTTTTTTACTCATTCTTTTCCCAAGAGGCTTTGTTAGCCCACTGATATTTTGTTCTTGATGTTTTGGAAAGATTGAAGTCTTGCTCGTACAACGTGGGAACCATATGAGGGGGGTAAAAAAAGAGGATTTTTTTTTTTTTTTTTTTTTTTTTTAATTCCGTGGCGTAAACAAGCTTCCATAGAACCAAGATCATTTTCATGCAGTTATTTTTCCACATCTGAAACAGAACTGAATTCCTCATATGCAACATAACGATCCATGTCATTTTTAGTTCTGAACTTTTCAAGGCCATCTGTCATTGTCTACAGATATGTACGTGCCTTGTTTGCCAAGGCTGTTTTTCAGGAAACATTTCTTGGTTGAGGCGAACAAAACTGCTTCCTCATAGGTTGAATATTGATCATCCAAACAATCTGAAACTTTGTTTGTTCTGTAATTGACGCAGAGGAACTTGTGGCTATTTTTAGTTTTTGTTTCAAGTTTAAGTCACTGTTAGTTTCAAGGCCACTTTTCTACCAGGCCTGACTGATATCAGGAGCACAAAAAACAGACCTCTTGCATTTCACTTCTGCATAGATGGTATATTTACCAGTATCCTTACTTACAGTATGGCTTCTAAGCAATTAGATCAAATAAAAGGTTTTTGAAACTACTGCCATTCCATTTATTTCCATCCTTCTTTTATCTCCTGCAGCTGTTGGCAGCAGCAGTCCTGATGAGCAAGGTCGTCACAATGAGAAGTTGAATCGTGGATGCAGATTCAGCAATAAGGGCCTTACTGGAGTAAATGGAAGAGTTTCAGGCCGACGGACACCACTGCAACCCAAACCACAAGGTATAGTTAGTTGCGCACAATATGCATACACGCATAAATCCTTCCACAGTTCCACAGTGTTGATAACTGCTCAAGCCGTACAAATTTACCAGAAGTACTTGATAAACCACAATACACACAAACACGTCTTCCCCTTACAGGCTCTGAACACCAAATGTTACCATTAACGGAATTCAAATCACATTGGCTATTGATTAATGCTGAAATAACACTGCTGTAATGAGTACAGCATCCTGAGTGACCTTGAACTCGATAACTAAGCCGTTTGTGTTTGAAAAGTGTGAATGATTTCCTTGTGAAATGCGTCATAGTTAAACATTTTTAAAGTTCCTTTGCTTTAAAAAAAAAAAATACAGATAATACTCTAAAATTCTATGATGTCATTACTCTTCATGTTTACTGAAGTATTCAGAAGAAGATTGACTGCAGATATGATTGTTGATTTCAAAATGTTTCACAGATCGACATTTGGCCGGAACAGAACAGAAAATAGCTATATTTTATCTCTATATTCTCATGTAAAATTAAAGGCAAAAATCCCACTGACATAAACCTCAAATACCACACTCACTTAATTAGAGATGTGTGAAATAAGTGTGCGCCCACTGTTTATATCTGGATGGAGCCATGAGCTCTGCAGTATCTCCAACCCATCAAGATTGACTGAGATTAGCCAGTTCGCTCACCGCAGGTAGAGACAGACTCCTCGGCTTGCAGATGAACTTCATCTCACCTTGCCAAGTCTTATCAGGTTCCATCACAACATACTAAAAAGCTGCACTGCCACCTAGTGGTGTTACAGCTTCCAGTTACAATAGCACTAAACCAAGTGCTTCCTTAAAACATTTTCACTATTACGGGTTCAGTGTGAGAAAATCTCACATAGAATTTTCATTTAAGGCACTTTGTTTTACAATTCCTTGCATTTTGGGATACAGTTTGAGGTTTAGTGAAAGCTCAGGTCTGGTTTGCCCTTGAGCAAGACACTTCACCGCACGTGATCCTGGGTGCTTATCCCTGTAAGTTGTTGCTGCTTATACCATTCTAGAGACATGGAGCATGGAGATTGTGGAAACTGTTTCCACTCATGCTGTTTGATATATTAGCATGGAAATATAACCTCTATCCTTTGTGATTTCCTGCAGTGCCTCCTAAACCTGCACACCTTCAGAGTCCGGTGACGGAAGTTTCCTTTCCTCAGGTTGCCGGAACGTTATCCATCAATCCCAACATGGAGGGGGGAGGAGTAGGAGGAGCAGTTGGGAAGGGCCGAGTGTCCAACCTCATCAGTCGCTTTGAGGAGAACCGGTAAACTTGGGATCATTTTCTACTCCTCTTTCCTATGTTGCAGAAGTATACCTCGAAAGCACCGTAAGTCGCTTTGGATAAACGTGTCTGGCTGATGATCGGTGTTTGACATATATTCATGGATTGATTCTGCCCTTAGTGTAGTTTGTACAGTTTGCGTTCATGAGTACACTACCATTCAGAATTTTGGGTCAGTAAGATATCTTTTTTGTTTGTTTGTCTGTTTTTGAAAGAACAAAGGTTGTAAAAACAGTACTGTAAAAACAGAAATATTAACACACACATATCTTCTTTGTGATTACACAAGAAGTTAAAAAAGCAGAAGCTAGTTGTAACTTTAACGTCCAGTGTACAATCTAGTGTTTCCTAAGCATTGTGGAAAGAACTGGTTTTGTATGAGACATTTAATTTTGTGTGCGATAACTTCAGCACAGGAGGTAAGATTCATTTATCAATTTATGTCTAGCCATCTTTTTTCGGGTACAACTATAAGTGAAAGTGCTTAAAGCTGGTGTACTTCAGCAAGGTGCAAAGAATTTTCTTTTACTTTACTAGTCTTGCTCTACATTATGTTTCACTGCCAATAGAGCGGTTCAGTCATTTGTAGGCCAACCTGGAAGGCTAATTCACCATTGGCTCCCTGTGGAATTTCTTTTTTTTTTTTTTTTTAAGAGTTTAAAATTATCCCATGATTTACTCAAACTCAAACCATGTATATGATTATCTTCTTTTAAACATTTTAGACTTCTTTAGAACGGTGTTTTGTATTGCTCTATCCTCTGCGCTTCCGTGTTCATCATTGCGTCATGTGTTGGGTCAGTGGTTACTCTCCCGCCACAAATCGATGCTTATGGACGTCTGCCGGATGCTAGTTATTATAGTTAATTAAGTTTTAAATATGGATATATTTCTTAGAAAAACCCATCACTTCACTTCAGAAGGCCTTTATTAACCGCATGGAGCTGTATGGATTATTTTCATGAAGGCATGGATGCATTTTTTGGGAGGGGATTCAATACTGTATCATCCCCTTGGAATTATAAGGTTCTATCTGCATTCCAAGTAGTTTTGAGATATTGAGCTTCAAAGTTTTTGCATTCCATTCGACTGTGTAGATAGAACCTTTTTGTTTTCTAAATAAAAAGTCCCAAAAAGTACATAACATTTAAAAAAAAACATCACATAATGTAAATAAGTTGTCACAGAATAAGAATATGTGTGAATAACTCAAATAGAATGTCAAATAGAACCTTATAATTCCAAGGGGACGATATCTCCAATTGTGTTCATCTGAAAGAAGATACATATACACCTAGGATGGCTTGAGGGTAAGTAAATCATGGTTTTCATTTTTGGGTGAACTATCCCTTTAAGGTCTGTGGCTGACATTACTTGAAGAGACTTCCACATGTTATTCTACATCATTGAGTACATGTAATTAGTTACTGTACTTGAGTATCTTTTTGGCTACTTTGTAGTTTTACTGAGTATGAAAGATATTAGCAACTTTTACTCTCTAATATGTACACTTTACTCCAATACATTTGTGATGAGTAATGCAATTACTCATTACATTTTGCATGACCCCTAACTTTTTCTGCAGCAGTTTATTTCTGCTACAAAATAAGTGATATTGCCATCTACAGGGCATTAAAGCAATCTTGTGCACAGTTGTGCATCACAGATGTTTCATATATGAGATGAGGACATGGCTGTAGCCAGTGATGAGGCCGAAACCAGCATGTCCAGTGCAAGTAGGCTTTGACTATTTAATTTTACTTAAAGGGATAGTTCACCCAAAAATGAAAATTTGATGTTTATCTGCTTACCCCCAGCGCATCCAAGATGTAGTTGTCTTTGTTTCTTCATAGAACACAATTGATGATTTTTACTCCACCGCTGCCGTCTGCAGTGGTAAAGCAATCAGCGGGAACTTGTGCACAGACAAATCCAAATTAAACCCTTGTGCATCACAGATGTTTCATATATGAGATGAGGACATGGCTGTAGCCAGTGATGAGGCCGAAACCAGCATGTCCAGTGCAAGTAGGCTTTGACTATTTAATTTTACTTAACATTATTTTATTGCCGTTATATTGAAGGGACCTTTTTAGAAGGATATTGATTTATTTATTTCCTTTTTGAGCACTTAGCGCTTAAAGGTGCTAAAGAGGATCTTTTCGTCGACTGAGAAACCAAAGACCGTTACTGAGTTTTTGAAATGAGCACATGCGTAAGAACAACCCCCCTCCTTCACAGGTCATTTCGAGGGAACGCCTCCCAAAACTCGTGCACGAGTATTGGAACACAAGTGTTTACCACCGGCATTCGCTGTGTCGTGTTAGTGGATTCATTATGTCGGACTCACCGCAGGTAACTCATAATCTGCAGTTGTTACTCCTGTCTCCTGACAAAAACATTGCATGCGACACCTGTAGAGTGTGGAAAGTTACTGGAGCGCGCAGCCGAGCACGTCTCTCACAAGGAACGTCATGGCAGTGATTGACAAGCCAGAGGGCCAATCGTTTACGCGATCATCGATTGGCTGATGTTTTTAAGGCCCTACCTCGTGCACAGATGATGTATATTAATATTATTCCTTTCAGTGCACCTAATAAATAGTCTTTTATCAGTTAGTAAAGACAGTTTCAAGTAATATTGCAAAAATGTATAAAACATCCTCTTTAGCACCTTTAACTGAGACTGTGTCTGTGTTTGTAGACGTTTAAGAGGCTGTTGTGTCGACCTTGATTTATTGCAGTTTTGAGGTGTTTTATTTTGATTTTAGAAAATAGGCTAAACGTGATTACTCACCTGTCAAATGAACTTTTTCCTTTTTTTTAACTGGCATGTCTCTTAGGTTTTAAGGAATAGCGTCATATGTTTTAAAAGCATACAGCAGTTTTCAAAATCAAATTTGAGGCACGACTCTGTGTAAATGTTCTATAGCAGAACAACTGTGAAAGTCTCTTCAAGTAATTTCCAAGGACACTTATGGTCCCATAGAACCAAATAAGTTGGTTGGTTAGTTTTATGTATTTATAGACACATATGATTTGAATTCTATATTAATACCAAGTTGCACTATTCATAGAGTGATCTTTGATCAGTACGTTGCATAAACTGCCTACACTTAGGCTAATTTATTTAACTATATTATTTGCAGAAGAATTGTTTATTGTGATTTAATATTAATGCATTATTTATTAAACATTGATGCCTTCTTTCTTATTGCTTTTGCTGCTGTTTTATGAAATATATGAGCCACTTTACCATTACCAGTGTTATGTGGATTTAAGCACTAATGGCACCCCTTAACCATGATAAATTCAGTATAATGCATCTGCTTTACTACAGTCATCTGCTATAAGTCTGTAACTCAGCATTGGTGTAGTCAAGTCACCGAGCAAGCTCATATGAAACCATAAGGCCACCATAACAAAATGGACTGACCATTAACCCCAGTTCCTCACAAATAAATCCCTGCAAGCCCTTATCCTGTTTGCCTGCCATTCAATGCATTGTTTTGTGTGTGGGTCAAAATCTGTGCAGGAATTCATCCTGTAAGCTCTGCAGCGAAGTGAAAGAGCATGGGTTGATGGAGTAAACCGGGGTCTGAAACTCTTGCAGCTGTCTGGCCTGGTCCAAAACGTACTTATGAACGCTGAACGAAGAGCCATGACCCCAGACAACTGCAAGGGGGGTTGGTTTACAACCTCATGGGAAAAAAACAATGAAATCCATACTGCCCTACTTGTGTGGCTTCATTTGATAGCATAATTTTGCCTCGCATGTAACTACATTTTATCATACCAGATTAATAAGACCTAGATTTTGTTAGCCATCCACATGATCTTTGCATGGAACAGATTTGACATGTTTTGAGTGAAACACTGAACAATATATTAGCACATAGTAATCCGTCTCAGCAGTCCAGAGCTCAACAGTATATTAATAGCCGTCTGTAATCTGGAGTGTTCACTGTGGTGCTCCGTACCCTCAGATCCACATCTCTGTTCTCTATCTCACAGGAAACGCTATCTGATCTAAAGGGCAGGTGGGCCGTAGACAGGGAAACAGCTGGAGGTGCAGGATATCTGTTTGTGTGTGTGTGTGTGTGTGTATGTGTGTGCATGAACCACAAATCCTTATATTGTGGCTTAATTTTTTTCGGTTTATGCACCTCTTACAGTACATCAAGTTATGAATGGATCATGTTTTTACAGTTTACTTATGTGGAGTTCTGATTATTATTAGGGATGCACAATATATCAGTGGCCATATCGCTAATATGATATATATATATTTTTTTATTCATATTATAATCAGTATTGGTCTGATTAGGATGATATTAGAAGCAAATAATATCATGTCCATAACAAAAATATGTATTATTGTTATTGTCACAATTTCTATATTGTGCATCCCTATTATTTATTATTCATCAGTCAAGTGTTCTTATTACGCGGCTCTCTGGAATACTTATTGGTTTATTGCTATATGTGACTTGATCATTTTAAGTCAGAAGTCGCAATGAGGCATTTGTGGAGTTGCGGTTCTAAGAAAAAACTGGTTTTATGTTTTGTTTTGTTTTTTTTGAAGAAACAAAGTCTCAGCTTTCTATACGATAAATGTTAACTCATTTATTTACTGCAAAAATTAGACGCTTTTTGATGTGGTGTGTACCGGTTGTCTTGATTATAATATATTTTATGTTGTAATAATATGTTGTATATCTCATATTTTGAATTGGGGTCAAAACTAAATAATTACATAATTAGAAAGCCGAGACTTTTCCTTTTCATTAAGTGCATGAAACATATTTTTAGGGATGCACCGATAGGAAAATTTTGGCCGATACCGATAATTCTTTATATTTGAAAGCTGATAGCCGATATATTGGCCGATAAATCTAAATCCAAATTTTTATATAATTTTTGAGGGCCTGAATACAAGAACAAAAGTCTCACCATTAAAAAGCCATGTCCCAAGCACACAATTATAATGTTATATTATATCTTTATGACAGATTTGCGCTGCACGTGTTGCACTTAACTGTATTTTCATTTTTGAAGGGACTCCAATCATATTTCAAGCAATTCAAAACCATCATGGCGAACAGTGTGCATCTGAAATGTCTCAGCTGGAGGAAATAATCCATTATTTATCGGCTTTAACATATCGGCCAAATTTTATTATTGGGCCGATAATGATAACATTAAAATTAACATATATATCGGCCAATACCGATATAGTGGCCGATATATTGTGCATCCCTAATATTTTTCTGGCCAAAGTCACTCAATTTGATGGAACGGATCATGAATTCTTCTCATGTAGTAAAATAATTTCAGCTTGAATCAATTTTTCATGTCCATTTATTTATTTATTGAGTAAGCAGCTGTGTAATAGTGGGATCATATACAGTCAGCCGGTCATTATCACAAAATAAACCCCTTTGGGGTAATAAAAGCGTGACTAGTCTGTCTGGATGCACTGTACATGATCTCTTACATATTTTATAGTTTGCTTCCACTGTTCCTGAAAGCATTTTGTTCAAAAGAGGAAGACCGTCTCACTCTCTTGAGTGTGTAAATGTGTGTGTGCTCGCTTGCATGTTGGCATGTATTCTGAAGTAGGGCAGCCGTGTCTCATGGGACGCTCTGCAGCCGAGTCTACCTCTCCTCACCCTCCCTGTTCCTCCCATCCTCCTCCTATCCTCTTTTCCTCCACTCCTCCCTTGACCCGCACATTCACACGTCCCCTGCAACGCACACATGCAGACAGAGGAAGTTTGTTCAACACTTAATTTTTAACATCATCACACTCTCATGCACAGCACATCTTTCTCTTCTTCTCTGCATCTTTCTGTTCTTTTTTTACGCCAGTACTGTTCGTCGTAAAAGTTTTTTGGTGAGTACAGGCGAGTTCTCTGACTCTGAAGAAGGTGACCTTCCTTTACTCTGTCTGTTTCTCTCTCTTGCTCACAGTCACACAGACGGTCGGAGGGAGGGCGCTCCTCTGAAGCAGGTCAGCAGATCTCCTAACTCCAGCCCGCCTCATAAGAGCTACCAGAGACAGACGGAGCAGCCCACAGACTCCGGCTCTGGCGCGAACAGCCCACGCCATGCTCTCAAACCCCCCAATGGGGTTCTAGCACAGAAGAACAGAGACCAGGACAGAGATCAGGACATGGATGGCGTTAAGAACGATACAGTTCCGGTCGTGAGGATAGACACGCAGGGACTGCTGAACGGAGATGCTGCCGATATGGCTAAGAGGGCAATTATGAACGAGGAATCAGTAGATATGCCTCATGCTGACATAGACCAGACTGAAGAGCAGGAGAGGAAAGCACCAGAGCAGCATGATGTTGTAATGAACAGCATCCCCGAGCAGAAGGTAAGATATTTTTTGTTATCTGAAAGGATTGGTGAGGCATGCTTTGCCATAATACAGCAAAGATCAGCTCAGATGTTGTCAGTGTGTGTGTGTGAGTGTGTTTATGGAGTGGGTAGTGACACTGTCACACTGAAAGTTATTTGACACCTCAGGCCCGGCAGAGCAATGTGCTGTCTCATCCGCTAGATTTACGTGCTGACGTTTACATTAGAGCCTGTTTTTTTTTAATTTAACCTTTAGTCTTACAGACCACGTCTTCACTTCCTCTAAAGAAAACATTGCAGATGGATTTAATGCTTTTGGTTTTGTTTTGTTTTTTTGCCTCATTGCTTTTAAAAACAATTGCTATATATTAACATTATTAATTAAATCTATTTTTTTATCATTTTATTAAGCAAATTAACTTAACATCTGCTAGAAGATATAGTGCCTGACATTTCCAGTCAAAAGTTTTGACACAATTGACTGAAATGTTTCTTATGGTCTTAAAAACCTAAAAGCTTATGCTTAGATTGCTTAGTCATGTAGTCAATAAATTGTTAAAAAAGTTAAATATTTAAAAAAGGAAGAAAGTAAAGCAAGCGTCCAGCATACACGTGAACATTTCCAGTGGCATTTAAAAAGCATCCCAGCATGCACCTCATGAATTTGGGTTAAGAGAATGTCCAGTGCTTGAATCTAGAAAAAGAGTAAACTCAAATATAAGATGGTTTCAGATTTGTCTAACATTTTAGGTCACTAAAGTCATCTTCATTTACAGTAGCACTACTGCTTTTGTGTAAACAGTAAAGTACTGTAAATTCCCATATACTGTAAGTTACTGTAAATGTTATAAAAATACCCATAATGCAGTGCATACTACTGTAGTTAACCGTAAATAATATATATGATATTTATTATATTTATTTATAATATTTATTTATAATATTATTTGTCTTAACAATTTTGGTCACTGCATAATTCACTTCCATTTGTGTTATTTCATAGTTTTAATTATTTAATATGAATTAAAATATTTTATTGTTTTTATTTATTTTATTATTAATAATATTTTTGGTCACTTTATAATTCATATACTTCCATTTGTGTTATTTTGTAGTTTTAATTATTTTAATAGTAATTTAAATATTAATCTGAATGTTTTACTTTGTGTGTAATAAATAAATAAATATATATATATATATATATATATATATAATATATGTGTGTGTGTGTGTGTGTGTGTAAAATAAAAATAAATAGTCAAATAAAATACCCTTTAATAAAATGTAAGACCAGATTTTCTGTGAATGTGAACATGTGTGAAGCTTCAGAGTCACCTTTATTCATATAGCGCTTTATACAATACAGATTGTTTCGAAGCAGCTTTACAGTGATAACAGGAAAATGATTCAATGATGCAAACAGTTCATTTCAGCTGTACAGCAGCTCTAAAGAACACTGTCATTGTTCAGCTGAAGTTAGTTCAGTGTTGATTCAGTTTCGTTGTAAAGATCCTCAATTATTAAATTAGTTAATTTCATCTATAAAGCAGTTCTGCAGAAAACAGTGATGTCATTGTCCAGCTCAGTTCAGTTCTCATTGAATAGTGTCAGTACAGTCAAATCAAAAATGTTGAATATTAAGTGTCCCCAACTAAGTAAGCCAGAGGCGACAGTGGCAAGGAACCCAAACTCAGGTGACAGAATGGAGACGGGAAAAAAAAACCTTGGGAGAAACCAGGCTCTCTTCTGGCCATCGAACGAACATGGTGTGATTATGATTCAAGTCAGAAATCAGATTGAAATCAGTAGCATTCCACTGTCCATGCCAGAACCTCTTTCATTGGTTTTACATGTTTCCTCTCATCCATTCTTTCATTTCCTGTCCTCTGTGTTACTTTTCAACAATACGCTTCTTTTGAATTGCAGTCAACAGTGCCAAAAGCTGGATATATTGGAAGTTAGTTGGTTTCTTTCATCAGCTAAGTGGTGTCCGAAACAGTTCAAAGGTTATTTATGAGCTGAGGTTGTAGATTCTAAAAAAAAAACAGGCTATGTGTCTTCAGAGTGCTGACAGGCAGATACTAGCAATGTTTGTGGTCAGTGTGCATCAGGAAGTTCCTTTAACAGACTTCAGCGTGCACAGTGCGTGTATGCCAGTGGATGTTCATTTGTGTATGGGTGTGATAGAGAGAAAGAGGGTGGAAGAAATGTTATGGTGAGGTGAGGAATGTAGGTGGAGTGGGAGTCAACTTCTGAATTGGCTTTGCCCTTGACCTTTATGTTCAGAGCTCTGTTTCCCTTCAGCCATGTGAGCTGCTGTGCTGAGCTGGGTGTCACACCAAAGGACATCTACAGTGTTAGTTCCCTCTCAGCAAAATGCAACAAAAATGTCTTGCATAATTTAAGTCAAAGCTTAGAACTTTACACAATCTGAATTATTTATAGTGCCTCGAGAAGAGTTGGAAAAGTTTGAAAAAACAAACTCGTGTAAAATGTGAAAAAAACGTTTTGATTGTGAATAAAGGTCATGTTCCACCCCAAAAAAAATCTAAAGAAAATTTTGAATTTATATTTTACTAAAAGACTAATATAGTATTTAAATTGTGACATTATTTTCATTACCATTTAAATATGAAAAGTATATAAATGACACTGGCATTTGAAGTACTGCTATTAATTATCAAGATTTTTTTTTTTTATTTATAAAATGGACACGAGTATTACAGTAATGAGAATCTAATGTGAATCACCATTTATAATAATAAGAATTATAACAAACTCAAAGGTAAAGTATCTGGACACATTACAGTAATGGGAATTGGGAAAATTGTCATTAAAGAGTTTCACTATCCAAACATCTTGATGGTTATAATTATATTTTAGGCATAATATAATTGCTTTTTTATTTTTGGTGTTAAATATGATGTTATTCGTGAAATTCACCCTCAGCGATCTTTAACACCAACATTTGCATGAAACATCAGGTCAAAGAAAGATACAAAGAGATAAAAAATGATTGTCATTTGCATCTAATGCAGTATTCAAGTTAAAATTGAACCACTTTTGTTTAGGAAACCAATGAGCAGAAGCTCTACAAGATAGCAAATGAACTTCTGCAGACAGAGAAGGCCTATGTTGCACGACTCAACTTGTTAGATAAGGTAAGTCTGACACATTTTAAATATAGTAGTAAGCTCACAGATCATACCTCATCTAACTCTGGCCCTGCTGTGCAGGTGTTTTATGCCAAGCTGATAGAAGAGGCAAGAAAAGACACATTCCCCGTGGATGTGGTGATGAAAATCTTTTCCAACATCTCTTCCATTAATGCCTTCCACAGCCAGTTCCTTCTCCCTGACCTGGAAAAACGCATGGGAGAATGGTAAGACGTTCACACTCTCACTTTGTGGACATCCGTTTTGGTTTTAATTGGAAGAAATATGGTCTTAATGCTCTGAGACTTTTCCTCCAGGACGTCAACACCTCGCATCGGGGACATCCTACAGAAGCTCACGCCCTTCCTGAAGATGTATGCTGAGTATGTGAAGAACTTTGATCATGCCTTGGATCTGCTGAAGCAATGGACAGATCGATCACCTCCATTTAAAGCTATCATTCTGGAAATCCAGGTGATAATTGATGCATGTAGTCTTAAACTGAGAGTTCTTTTCAACCAGAGAGCTGGATAACTACTGGAATGCCAATAGGATTAAATCATATAATACAATTTAATATCAAATGAGAAATTCAGTGTTATTCAGTGTAATTAAATGATGAAATTAAAGGTCCCGTTCTTCGTGATCCCATGTTTCAAACTTTAGTTAGTGTGTAATGTTGTTGTTAGAGTATAAATAAAATCTGTAAAATTTTAAAGCTCAAAGTTCAATGCCAAGCAAGATATTTTATTTAACAGAAGTCGCCTACATCGAACGGCCAGTTTGGACTACATCCCTCTACTTCCTTCTTTAATGACGTCACTAAAACAGTTTTTTGACTAACCTCCGCCCACAGGAATACACAAGAGTTGCGTTTGTAGAGTGTGTTTGTCGCCATGTCGTCGAAACGCTGTTATTTTCATCCCGCAGTCCAATCACCGGGTCTGATTCCGGCTCAAATTGATAGGGTAAAATTAAAGACATGTTTACAATAACACTGAGCGCGTGCATCTCCACATTATATAACCCGCTAAGCTGCTGTCGAATCACAACACAGGAACCGCTGGCACAATCAGAACTCGTTACGTATTTCTGAAGGAGGGACTTCATAGAACAAGGAAGTCATCAGCCCGTTTTTATGACAGTGGAAACAGCGGTATACAGATAAGTAAATTATGTGAAAAATACTGTGTTTTTTTACACGCGAAACATGAACACATGTTATATTGCACACTATAAACACAATCAAAGCTTCAAAAAATCACGAAAAACGGGACCTTTAAGTTGATTTATTGTACAAAATATATAGTCAAAACTCAATGAAAACTCAAAATTATTTGAAAACAATTTTTTTAAATATATTTATTGATAAGGATGTTGGTAGATTTTAGAAGGGAGAACTACCACCAATAATTTCAAAATAGACAAAAGGGGCTTTCACACCGGAGGAACGTTTTTATAGTTCCTATAACTATTGGCAGAAGTACCCGCGTTTTGGTGTGTTCACACCATAGGAACTGTAAACGATTTCAGTTATAGGAACGCCTTTTCGGGGGACTAAATTAGCTCCTACTTCAGAGTTGGGTTCTAACACCGTGTCTACACCGGACCTGAGCCATGCAACGCTACAAAAGACAATAGAACCCATTATAATCAGTGATGCTGTCTACACTGGATGTGGCGCCACGTGACATGACAAAACCCCTACAGTAAACTGATGCCTCGTTCTATTTATGACATACTCCAAGCACTTGCGATACTTTTCATAGGAAGGACAAATGGATTTGCAATGGCTAGTTTGTCTCGTCCAGTGTAGACAGCTTCTAGCTGTTGTGGCACAATGCGACGCGTCAACCACCACATCAGGCGTAGACACAGTGTAACCCAGCACAATAGGAACTACCATGGACGTAAGTGTACATTGATTGGTCGAACACGTCCTATGAAACCATTTTTAAACCTGCCATTAAAAAAAAACAAAAAAAAAAAACATGCAAACACACAGTTTACATATACTTACTCAATGAACTGACTCCACAAACATGGAAAACAGCGATAGATGGACGAATGATGCCAAAGTCCAGACATTTCTCAACCTTTCCGCTATGGCGTTGTTGACGTTGTTGAATGCTGCACTTGACAAATGACATCACTGCCAGCCGGCTTACATCAGAGTTCCTATTGGCGGTGCGAATGCAACCAGGAAAATGGCCCTAGGAAAACATTTAGTTCTCGGGGTACCTCCCTGGTGGCTAGTTTCTATAACTGAGTTCCATAACAACCCGGTGCGAAAACCTCTTAAATTGTGGCGGATTTAATTGACCAGGGCTGCATTTCGCAAAAGCATTGTACGCTAAGTTGATCGTAGAGTGCCAATGGTTCATTGGAGCCAATGGTTCTACTGTACAATCTGCTTAGGATGCTTTTGAGAAACGCTCTCGAAACATTTCACAAGTTTTTGCCTTTTTTAGTGTTTGTTGATTCATGTGTGTGTGTTTGTTTAGAGTCAAGAAGTATGTGGCAGTCTGACGCTGCAGAACCACATGTTGGAGCCCGTTCAGAGAGTGCCACGTTACGAGATGCTGCTCAAAGACTATCTGAAGAAACTTCCTCAGGATCACATAGACCGGCGGGATGCTGAAAGTGAGTTCAGGAGTGAACAGGTTCCCAAAACAGACGTTAAACTTGACCTTTCTTAAATACGAAATCTTTGTCTTTGCAGAGTCTTTAGAGATTATTTCCATGGCTGCCACTCATTCCAACACTGCCATTAAGAAAACGGTGAGTATTTTTCCTGTACAACTGAATCTCTATATTATGTCTCTCTCTCATTAGCAGTGCTTCCATCCACCTATTTTTATGTGCATTTGGGATATTGCATAAAAAACATTGGATTGAAACGGCAAGATGTATATTAATTTTAAAAATGTGCATAAAAACATATGCGCTGAATTGAGGCGGATACACTTTTTATCCGATAAGAAACGCATGCGCATCAACACTTTTACTGAATAAATTCCTCGATGCGCATCAAAAAAGTCATGTGACTGCTCAATGGGATGGCATAACTGGACTAACCAGTGGACAGATCTTGTTGCACAGTGTCTGAAATGTTGTTTTGGTCATTCTGAAATGCCTTAGCCAAAGTCTGTTATCAAAGTGGTTCAGTATAATTACCTCCCAAAACTGTCTTACACAACTGCGTTCCCAAACAGCAGGCATCGTCCTCCGAAAGTATGATAACATGACTGCATTTATTGCATTTCATCTGTGTGCCCTGAGGCACAAGTAATTTATTATATACGAAAAAACCCACAGTGGCTTCTCCTACTGCAGCAAATTACATTTTTCTTAGTGATATTTGACACCAGTTTATCAGGAAGTGACTATTTTGCTCTCCTCGTCTCGCTAGATGGAATCGATACTTTATTCGCAAATGTTTTATGCGATATTCCAATTTTCCGCATAAGTTAAATTTGCAACTTTGGATGGAAACAGCTAATGTAGCAATCCCTTTTAAAATTTGGTCATGTCCTTTAGGTTGCTGTTTTCTTGTTTTGGGGGAACAGAAATACTCCAAAATCACCAAAATTGTTATTTTGAATTACATCTCCAATAAAAATGTTATTATAAATTCTTATAAATGTTTTACACTTTAAATCAGGCTAAAAAGCTGTATTTTAAAGGTCCCGTTCTTCGTGATCCCATGTTTCAAACTTTAGTTAGTGTGTAATGTTGTTGTTAGAGTATAAATAAAATCTGTAAAATTTTAAAGCTCAAAGTTCAATGCCAAGCGAGATATTTTATTTAACAGAAGTCGCCTACATCGAACGGCCAGTTTGGACTACATCCCTCTACTTCCTTCTTTAATGACGTCACTAAAACAGTTTTTTGACTAACCTCCGCCCACAGGAATACACAAAAAAAGTGGGCGTGGTCTTGTTGCGCTCCAACGGAGAAGAGCAAGAGTTGCGTTTGTAGAGTGTGTTTGTCGCCATGTCGTCGAAACGCTGTTATTTTCATCCCGCAGTCCAATCACCTTTGTTTGGCCTTCCCAGGGACGCTGTACTTAGAGATCAATGGTTACAATTTATGTTTAACTTGGTTCCGAAAATTATAATCCACATGTAAAACTATGTGCAGCACATGTTTACAATAACACTGAGCGTGTGCATCTCCACGTTATGGTAAGAGGCGTGACCTTTCCGGGCAAGATGCGCTAAGAGCTGCTGTCGAATCACAACACAGGAACCGCTGGCACAATCAGAACTCGTTACGTATTTCTGAAGGAGGGACTTCATAGAACAAGGAAGTCATCAGCCCGTTTTTATGACAGTGGAAACAGCGGTATACAGATCAGTAAATTATGTGAAAAATGAACACATGTTATATTGCACACTATAAACACAATCAAAGCTTCAAAAAACCACGAAAAACGGGACCTTTAAGATTGGTGCAGATAATGCTCATGTGAAAATAAAAATGGGCTTTTCTCTTGAAATTGAAAGACAAGACTACTTAAGATTTTTTTTTTCCCATTAATTTTTCTGTTTTCGGTCTTTCTCCTTATCTCTCAGGAAAACCTTAAGAAATTGCTAGAAATTTATGAGATGTTGGGAGAAGAAGAGGACATCGTGAACCCCTCGAATGAGTTAATAAAGGAGGGTCATATTCTGAAACTGGCAGCCAGAAACACTTCAGCCATGGACAGATATCTCTTCCTGGTGAGGACAACTAACTATTGTCCATGCTATTTCAGTCATTGATGAGCTACAATTAACATTTAGCTTTAAATAAATAGCTTTAAGTAGCATTTGGCGATTCATTTTCTTAAATATCTTCTAACTCTTTCCTACAGTTCAACAACATGCTGCTGTACTGCGTTCCCAAGTTCAGCTTGGTGGGACAGAAGTATACGGTGCGCACACGTATTGGCATTGAAGGCATGAAGGTGATGGAGACGTACAATGAGGATTATCCTCACACCTTTCAGGTTTCTGGAAAGGAACGGACACTGGAGCTGCAGGCCAGGTACAGACCTTACCATCTGTGCTCGCCACCTTTCTATAAGTGCTGGCATTTAGAATGCATACAGAATATTCCTCACTTCTACTGTTTTTTTTACTTTTTACTGTTTTTAATTGTGTCATTGCGTCATTATAGCTCCGAACAGGATAAAAAAAGCTGGATAAAGGTAAGAATGCAATATTAACTTTTTTATACTTGATAAATATCACCACATCTTTAGTAGTCCATTTCGTAAATTGACTTCCTCTGTGATTTAGGCATTCCAGGAAACGATACACATCTCCCTCCAGAAAAATGAGACCTTTAAGTCAGCATTCAAAGATGCGGAGGAAGCATCGGTCAGTATTTATTCTTAGAAGTGTAAAATTCACCTGGGCTACATAACACAAGCTACCAAATGCTCTCTGTTATTATAAGGATATATTTATACATTTAAATAACAGAAAGGGTTTGCCATGTTTTGACTTTTTATATTAATATTACTTAAAATAACAATTAAATTTAATTTTATTAAATTGTTAAAATTTGTAATTAAATGAATAATTAATTTAAAATTATATTTCTATGCAGGAGCTTAAGATATCAGAGTTGGGGAAAAGAGCCCCTCGCTGGATCCGAGACAACGAGGTGACCATGTGCATGAAGTGCAAAGAGGGCTTTAATGCTATCAGACGCAGGAGACATCACTGTCGGGCCTGTGGATACGTAAGCAGCAGCAAAGCAAAAACTTTTTGTGTTTTCACAGTTTTGAAGTACAGTATATTACATGTGCTGAAATGTCTATTTCATTCAGGTGGTCTGCTGGAAGTGCTCAGACTACAAAGCCACTCTGGAATATGATGGGAATAAGATGAACAAGGTGTGCAAAGACTGTTACTCCATCCTGACAGGTCATATAGACAGTGAGGAGAGGGAGGGCAAGAAGAAGGGAATTCTAGAGGTAAGTTCAGAATCGCATGAATCGTATACTTTGACCCGGGGTCTGAACTGCATTCTCTAATGTATCAATTACCACACACTGTACTGTCAGAAAAAAGACTTCATATAACCTTTATACATACAGTTACGGAAGAAAAAACGACGTGCACGAACTGTAGTGGTGGATTCGGCAGCGGTAAGATTGGTTGGTAACACTTTATAATAACCTGCAGCAGTAATCGGTCATTAACATTCAGTAATGCTTAACAGATCAGCAGTTGATGTATATTTTCATACATACTCATGAATTTACAAGTCCAAGTTTCATTTCTAACTTATTTACATGAGCTAATGATCTGTTTAGCATCATATAATGCAATAATGTTAATATTTATTATTATTGGACTTATTATAAAGTGTTGCCACTGGTATATTGATGTTTTAACATTCTGGTTTGATAAGACGTTAGAAGAGGGAGCAAAGCTGATTAAGCTAATAATTTAAAACATTTGTGAAGTAATAGATTTGCTTGTTCCCTTTTCTAAATTATCATTTTGTGCATCATGGGAGCAAACTGACTCTTAATGAAATGCTCTTATCTTAAATTATGTAAAATTGAAACTTATGCTTTTCTTTGGCTTTCTTTTTGTTTTGCTTACTTATTGTACTTATCTCAAAACCTGCCAAGAACATAGTTATTTCACCTCAAAATCACAATAAAAAGTAAATGAAGCTGTATTTTTGTCATGACAATTAAACACATTTATATACAATACTTTCTTATTTTGATGTTGAAGTGAAATATGACTCCCTTTAATTTGTATCTGAATACTAAAATTGTAAATGAATTACAGAAAATGACAAAAAGAAGTTAAATTATGACATGGAAAATGGAAAAAATATATTAAAAAAAAAATGTATGTATGTATGTACAGTACTGTGCAAAAGTCTTAGGCCACCATTAGATGTTGTTTTAGCAATGGATATAACCATATATAACTATTTCTCACTCTCTTTATTATATAACCAGAAAATACAGGAAATTTGTATGCAGTATTACAAATCAGAGACAAAAAAAAGGCTTCTATAGGCTAAAGTGGCAAGTATTAGTGACCTCCTCTTACACTAGAGCAATAGCAGGAACCTAGTTCTCTTAAACCTGAATTGAATGGAAAAGGACTGGAAGGCCAAGAAACCTTTCAAAATCTGATGAGGACTGAAGTTTCTCAGAATTTCTTCTTTGAGAAACTGGAACAAGTCCAGGAGGTCACGCTAAATACTGGTTTTTGCTTAAGGAAGCCATTTTGTTCTAATTTTTTTTAAAATTATTATTATTTTACATATTTCCTGTATTTTCTGTTTGTGTCTTAAAGCTGCAGTCTGTAACATTTTTTGGTTAAAAATGATCCAAAATCAATTTTTGAGCAAGTACATAACCAGCCAGTGTTCAAAACTATCTCCTTACCTTAGCCCGATTCACAACGGTAAGCTTGTAATAATGTTTTGTAATAAAAGTGGTACTGGTAGGTTTCCATAGGAAATTAGAGCATGCAGCCATTCATCTTTGCGTCATTACATCACGTCTGTTTACATAAAGAACGAGTCCCAGCTAGTAGGCTATATCATGTGAGGATGCTGCATATGGTGCATCATATCCTTTTCTCACAGCAGCTGGAATAATTAAGCGTATCATTTTGATGGTGGATTGTATAGTCTGACAAATTAACGTTAGAGATTAGACTGTGACTGTTCAGAAATTGAAATCAAGAGGTAACGCTAATACACACTAAATGCACATAGTCACACAATGCTGGTGTTGTTAACAATTTGAGAACAAAGTATAACCATAATAATAATTTGCATGGTTTGATGTGATATGAGCTAAGCCAGTGGTTTCAAACTCAATTCCTGGAGGGCCACAGCTCTGCACAGTTTTGCTCCAGCCCTAATCAAACACACCTGATCCAGCTAATCAAAGACTTCAGGATTACTAGAAACTTCCAAGCAGGTGTGAGTTGGAGCAAAGTCCCTTTAAGACAAGTAATTTCACTCGGCGGCCATCTTTGAAACGCCTCTCGGGCATCCTGGGCATCATGCAATCTCTTTGAATGGGGAAACATCAAATTCTCCAAAACTGTTCGCCAACCTTACTATTAAATTTCATATTTGAAATCACCAATGAAATCTAACAACAACCGGCTCATAAATAGTTTCTAAAAGCTTGAATCATGACAAAAAAACAACAACTATTTTTCAGGCTGGATCTCTTCGGAGGCACACGTCTGACTGTTTCTATAGAAACCGGTGATTCTAACGGCCGCTAAAGTGACACGATGACTTTACCAGTCGCCGATTGGCTCTTATTTAGAAGGCGGGACTTATTCCACCATATTGCGCGTTACACTTTCTCCCATTCAAAACAATACGAGTGACACGTCTTTTGTTATTCTATAGTCTTTGGTTGGAGCTGGTTGGAGCTAAACTTTGCAAAGCTGTGGCCCTCCAGGAACTGAGATTGAGACCACTGAGCTAAGCGATCGTTAGATTTAATCACCATTGGTAGCGCGATTTATTGTAATGCTTTTTTTCTCTTAGTTGGTCAGAACAAAAGTGGCTGATTTGTTACTTACTTGTTCAGATGACATTTTCTGGTGAAAATTATTATTATTTTGCTCATACTTCCAAGACGTAGAATCTGTGATTCCGAAGTACAGTATCCACACCGATGCGGTGACTGACAGCCACACATTCTCCTCAAAACATTAGATTCATCCACGATGCACAACCCACGTAAAGATGATAATTCCGTAAATAACTGCAATTGCAGGTTTCAAACAGAGATGGCGACAAAGAGGCAAAACATACGAACTGCAGCTTTAAAAAAAGAGAAAAATAAATATGGATGGACATATATAAAACAACAAAGCTGGTGGTGGCCTAAGACTTTTGCACAGTACTGTATATATATGTATGTATATACATACATGCATACATACAGGCTTTGTGAAATTCACGTTGTCATCTCATATAGGAGTGATTATATAGTGCTAAACTTCTCTTCTTCTCCTTCACAGATTGAAGCTGCTCAGTTCTCAGGCAACAGTATCATGTGTGGCTTCCTACAGTACTGTGAGAAGAACAAGCCCTGGCAGAAAGTCTGGTGTGTTATTCCTCAGAAGGAAGCTTTAGTTCTCTACTTGTACGGAGCACCTCAGGTCAGTGCGCTTTTATCTTCCTGAACCGTTCTATTTCTGTTCCTGTACATTACTTCCCTTTCCTAAACAAAGATTTACTGTCCTCACAGGATGTCAAGGCCCAGTCCACAATTCCTCTGCTCGGCTACCAGGTGGAGGACAACCCGAGACCCACCGACCCTCCTGCAAGTTTCAGACTATCTCAGTCTAAATCAGTCCACAGCTTTGTTGCAGAAAGCGAGGAACTGAAACAGCGCTGGCTCAAAGTGATCCGCATGGCGGTAACGGGAGAGGAACCAGAATCGCCTGAAGAAAGCCATTCTACGGAAATCACCCAAGAAACAAACTCTAACGGTGTCTAAGCAAAGAAAGCGTACTTTTCTTAAAGATTTCTCTACAGATGTGGCGATGCAATTGGTAAGAAAAGTGTTGACACTCCTGCTTACGTTGCACAGACTTGCTACGCCATCACTGCTGGACTGTCTGAGCTACAGCATTTTGTCCTAAAGTCCCAATTGGATTTAAACACATCCAGGATATGGGAGTTAAAAGGAAATGGACATCAGCTTGACCCTTACCAGACAGATTTGAAGTTTATACAAATGGAGCTCATGTGAAGAGATCATGGAGGAACTAAGAGATGCTATTCCATCATCACACCTTACTACAGCTGATGCCGCACTGTTTCAAGCCTAATGTAAATATTGTACAACTATTGTACAAAATATTGAACATTTATATGTTGTATGTATAGTATATTGAGGCTAAAATTCAGATGTGTTGATGGCATTGTAAAAAATGTGATGTGTATATGCAGGACATGAGCGCTTTTCAAAAAGTCAAGATTGCAATCTACTGCGACTATAAATTGCATTCAGTTCCAGAGCGCTCTGAATGCAACAGACACTCCTTCATTATGGCCATTGTGACTTTGCCAAGACAGACATGTTGTGTTGACGCATTTGTTGATCCAAGGGTTGCAGCGGTATACTGGTTTCACGATATATCATTGTATTAAATTTGACAATTACAATACGGTTTACATTTACTAATGGACGGTATTGGAAAAAAACACAACCGGACTGAGAATCTCATCTGCGCGTGCTTGCGCAGAGGGAAAAAGTGCGAGGCTGAATAAAGCTTTGCTAAATCTGTAGCTCTCCTCCCATTCACTACAATGTATGCTTTGTTACTTTTGATAAGAAACAAAGTTTCAGGTTTAAAATTGTCAATTTTGTCACGAAATTCAAACAATAAATGCTGTCTTTAATGTGGCGTGACAAATCGCTGTAGTCTCAGTTTAAGCGGCAGCGCGCAGAACCATGACGTGAACCAATATACTAGTTAGAGCGCGAAATAAATTAATGAGCATCAAAAGTTGTTGAAATATGCAAAACAACTTACTGAAATGTATTTGCTGTCATTTAATCAGCTGATCCGTGTTTTAACCACGGAAAAACGTCAGTAATACTGCTTATGAACAACATCAAGGACATTTACCTCAGGAAAGTTATTCAATGTCCGTAGCTCGATAACGTTAGTTAGCTAGAGAAAGATCTAGTAGGGACTGGAGGAGCATTTAATTAACCTGTTAATAATTTATGTATGTTTTGAATTATGTCATAAAACAAGTTTGTATAAAAACTACCTGAAATGTTTTTAAGAAAATCTGTTTTGTTTTTGTCGATTAATATATTTGAAGTAGCCTAATGAATTTAATAGTTTGGTATTATTTACCTTTTAATATTACAGTAATGTTTCATATGAGGAAAGCATTAATTAACAAAGTCCCTTTAGCCTAAGTCATTTCACTCGGCGGCCATCTTTGAAACGCCTCTCCGGCATTCAAGGGCAGCTCCTGTCTCTTTGAATGGGGAAACATCAAATTCTCCAAAGCTGTTTGCCAAGCTTTCGATTAAATTTCATATTTTACATCACCAATGAAATCTGACAACTGTCTCAAATTGTTTCTAAATGCGCGAATCACGACAAAAAAAAAAAAAAAAAAAAAAAAACATTTTTTCTGGCTGGAAAAATAAGCTAATGCGCATGCGCAGTCCCGAATGTGCCTCATTTCGGAGGTGCGAGTCTGACTGTTTCTATAGAAACCGGAGCTTCTAACGGCCGCTGCAGTGACGCGATGACTTTACCAATCGGCGATTGGCTCTTATTTAGAAGGCGGGACTTATTCCACCATATTGCATGTTGCACTTTCTCCCATTCAAAACAATACAAGTGAGGGGTCTTGTGTTATTATAGTCTTTCTTTGGCATTAATTGGGAGTTGTTGTTTTTTTTTTAAAAAGAAAAACATGTTTATAGCTGAAATATTTTCAAATTAATAAATCAAATTATGCAATACCGTATACCGTGAAACCTTGATATTTTCAGAGATGGTTATCATACCGTTGCAACCCAATGAACCTCAACCAACCCTGACCATTAGCGGTAGTCTAGGACCAACAAGGATGCCAATTAAGCTTGTCTGGGATGTTATCAAAAGAGCTTCACCGCCACCTTCTGGTTTGCAGTGCCTCAGCACATCAGCTAAGAAAGATTCATAAGCCTGCTGTCCTGCTGTACCTCGATCAAACCAGACGCTTGGATCAGTTCCTGAAGAACAACAACAGCAAAGACAATGTGAATAATGGTTCACCCACCATAAGCTGTTTCACTTTTCCTCAATTAAAAACTCAACCAAATCAAACATGAACAATAATGGCTTTGATGTCAGCAGCTCAGCAATCAGACATTTTCCATTGGATTATCAGAGATGGACAGTATCAGATTTTACTCACTAATTATGGTAATAGAGTTAGTATTGACATGAAATAACTGGTTGTAAATCAAATCTGTATGTATGTTTCTGTAATAGACCTTTTATTCGTAGGCAGTCAGCCGACCAATGGGGAAGGGTGTGAGGATGAGTTGTTTGTTCTGTATATGTATTCTGTTGTGGGCAGCACAATCACACTCAATAGGCCCGCTGGAACATATGTTCTTTAAATACTTCAATTATAATTTTATTATTTAAAAATAATTTATGGAAGATATGCATGATTTTACATAGCACAAAATTACATTTTCAGTCCCTCAGTCTAGTTTGGACCTTTTATTCATACCTTCGTATTGAAGAATTTTTCTTTTTGACACACCTGCCGTCTCTTGCCTTGCTGTGCAGAACAAGCTGCATATTATTGCTAATACTGGAAATTAATGTGGCTAACCCAGACCTTTAACACGCAACCTTAAGCTAAATCTTATTTTTTAAAAAGAAACCACTATTCGGTTGGGTGTTTCTGGGAAACTCGGCAATGTGGTAACACTGACTTGTACTCAATTGTACTCATTTTTTCCTTTGCAACCAGTTATTGATTTCGGCCCATATTTTCTGACTAGGACGTGCCTGACATTTATATTGCAGTCATGAACACATTTTTTATAGACGAACTACAGAGGCTACTAGGTTGGTATCTTGAATATGTGCATTTCTGTATTAAAAAATGGGCATGTGCTTATTGTTGCCATTTGAAACAATCTATACCATGTGATCTGAATGTAGCCTGCAGGTATTATCATTCCCAGATTCCTTTCTGCAGTAAAGCTACACCAGCTCTCAAAGCTGAGACAGAACCCATTTTCAACAAATGAAACTGAACATTACGCACTTTACCCTCTTCTATAAAGTGTACCTTGTCAAATAAAACAAGATTATTCTCCGATGATTTTGTACCTCTGCTCTTCACAATGCAAATCACTAGAAACAGGAATGAAGTGCTTTATTTGCTCAAGCGGCTGTACTTACCAAGTAAAAAAAAAAAAAAAAAAATTTAAGAGTCAAATATTTTGCCAAGAAAATCACAGAAACAACAGGGCTGTCTTTAGAAAACCATTTATTTACCACATTAGAAAAAAGCAGAAATCCAATAGAGATCTTCATAGCAAGACAATTTAATGTGTTGATAGTAATCAAAATTGCAAAAAGCAATTGTTTGACACCTAATTCAAAAGATTAATGTTTTGCACTATTTGTGATAGTTCAGCCTTTGGCATGATGCACTAGGCCCCGGATCCTGCGCGTCAGGGCTTGGATGAAGGTGTGACGGGAGCGGGTTTTGCTATACAGCCCCTCGACCTCCAGCAACTTCCTCTGTAGCGGCTCACTGAAGCTGTTCGCCACATCACTCTGCAACTACACAAACAAGAAAGGGTCAAAAACAATACTAAAGCAGATATTTGAATAAGTTCAGAGGCAGTAAGATTTTTTTTTTTTTGAAAGTTTCTTATGTTCAAGGCAATTGTGAAAACTTATTACAATTTAAAATAACTTTAATATATTTTAAAATGCAATATAATTCTGTGATCAAAGCTGAATTTTCAGCATCGTTACTCCAGTCTTCAGTGTCACACGATCCTTCAGAAATCATTCTAATATGCTGATTTACTGCTCAAAAAACATTTTTTTTTCTTTCCAGCATTTATTTGAAATAGTAAAGACATTTAATGTTACAAAAGATTTCTGTCACTTTTGATCAATTTAGTGCTGTAGTCAGGAACCTATGACTTGCTGATAAAAATCATGTGCCTTTTATGGCTACACTCACACTGTTTGGAAATGACAACCGAAATGTTCTGTTTAAACAGCAGCAGCTTACAGTAGCAACTCAAATACTTTCTGTATGATCAAGTCTCTATTATCATGTTTGCCATGACTGCTTTATAGAGGACATTAACTGATTTAATAATTGACAAAGCTGCTCAGAGACCATGTAAAAACAAACAAAAAAAGGGGGTGGGGCTAGTTCTGTGCCCTGAGATAAAATCCCTGTTTTCATTAAAATATCATTAGTTTTAAATGAGTTTTATATTACAGTAAAAGAGTAGAAAAGTCGTTTATTGGTTGGAGTCAGTCAATGAAATGGGACGTTTTTGTACGCAGTGACGTCACTACATAGAGCAGATCGCGCCGTTTTGGTGGTCCATGTAGCAGCCACCCAATAAACGACTTTACTACTCTTTTACTGTAATATAAAAACCCGTTGATATTTTAATGAAAATATTGTCTCATACATATGCAAATATTTATTTCCGCATGCCAAGTCGCACTGGATGGCGTTGTTCATTGGTCAGGCATTGACCAATAAAACGGCTTCCCCACCCCCTTTCTGCTCTCTCACGTCTGCTTTCAAGTGCTCAAGTCAGTTTTGCAACAGGAATATGGCAAAAAGAGTAGCAAAAGTCAAAGTGCCAGGACTGCCAGATCTGAGAGGTTGTAAGTGCCGACTTGAAGCTGTACAGCGAAACTGAAGTAAAATATGTCTCACACATTTGTGTCTGTCATTTTGTTTATGTGAATGCCATTTTACACATTTGTAACTATTAAACTGCAACTTCAACTTCGTAACACGGGTGTTTTGATTGTTGTCTGTGTGTGCAAATCGAAACATTCAGCTTTTCACATCAGGGCTGTGATGGTAAATTTCAATTTACAAATACAAATATTAATACGACAAGTTCTCACATTCAAATCAGCAACCTCTCGAATTTTGCTACTGAATTACTTTCATAGGAATTACCTGAAAACGCTCACTCTAATTCGGAAACATTATTTAGGAAACATTAAGTTTACCTACTTGTTCCTCAGAAAAACATTGCTACAGCCAGACATTCTACTTTGAAAATGTGCGTTCCGGGCGGAATGTCTGTCTTTGTTTTGGTCTGTGCGAAACCATGTGCTGCCAGTTTATCCAATAGTATTTCGACATCACAGGTTGCCAGTTGGCGGAAAACACCGTGTATTGCAACCCATGGAAACCAACAAACAAACTGGGTCAGAGAATCGCAGATTCTACTTGACCTAAAAAGCCTCTGCATCCATCTAAAAATCTCTATGAACGACAGCATATTGAAACAGATAAATCAACTCATCAGCTTACAGTGTTTAAGTCTCCTCAGATTTCATTGTGAATTGCGCTCCCTATTGTTGCTGGCAACCCTCGTCTTTGAATGAGGGGGTGGGCCAAACTATATTTTGAATTTAGACTGCAGTACCTATTTTGAACACTGGGTGTCATTCCCACATAGAGCCCCTTTAATGAAAAACATCAACTAGAAAAATACAACTAATCCTTTGCAGGAAGTCATTAACATTGGATTTACATCCAAAATATTGCCAAATAGGAACTTTTACATTTCGCTTTGAAACCAAATCTTCCGCCATCGTCTTGTCAGTCAGCTCCTCACTCTTGTGATAAATGAAATCTGACTCCTGCCGCTGATCTGTGCTTCGACTCTCACTCGGCTCATGCTACATTGAGCACACACGTTCAGTTTTTAATTGTAGTGTCTGTTTTCCAACTGAACTAAATTATATTTATTACTATATAAAAAAAATAATAAAAATCAAGACAACGATGGGGTGGGGTGGGCTGGGTGGTGCTATGGTGGGCGAGTGATGTAACCGGTGTTGCGGTTGAACACCGGAAACACCAACTATCACTGCAAGCCTACTGTCTAATGATCTAAATAAAGGTATTGTTAATTAAAAACTTGTTTCAGTAAAATAATAATAATAGTAAATTATTTGTTTTTATATAGTTTTCAAAAGAACAATACATTAGCAAAAAACTAAAAAATTGGCTCTTTGGTGAAAAAAGGTTCCTGACCCCTGATTTAGTGCATCCTTGCTGAATGAAAGTATTTAAAACATTTAAGAAAAAAACATCTTACTGACTTCAAACCTTTGAATGGTCAGTAATACATATTTTGGAAAGGAAAGAAAAGGAAAGGCAGTCCTGCAATGTACCTGTTCAAGATCTTGCTGGCTCACTCTTGACACACTTAAACCTCTGCTGCCACTAGGATCTACACAAAAAGAAATTAGACATTTGATAAATGAGTCCCTCATGCAGTTAAAAACAATCAAAAACTAACTGAAGGATAGTTTGAGAGACAGCTGACCTCTGTAACCTGGCAGAAGTGAGTCTTTGGGGTCAGTAGGCGTGCAGTAGAGCAAATAGAACTCTAGGTGGCGCCAAATCACAAACAGGCACGTCTCAATGATATCTTCAGAAAAATGTCAAGAAAAACATACAACTGTTGTCCACTTCCCAGGTGTCACATAGTAATTGCCATAATAAATAAACATAAAACAAACAGAAGCTCAAGAAGTTATTGTGAAAAGCAAATTGTGGCATCTCTTGATTTCTCAAGCAATCTATAATATGTGTTAGGATACAGGAACAGAGGGCAAGAAGTTTGGCTCGGTTGTTGACCAGCTGGACGAGCCGGCGCTTGGCAAGCACGTTTCTCTGCACTGATGGGATCTTTTCCACTCCACCAGAACCAGACACCAGACCCTGGCACAGCTTTGCACACAAAACGAAATATTAAACATAGGTTATGTCTTCCAAATTCTGAACCTTTTCATCAAACAAGCAGAGAAAAGCAATGTTCAGCATTGTATACCTCCTTCAGTTCTTCAGGAGGAAGCTGTTCCACTCGCTCTAGCTTGTTCAGGCTCTGTCTGTGGCTGTCATGGTATCGGAAGAAGTCAGTCGTGCTGTTCTTCAGTAGGAGCAGAACCAATCCCAGACTGGGCACCCGCGCAGAGGGAACGGACACATCTGATTCAATACAATGATGCGCAGGAAAAAGCACAGTTAGTTTACAGAAGCCAGCCAATATTTTCTCAACACAGACACTAAACAAACACAAAGACCAACCTGCTGGTTCACTTGCTGATGGGCTGAACAGACAGAGTGTGAACTGGGCTTCAGCTGAGCTTTGCAGCAGTAGCGTCTGGCAGTACTCCATAATATTAGCACAAATCTGAGAAATCACACAATACGCATCAGAGTGAACCATCTAAAGGCTGAGATAAACTACTCAACTTTTGCCCTGATCTGTAGTCTAGAGAATTTGACACTAGCCTGCCTGCAGATTTTGGGCAGTCAGAGCTGACGGATTTCACAGAAAATCTCAAGCTTTTCACACTGGGTGTATGATGGGCACAGACTCTAATTTTTTTAACTTCAGACTATGATTCCATCCAGACAGAGAATATCAAACATGTTTGGCATTTTGAGCTAATTTTATAACATTGTTTTCATTTATCATGCATCGCCTAGCGATGAGGAGCATGTTTCTGCATAAGTGTGTTCAGAACAGCCCGAAAGTCTGGTAGTGTGTGATCCTCAGTTGATGACCAGTTTCTCTCTGTTACCATTTACAAAGACAGCAACTTTAAGATGGCTACAGAGAGAAGTAAGTGGGCACTAGGAATACTGTGACATCACACCTGTTGCATGGCAACCTCCATTTCCTCTTTCTTTTCTGCAAGGTCGCCAGGGGAAACAGTCTCCTCAATCTGCTTCAGGTAGCGAGCGCGATCAGTGCCCACCAGCCGCACGAGCAGAGACAATGACTGACGCTGACGGAGGGAGAAAGGAGAAAGATGGGGAAAAAAAAAAAAAATAATAAAAAAAATCACTATTTTGTAAACTTCATACATGTACAGAATTTTCACCTTTAAAATACAATCGACAATTATGATGTCATCTAGGGGTGTAACAATTCACTCGTTGCTTCATAAAATTAAGGTTGAACCACTGCAGTCACATGGACTATTTTAACTATGTCTTTACTACTTTTGTGGGCCTTAAAATGTAGAGTGACATTGCTGCCTATGTGTGGTTCAGAAACCTTCAGATTTCATCAACAATATCTTAATAAATTTGTGTTCCGAAGATGAACGAAGGTCTTACGGGTGTGGAACGACATGAGGGTGAGTAATTAATGACAGAAATTTCATTTTTGGGTGAACTAACCCTTTAAATTACTGTAGCATTTTTTATTCTAAATGAAAATACGATAAAGAACCTCACATCATGCAGAGGTGTTATAATGTTCCGTATAAAGAGGGCTTTCCTTACTATTCCGTGAGTTAGTTTAGGATTAGTTGAGAAAGTGCATGATATTCTAGGGTAGTGTTGCACGATATACCGGTACTAGAAAGGTATCGCGATACCCTGCTTTTAAAAACGGTCCGGTTCTTCATTTTATTAGTATCGGTACTTTGAGTGTCAGCTGTATTTCCTAAAGTGCGACAGCAGGGGGCAGTGTGCGTGCTTCTAAAGCACACTGATACCTAGTGATGGGAAACCGAGGCTTTCTGAAGCGTTTGAGGCTTTCATCAAATTGTGCCGAAAAAAGGTTCATTACTCGAAGCTTTTAACACAGTGCACATTAGCGACATCTGGTGGTCAGACTTGTTTTCTCCACCATATCTAACAAATGGGGAGCAGATTTGAAAAAGCACATGACCAGACAAAGCTTCAGAAGTCCGTGACACACGGAATCACTCTTGTCTTGGATCAATACAGTTCTATCTGATCTAAACTAATCTCATCTAAATTAATTTGTGACAATGAGACCACAACTCCTGTCATGTGTAGCCTATTCAACGGATTCACATATTGATCAATAATATAAAATACACAATGATGTGATCATAATTGATCATTTGGGATGAGCAGTTTAACCCTTATATTCTGTTCAGGGTCTCTGAGACCCCAGCAATAAAACATGATTAAATGCATTTTCCTTTTATGTATCAGGTGAAGCGCCAAATTTTTCAAACCAGCTGTCCCGATTTTCCGATACTGCATGACGTTTGAAGCTTCAAACGTCATCAATCACGTGGTATTGTCATTTCGATACAAGCATCGGTACAGTGTGTGATACAATAGTGCTTTGAAAACTGCGTCGGAGCATCGGAGCCCCGGTATCAACCGTCCCATCACTACTGATACCCCTTTTCCACCAAGGCAGTTTGAGTGCTGGTTCGGAGCCAGAGCCTAGTTTCAAATCAGTTCTTTGTCTTTCGACACACAAAGCACCAGCTCCGAACAGGAAAAGTGGTTCGTAAGTAGCACCAAAACGTTGCTGGGCTAGAAGTAAGAACCGCTTGCGTCAGGGGCTGAGGGCGGGGTTACCGTGACCAACAAGAAACTTGTGACCGCCATTTTTTAAATTGCAGCTAATCGAGCTAATAGCAGCTCGATTGTAATTACGGCGAGTCGTGTTTGGATGCCGATGTAGGTTCGCAAAGCTATGAGCATCAACAGTAGTGAAACATCCGCGATTGTTGATAGGAGGCTTGTTCGAGATGCATCGGAGCAGTGCGGACCGATTCGGCGGGTGCCGCGGATCCGCGGAGCGTTTGTAGAGCATACGACTCCTTGTGCTTTTGGATCGTTCTCGCGGAGCTTTGATGTCATGCGCCGATCGCTATGCGAGAAGCCGATGCATCTCGAACAAGCTTGGTGTGTTTGTGTTTGGCGCTGCGGCGCTAGCTTTGCTGTGAAATATGAGACGTATACAGTGACGCAAGACCTGGTTCTGTGGTGGCTCTCTAGCCTGTGGAAAGGCAAACTGGTTCTTAGAAGGCTCGTCAGTTGAACCAACTCCGAACTGGCACTAGCACTAGCTCTGAACTAGCACCCGGTTCGTCCTGGTGGAAAGGGGGGTATGAGTGCGTGTTTATTCCTCTCAACTTGCTCTACAGCTTTTATGGTGACGAAACGAAAGGTATGGTTGCAAATACAGGTGCTCTTGCAGACCGTCCACAAATTGTTGAGAAAGCAGATGCACAAAGCGAAATATGGCATTATTTTGCTTACATTGCCGACAGCCAGGGCAAGCCCACGGACACCACAAAGCCCGTCTGCAAAAGATGTTACAAAATAACGCAAGCGAAGGGAGACAAAAGCATCTTGCCGTCAAACATCCCGATTTGTACAAAGAATTTAAAGAGCGGCAGGTTAGTGTGATACCAGCATTATGTTTATGCTCTCAAACATTAAATGAGTGTTTTTTTATTTATTTTACTCGTGCAAGCAGATCTCCGCAAAGAGGTGTATTATTGAGTCTTAGTTTAATAAGTGATATCTGGTTGCAAAAATAAAATTAATTTAAAAATATATAAATATGTGAAGGGTATATACAGTTATTTTAAACCAATTTATGCTTTAATAACATTGCTCCAATTATTTGCAGTAATATAATTTTTACAATCATCTTACTGTCAAAAACACCTAAATGTATAAAAAAAAGCAAAAAAGCATAACAGCACTAATTTACAAATTTTTATTTTCATGTAGCATGAAAATAATAAAAAAATATATATATTAAATCTAACTCTAACTTCACGGCAATGAAGCACAAATCCAGAATTATCAGCCTGCACACTGCTGTTTCCTGCTGTTTTAGGTTTTTGCCATAGTATCGTTTAAGTATCGTGATATTTAAGTTGGGTATCGTATCGAAGTCAAAATTTTGGTATCGTGACAACACTATTCTAGGGTAGTCTATTCATGGAAGCATTTCATGTTTAATGTACCTGGAACATTGTAATAAGGCTGTGTAGCCTATACATTAACACTTTCCTACACAATAGTTAACATTAACTAACAATACTTTTAAAGCCTTTTTAATGGCATGTAGCATCATTAAGAAGTAGCATGAACCAGCATCTAATGGACAAAAGTGTTTTTTGTTTTGCCCCCCCTCTCTGACCCCCTGAAGGTTGCAGTGAATTTTATTGTGAATCGTTCTTGAATTGAATCAAAAACCTATGAATTGTGAATTGAATGGATTCACTCTATCCAAAGATTGACAGCCTTCATCATAATGAACTGTGAACAGTCTTTCTTACAGCTGTCATCTTACATATTATTTAACCTAACTTTATTGTTTGCTTCTCTTTAAAAGTTGTTTGAATTTTTTTTTAATATTTCACCTGGAATCTGCCTATGTGTCCCTGTAATTCCATAAGGGCTGCACTGTTGAATTCCTGTCCCATCTCGAGGGCTCCTGAAACACAAAATTGACATGCACAGCTTTAGTCATGCATTAGTTTGTGGAGCATTTCAAACAGCTGCAGTGTTGCAGCACCTGGCAGTGCAGTCTTGCTGATGATGGCAGTGAGGAGAGAGAGTTCCTGTAGAGCGCCCATGCTCATATCTTGACCATGCAGAATGGACTGAATGACATCAGAGTGAACAATGAGCCACTGGAGCACCTATAAATGAAAACACACCGTATGTTTATGTAGCATTTAAAACTAGTGATTTTAATGTTTATTTATTTATTTATTAAGTATGCAGTAAGATGTAGTACTACATACAAGTATATACCTATCCCATAACTAGCTAAACTCTTATAGGACATAGCAGAGATATATGAATTGGGATTCAGCCCGTTTCTAAGGACATCATTACATGGACGTTTATGTACCTGTGTTGCCCCCTGCTGGTGCTGTGTGGTGGTGGAGGTCAAGATGACCTGCATCAATCTGAGAGTAGGTAGCAGGATCTGTCTGTATCTCTCTAGAGGATTTGGAATAAAGCCTGATGGATCTCTCTGCCCAAACACTCTGAAAGAGAAATGAAGAGAGTAACAAGGCAGGATAGAGAAAGACATTAAGATAATCTATAGCTTGGACTCTAGATTATAGAGTACCTGAGCGCGTCATTTTGAGGGAGCATGTGAAACACCTGACACTCCACCAGCTGACTGACCAGCCCACAGCGCAAAAGCTCCATCGCACCCTGTGCTGTCTTAGCCACACGGGTCAGCAGAGCCATTTTGGACTCGTATATGTACAGTGGTTTGAGTAGTGGAGGCTGAGGTGTGAGCAGAGTTTGCAAGGCGACATCATCTTGTTTCAAGCTCTCCACCAGCACACGCAGGTAACCGCTGTTACACAAGTACACCAGCCACTGGCTCTGTCTGTCTATAGACAACACCCTGTCCAACACTGCCAAAGCCAGCATCTGAAAAAGAGATGATGTCCTCGAATCAACTCAATAGGTATTCCGAGGTCTTCCTCTCATAATACCTTAATAACTAAGTAAGATATTGTTGACTTGTTTGCTCTTACCCTGCCAATCTCATGGCCGTCACAAGCATCTCTGCATACCACTTCCATAAGTGCAGTGCCATAGCTCTCAATTATGGCTAGGTTCTCTCTCTGCAGCTTGGAGAAACAATCTTCAGGGGCAGTCAAACGCTCCCACATGGATGCACCTGCAAATTTGGTATTATATATTTTAATATTTGAATATATAATTTTATATATTAGCATATAATCACAATGAAAATCATGTTAAAGCCTACATGCTTTTCATAGGCAGATACAGTGTGAACGATCACTCAATTTATTAAAAATTATATATATATAAAATGTGATCCAACTAAATATTGTTATTATACATTCTGGGATATGAAATGAAAGATATATGCAATATTGCCCAAAAACTTTCTAAAATTAAACTGCAATATGAAGGCTCAAAATTGTAGGTAGCTAAATAAAATGCTACTTTCTAAGGCAATCATGATGCCCAAAAATGCTGTGTAGGAATGTATGAGTATGTGAATAAAATAAAATAAAATGTTTCCCTTGTATTAGCATATGTGCTTATATACCTGTCTGCAGTGTCTCTGGCTCCTCAGGTTTCTGGGCAATTTGCAGGTAGTAAAGAAGAGCGCCATAAAGGTGAGCCCGTAGACGTTGGAAACCTCCACCTTGATGTAAACAAATACCAGGGAGTAAGACAAGAAGTTTAACCATTTAACCTCTAACATGGTGGAATTAGTTGATTAGTCTTAAATGTGACCCATCTAACCTGTGCACAAGATAAAATCCAGCAGCTTCCTCAGGATGAGGTGAAGAGCGGAGTTAGCGATCGAAGCAAATCCTGATCCAGATCCACCCTCTGGCCCCGCCCCCTGCTGCTCAGACAGAACTGATTGGCTGAGATGTGCTGTTAATGTGAAGACCGCCCCGGCTACAATTGGCATCAATTCACCTGCAGCATCTTCTGATAACACCTAGAGGAAAGAGAGAGAAGCAAGTAAAATTCCTGTTCCACATTTGGATAAAAGCATCTGCTAAAAACAAATCACCATAAAAACACACTCACTTCCTTTCCATCTGTTTTCCTACCTTGTCGTGCAGGTCCAAAAGCAGGTCTCTGATGATCAGCTGGCGCTGGTCTGCTGGGATGAGCTCTGAAGGACAGGCCGTGAGGATGGTTTCCACCAGACTCCTCCAGCTCTGAAGAGCGTGACGCTTAGCACTGAGACTACGCCGTACGCGGTTCCTCTCCACCACCTGCTGCAGGACTGAGTTCACTTCCTGATACCGACAAAGACCATAAAAGAACAATCAGTACCGGGAAACACTTTTTTCTGTATCTCTTGAAATAACAGAGATGCACTCACCTCCATCAGCAGTGGTCTTTGCCCAATGGCCGCCATGCCCTGCAGTGCATTGATCTCTGCAACTAAAACTCGACGGAGCAACTGAAACATGATGAATCAATGAAAGAATTAAATGTATGTTTTAGAATAAAACAAATTACAGTATGAGCTCTATTGAATGCAGATCAGGGAGCCATCCACGTACCTTGACGTTGCAGACAGTGTGTCCCTGCTCGTTGACGTGTTCACAGTTGGTGATGACCTGTTCGATCTGAGTACGCTCAAAGAAGTCCAGCTGCAGAAGCTCCGGGGCTTCCTGACTGAAGTCTATGGCATCCAAAACGCTCAGCAGCCTCCTGCGTACTGAAACCACCAAAGGGCAATGGATGATTAACTAATTATAATTAAATCAGATGGCTCCTTTCTTTTCTAAATGGGCGGCCCCTGGTCGGAACAAGCTGAAGTGCTGTCAGACTTTCCCTTACCTTTGGAGACGGTGCCAAAGTGCAGGAAACCGCTAACTGATCTACTCTCCTCCTCCATGCCTGTCTCTCCATCTGCTACAGATAAAATGAAAGCATTTACTTCAGTGCGGCTGGCTGGTCATCATGAGGAACTCTGGGTATTAGTATTACCTGCATGTAATGAGTGTGGTTGGTCATCGAGAAGGAGGTTGAGCAGTCTCTGTGTGTGTGAGCGCTGGCGGTTCAGTGAGGTCACTCTGAGCTCAATGGCTGTAGTCTTCATCAGCCAGGACATTTGAGACAGAGCAGCAATCTCATTTTCTGTGGGACATAAATATGGAGTCAATCAGAGGCATTAACTGTTGTTGAAAGTTGTTGCATGCTATCCTTCCTATATATCATGTGAAAGTATGATGGTGGGTTACAAATCAAAGTAAGATAAAAATATGTAAAAGGTGTCTGAAGGCCTACTAAACCCCACTTGACACTTCTGAGTGGCTGTTTTCCTGCCTTTGTCGTGTTTGAAATGGATATGACATTACCGTTAATAAGTTTAGGTTTGATAAAAAATAAAATGTAAATGTTTTTGAAAGTCTCTTATCTTCACCAAAGTTGCTTTTATTTGATTTATTTGATCAAAAATACAGTAAAATAGTAATATTGTGGATTTATTTGGATTTATTTGAAATGGAAATCTTTTGCAACATTATAAATGTCTTTACTGTTACTTTTGATCAATTTATGCATCCCTTGCTAAATAAAAGTAATAATTTCTTGGTAACACTTTACAATAAGGTTCATTGGTTAACATTAGTTAACTACATTAGTTAACATGAACTAATAATGAACTACACGTATACAGCATTTATTAATCTTTGTTAATGTTAATTTACTAACATGAACAAACAACGAACAACTGTATTTTCATTAAGTAACATTAACTAAGATTAGTAAATACAGTAACAAATGTATTGCTCATGGTTAGTTCATGTTAGTTCATACATTAACTAATGTTTAACTAATCAACCTTATTGTAAAGTGTTATCAATTTCTTTTACAAAAAATATTCCTGACCCCAAACCTTTGAAAGGTAGTGTACATTTTCCATTGGATGTTAGGGACACACTACTGTCAAACTTAAAACAAAGAATGCAGATAGGCAGTTTACCTGGTAGAATGAAAGGTAGGTGCTGCAGATGAGAGAACAGGAAGTCCTGACTGGTCCTGAGGTATCGCATGGTGGGCCCTGAAGTGTCAGGACACGCGCACAGCTGATAGATTACCTGGAACGAACACACAAAATATATTATCTATTAACAACATATTATAAACAAAACATATATACAAAACACATTATCAGGATTGCTGCACATTTTTTAAATCAAATTTAAAGGTGCCCTAGATTATGTTTTTAAAAGATGTAATATAAGTCTAAGGTGTCCCCTGAATGTGTCTGTGAAGTTTCAGCTCAAAATACCCCATAGATTTTTTTTTATAAATTTTTTTAACTGCCTATTTTGGGGCATCATTATAAACGCGCCGATTTTATGCTGCGGCCCCTTTAAATCCCGTGCTCTCCGCCCACGGAGCTCGCGCTTGCCTTAAACAGTGCCTTAAAGTTTACACAGCTAATATAACCCTCAAAATGGATCTTTACAAAGTGTTCGTCATGCATGCGTCGGATTATGTGAGTATTGTATGCTGTTATATTGTTTACTTCTGATTTTGAATGAGTTTGATAGTGCTCCGTGGCTAACGGCTAATGCTACACTGTTGGAGAGATTTATAAAGAATTTAGTTGTGTTTATGAATTATACAGACTGCAAGTGTTTAAAAAATGAAAATAACGACAGTCTCGTCTCCGTGAATACAGTAATAACCGATGGTAACTTTAACCACATTTAACAGTAACAGTAAGCTAACGAAACATTTAGAAAGACAGTTTACAAATATCACTAAAAATATCATGATATCATGGATCATGTCAGTTATTATTGCTCCATCTGCCATTTTTCGCTATTGTTCTTGCTTGCTTACCTAGTCTGATGATTCAGCTGTGCACATCCAGACGTTAATACTGGCTGCCCTTGTCTAATGCCTTTTATAATGTTGGAAACGTGGGCTGGCATAGGCAAATATTGGGGGCGTACACCCCAACTGTTATGTAACAGTCGGTGTTATGTTGAGATTCGCCTGTTCTTCAGAGGTCTTTTAAACAAATGAGATTTATATAAGAAGGAGGAAACAATGGAGTTTGAGACTCACTGTATGTCATTTCCATGTACTGAACTCTTGTTATTCAACTATGCCAAGATAAATTCAATTTTTAATTAAGGGCACCTTTAAGACTTTTTAAGATGTAATGTAATGTTATGTAATATTTAAGCAGTACTCAAATTCATGCTAAAAATATAGCTACAAATAGTAAACACATGACAACCTGTAACATCTTAAATCATTGCTTAAAGTTCAAATCTAGCATGCACAACTGGATGTAATATGACTGATCAAATGACAGATTGTCATCTATGCGTTTCATTCTACTCTATGGTTCATCCACCATCCTACTGGCAAAAAAAAAAAAAGTTGATCCACTAGAACTTGATCCATAATAGTGAGAGTTAAGCGCCTGTTTCATCAGTGGTCCAGCATCGCAAATGAAGGTGCCGACTAGTGTGAAATACCCAGAGCACTTCAGCCTTCGATTTTTTCTGATTGTGCAAACCTTGCAACTTTGCAGTTGCGTCTGCCACCATGTTCACCTGATTAGAAGAGCTGCTGCTAGTTAAAACATATATCATGATAACTGCTGAAGCTTTTATCACAGGCTTGAATCAAGTTACAAAACATGTCCTCCTAACAGGTTTAATAATTATTTTTCATAGAATAAAAAGAACAATTAAATTCAATATAACAATACATAAAAAATCAAAAAAGTAAAAAATGTTTCAAACATATTAAAGGGAAAAAGAACTATAAAGAACAATAATTAAGAATCAGAACATTTTCAGTCAATGTCTAGGGCACATTTTAGTCCATATTAAAGCGTAAAAATGTTTGGAAATAAACAGCCCATTAAGACTTTTTATTAAGTATTTAAGTAGGCCAATTTGGTGTTGTGATGAACAACATAGCAAATACAAACATCAGGAGTGTGTTTCCCAAATCGAACTAGGGTCGCAAGTTCCGTCATTACCAATAAAGTTCAATGGGACTTACGACCATAGTTGACTAACGATGCTTTCGGGAAACGCACCCCTGAATGGCTCTTTAAAACAGAAAGTAGCACAGCCTGCTTTGTTTTTGGGGTTACTGGGGTAACAGCTGCATTTCTGCTGTTCCATAAGAGGCATCTACTGTCAGACCGTGAATGTGCATTTTCATTTAGCGTGTCTCCACTTGTTCCTCCATGCTTCTCATTCGTGTTGGTGATATATACATCAGAGTGTACATGCCTCTATGACGCAACATACATGCAGTGTTGTACATTTTAACCAGTTCTAAAAAATGCATTCTAAAAATGTAAATAATTTGCAATTCCCCTTTATTACTATAGTGTCCAATTTAAACATCAGCATAAATTGCTTGGCTTCATTGTTGTCATTAGTTCTTGCCAACCATCTCCGAAACCAGTTACCGTTGAGCCAATGAGTGTTAAATTTGCACTTCCCCATTTTTCCCGAATTTGTCCGCTCTCTTCTCCCTCCCCATCCCATCTTTGGTGAAATGTTACTGTGACGTACATAAAAATGTAAAAGTCAAGTTGTCAACTGGGTATTACCACAGCCTAAAAACCTGTATTTTTCAATCAGATTTAAGATCTCATCTTAAAATGTAATGCCTAGCAGAAAAAAATACAAATATTTAAGACTTTTTAATGTCCTTTAAAGCAGAAGATTCTAATTTCAGACATTTAACACTTTTTAAATGCCTCACGGGAACCTTGATTATACATTAACATATTTTAACCTAACGTAAAGGCCATTACGATGTCTAAATATAAATCTGTTAAACTGTGTGTACCTGGTAGCAGAGTTCAGCTAGTTGAGGGGCCTGTTTGGTGAGCACAGGTCCAGAGCGCCACTCACTGCCCCTCTGGAGCAGACTGAGGATCGCATGCAGGCAACTCCGCGGACAGCCAAGAACACCTTATTGACAGAAACATGACAATAAGGAACAAACAATTCCTGTTTCAGGTATAGCATAGTATGTGTGAGGTCCTGCATTTGATTTTAGAGTCAAGCTGAGGTCTTACCTGGGTCCTGCAGGTTAGTGGAGGAAACCGGCTTCTTCACTTCATAGCCCAATAGATACAGGCCCAGGTTGGGGCCCTTTAGTTCCAGAGAGGTGATCAGAAGGTTCAGAATGTGAATCTGGGTTTCATGACGGATCCGGGCCACCCGTTTCTCAGGATCTGAGTCTGAACCAAGAAAAAGAGGTGCTAGGTTCTGCTTTAAACAATTCATAGATGACATTTGGCCATTTTGAGATTAAGGACTCACCATCTGTGCTCACTCCCTCCTGAGCTTCCTCACTGTCCAGACACTCCACAAAACCAGCCATCAGCTTCTCACTCACTGCCTGCTCATTACAAAACAGTTCTTTCACATTTAAAGCAACTCTTATTTATTTTATTACCTATAGACAGTGTGATGTCTTTTACCTGATCATGTGTGAAGTCTCCAACCAGTCTGGCCTGGATGTTTGGGTAGCGTGCGATACGGCGCAGGATCTTGGCACTCTGGAAAGCAGCATCTGGGTTTGAGCTGCTGTGGTACAGGTACCTGTGAAGGCCAAACAAGTAAAATCAGCACAGGTATCGCTGAATCAGACACACATATATGGTAAATATATGTAAATGTAGAAAGCAGACCTGGCAATGTTGGTGATGTGATCGGCCTGTCTGCTCTGAGCACTGACGCCCTGTAGGAGCTGTTCAACAGGGGAGACAAGTAGTGATGTCTGACTTTCTCTCAACAGATCCATAAACGTCACTTCCTTCTGCAGGGCCAGCTCCAACAAACATAGACAGTGCAGCACTGCAGATTCCAACTGCTTCTTGCCTAGAATAATACAATATAATGTAATAAACAAATACAAACAACTGGAGTAATCAGCCATTACTCCAGCGTCACTCTAATAGGCTGATTTGGTGCTCAAGAAACATATTTTTGTGGAAATTTTTGTGGTTTCTTTGATTCTTTGATGAATAGACAGTTCAAAAGAACAGCATTTATTTAAAATAGATATATTCATACAAAATGTCTTTACTGACACTTTTGATCAATTGAATGCATCCTTGCTGAATAAAAGTATTAATATCTCAAACTTTTGAACAGTACTTAATGTTTTTATGTATTAAATACTAAATTTCATGTATTTAATATATAAATTATAATGTTGTGATTTCATTTTTAGTGCTTTATTTTTTACCTTTTCAGTCAAAATAGTATAGAATTATCAGCTTGCAAGTATTGGCCACAATTTTAATATGGCTGCATCCCTAATATTATTATTTGAATAGGCATTCAATTTAATTAAGAATTATATAATGTTTTAATAACTTGGTAATAAGAGTTGTTTTAAAAGTGTTACTAAAAGCAGGCATCTTATACTGACCAGGGAAGGGGGCGTAGGTGTCTAGCTGACGAGCGCCCTCCTCCAACAGGCTGAGGCAGAGAGAAAGGGTGGGCGAGTCATTCAGCAGGTGGAACATCAGGCTGTACCCCGGGGGCTTATGGGCCAGCACTTGTTCCCCCTGCAGTTCCACCATCTCTTGCAGGAAGTCCGCTGGCTGTGGCTCATATTCTCGTAGAAGTTTGTGAAACACCTCCAGCACTGCCTCAGCTACTTCCCACTGTAAAAAAAAAAAAAGAAATAAAGATACAAGACCATAAATGGAGGCAAGGCAGAGATAAGAGACACGTTTAAATCTAGCAGGCTGCAGCAAACCTTTTCAGCTGGCCGACGGTAGGCACGTGTGGGGAAGGCAAGAAACACAGAGTCACGCAGGAAGTCAAGATAAGGCTGAAAGCCTGGTGCACGCAGTCCTGCTCCAAGATTCACTGGAAGTGCACTCTCTACCAGAGTACTAATCAGATGACAAAAGGCCCTTGTGAGTGGATACTCCTCACAGCTTGATTCAATCTCGTTCAGCTCCACCTGTTAGAAGAAAATTAAATTAGTGCCACAGTAAAAGCACATATATATACACTCAGTAGGGCAACACAATTAATCGAATTAAAACCAGAAACGCAATATGGCTTTGGCTGCAGTTTAATTAAAAATATATATACGTCTGTTGCTGTGTGAAGCGTGCTACTGTCCTTTTTCACATGAGCAGCTCATGATCCAGTTTCTCAGGTCATGATCAGTTTCTCAAGTCACAGTAAATGCTATCTAAAAATCCATATCCATAAATATTAGTTTTAACATTTTACAGTTGTGCTGTAAAATAAAATTATTTTTTTCTTAATTATTTGATTTTTTAACTGTTTAAAATTTTTATTTAGTAATACAAATCATAATAATCTATCATAAAATTGAGCAAATTGTGAAGCCCTACAAACAAGCACAGCAAACTTGAAGCTCTAAAAATGAAATAAAAAACATAATTTTTAAATTAAGTATATACTGTATGACAAGAAACTGACAGCTTACCTCAATCCCAGCTGCCTGTCTCTGTCCAGGGGCTTTTACTGTCTGCAGGATCTGAGAGGGAAAAAACAACATTGATCAAAATCATTATAATAATAAGTCATCTCAACTGAAAAAAAGCCACTAAGGTGGTTAAATCACACTATCTCTGCTGAAACAGTTTAACAAATAGATTTTTTTGAAGTTAGTACAGCTAATTCAGTTTAAACATTCATTCTTTTAGTGTAGGTCAGTTTGGCATTATAGGCTAGAGTTTGTCAACCTGTGTGTACTCCAGAGATTGCCAGAGGGAGGCAGCGATTTCGGGTGATTTGCCAAATGCAGCGAGAGCATGCAAGACTTCAGCTTTCAGCACAGGCTGAACGCTGCACTGCAGCAATCCCAGCATCACCACCACAGGTGTCCACTGAGGGTGTTCACAAAGAGCCAGACGTGCATTCTCACTCTGAAAAATATAAGTTTATACAAATGTTTAAACAATGACATACCAAGAGGTACCTTCTAGATGATGTGATGAGGGCTTATTCTGGAATATTTCAGTTTTGCTTTAAAATGAAATCGAAATAGATTAATTTATTCATCACTAAATCAGACTCAGTCAGAAAACTGTTCTTTTTTGGCTGATATCTAAAAAAGGGGGTGGATAACCAATTTAATGCTGACGTATAATACAGATGTATCTCAACTTGCTGAAATTAAAATACTTATATATACTTAAAACGAAATTATTTTGCACCACATTTAGAAATGAAATTGTTCAATTAATCGATTGATTATAGTGGTCTTTCACTATTTAGCAAATTGCGATATATGTGTGCTTTACCCAGGTGATGATAGTGGTAAGCAGCTGGAGGAACGCAGTGAGGCCATCCAGCTCTCTCTGAGTGATGCCTCTGATGGGTGGATGGCGGTACTGCGTGCTGTCGGCATTGGGCACGTCACGTCGGAGGTTCTCGTGGTAGAGCATGAGAGAGTGAAAAAAGTGCTCCCATGACACTAAACTGCCCGACACCCCAACCTGCCGGTTCTCTCCTGAAACAGCCAGCATAAACAAACTTGTAACTTGTTTACAACAGCACTCATATTACATCATTCATTTTTAAGATCTGAGGGTGCAGTTACCATGTGGAGCTCCGTTGGTTTTAAGAAGACTAAAGCAGTAGTGGGAACACTGAGGGCCATTAGCAAGTCCTTTCAGCATGCGTAAGTAAGGGATGTAGAGAGTAGCAGGGAGCAGATCACCCATCTGACGCACAAACTTGGAGAGAACCACCTGAGGTGACACAAATGTATATTCAAATTTAGGCACTATTTATTATAGGACAAGCACTTTTTCTATAAAAATACATCTTTAGTATGGTTTAGCAGGCATATTCCTGACACACCTGTTTGTGAGGGGGTCTTTGGGGAGCTACTCCAAGGAATGATCCAGTGAATGAAGTGTGCTGAAGAGACTCAGATGGACACCAGAACTCCAGGGCCAGCTCAAGTTCAAATGGATCTTTACTGTAAAACTCCCCAATCTGAAACATAAAATAATTCAGCATTAATTACAATAGTTTAAAAGTGCCAATTAGTGATATAATGCTTCAGCGTTAGTAAAAATGGGTGCATGAGATCCTAATTAAATAGAATTGAGATCTTAGAAGCAATATGTGAAGATGCAAATAATTTCCTGGCTGTAGAGAGTTATGCAATGCTAAAGAATTCATCAAGTCTGAAGTACTTGATAAATGTAAAGGGATGCTCACAAGGATCATGAGGTGGTCCAGGTCCTTGCGCAGAGATGATGGCGGCTCGCTGCCCATCTGTAGAGCCATGTGGATCAGTCGAGCATCTTCGTCGGCACGGTTGCGCAACTGCTTCACCTGCAAACAACACTCTTCACTTAACATCTTCATATGCACTCATAAGCAAAACACAAAAAGCACAGTAAAAATTGTGGGTTTTTATTTAAATTAATACTTTTATTCAGCAAGGACATATTAAATTGATCAAAAGTGACAGTAAAGACTTTTATAATGTTACAAAAGTTTTCTACTAATTTCTTTCAAATAAATTCTGTTCTTTTGAACTTTCTATTCATCAAGCAACCCTAAAACAAAAACAAAAAAAGAATCAGATTTCACAAAACAATACCAAAACCTGTTATCAACATTGATAATAATAAAACATGTTTCTTGAACATTTCTGAAGGATCATGTGACACCATTGACTGGCGTAATAAAAATGAAAAATGTATACAAATATAAAGTTAATTTGAATTGAAATAATATTTCACAATATTACTGTTTTACTGTATTTTTGATCAAATAAATGTAGCCAAGCTTTTGAACGACAGTGTACAGTATATGAACATATAGCTAAAAATGCATGCATTTCTGCTCGCACCTTCAGTGGCATAAGAGCCAGGAAATCAGTAATCAGAGAATGCAGTCGGCGGGTGTAGAATTCTTCTTGGCGGAAGCCATCACTTCCCAGGATGCCCTCTGTCAGGAAGAGGAAGACACCTCCCAACAGCGCCTGGTCTGCCAGAGCCTCATCTGCCTCAGTGAACTCCACTAGAGCTGAAAAGAAAATTAATGAAATTGGGAGAAAGTACATTAACCTGATAACACATCTTTAAATGTTTTCATGCATTTTCAAGATGTATCTACTTTTTGCATCTACTATAACAAACTATAGCAAATACAGATCATATTAAGACAGCAACTATGACATATCATGATATAAAGAGCTGAAGTAAAGGTGATTTTGAAATCAACAACAGGCTAAGCTTTGGAAGGGGTTGCCGTGTAGATACCTGCGCCCTGTGGAAGTTGTGACAGGGCCCGTAGAGACAGAGCCCAAGCCAACTGCACCACTGCCTGCAGTCCTGGAAGCTTCCAGGCCTGACCCTCCACCAGTCGACTGTGCACCGCCGCCACATACTGCTTCTCTGTCAGTAGAGGCAATGCCTGGAGCAAATCTAACCAGCACACAAAAAATATATTTGTGAAAACATAATATTTCCTACTCTAGTAAGTAAACAACATTTTCTATTAATCATACTTGTATGAGTGTGAAAAATAATAAAGCATTTATAGCTACCAATGATGGTTGGGGAAAAAAAGCATGAATACCTTCTCTATCCTCTGTTCCTTGCTCCAGAAAACTAACATCCAGACAATAAAGCAACGCCATGACTAAAGCAAGGTTGACGCTATCCAATGAGCCATCAGCCTCGGCAGTCACCATCTCCAAATGACCGATGAGAGCCAGGGTGTCATCTTTGCTTAGAGGTGACTGGCATGTCCAGGCAAACAAACACTCTGCCAGTGACTGTCGGCACTCTTTGATGAGGTCAGATACCTGTACCATATGAAAAATACTTCTTTAATACTTACTGTCTGTTAACATTTATTTGCATATGTAATTATTATCAATTTTATAGAATGCTTCACCTCTTTCCTGTGTTTCTCATTGCCAAGGCCCCGCTCTTTCTGAAGCCTCTCAAACTCGCGGGTCACGTTGACATCTGAGATCAAGTTCAGGATTTGCTTGGTCAAACCCTGAGCCATCAGCTCATCCGTGAACCGTGTGGTGAGATTCACCAATTCAGGACTATGTGGGAAGAAAACATGACAATGTTTGAGACATGAGAATTACATTAAAAATCAACAAACCTAAGCTAAGAAAACAAATGAGTAGTTTTGTTGTTGTTCTGTTTTTTGTAATGAACACTGCACACTTCTAAAAAAATTTTTTAACTTTTCACTGGTGAAAATTGTTTGACAAACTCAAACTTCTTTTCTGTTTTGACTTAAACCCTATTGAAACAGGGGCAAAATCCCAAATTTCCATTATCCTTGGAGTTGTTGAGTGGTGCAATCAATAACCTGTGAACCTCTTGGATATAATGCTTCCTAAAAGGGAAGCTTGGAAGAATGATCTTGGTGAGACCAAATCATGGAGGATGCATGAAAGAAGAACAGCAAACCTCAAGTCAAGAGTGAAAGTCTTCCCGTGTCTGGACTGGATGAGCGAGCGGAGGGAGTTGGCCACGCAGCGTTTGCCATCCCAGTAAAGGAGCACAGCTACCAGGCCTCGAGTCAGGCCAGGGAAGTGAGCCTGCTGGTGCTCTCCTAAAAATACACATGAAGATCACATTATTACAAAGCACCTTCACTGCAATATCATATGAGCAATGTGCATTTCAACAGTACTGAACAAGTATGTTGAATGTGTGTACCTGCCAGCAGCAGTTCAAGGGCAGCTAGTTCTCCCAGGTCAAAAAGATCACTAAGGATGAAGGTTTCTGAGATGAGCTGCTCAGGAAGTAGTCGTGCTCCCTGCTGGCCCTGAATAGCAATGCCTTCTGTGCTGGCTTTCCGAACCTTCTCTCTTTGTTCCGCACTCTTCGGCTGGAAAAAAAAAAAAAGGTTTGTGAATAAATCATTCCGATCAGTTTTGAAAAAAACAGATTGAAAAGAATGAAGATTTTCAATTAAAAAAAGACAAGCACACAAGTCACATGGACCACTTTTATGATACTTGGATGGTATTCACAACAAATGCTAGAATGTCTTTTGAAGCTTTCAAATCAGATTAAAGATAGCAAAACAGGATTTTCCATTTCACAATTAATTCAGAATTTCCCACCAAACTCAAAAGTACAATTACAGGTTTCCACACAGGTCATTATTATGTAAATAGACAATGTTTTGAAACCTACTGGGTTTTTGAAGAGGGAGAGGAAGTAGGGTTTGTGTTTCTTCAACTGCAGATCTAAAAGATGTACACTCTCAGGCTGACGTCTCCATATGGCACCCTCCACGGCTTCCCAGAGCTCCTTCAGTGGGCCCCACAGACTGGCTCCTTCAAAACATGTCACAGAAAATTTGGTTTAGGTCACATTAAAAAGGGGTTTAATAGACACTTAATTATAATGTTCAATAATATTATTATTTGACTGCACTGACACTATTGTATGAAAACAAAATTTGTGAACTGAGCTGGACGATGGCAGCACTGTTTTTGCAGAGCTGCTTTATAGCTTATTTGACTGATTGATAATTGACAAATGTTGCAATATCGACATTGTTACTAAACTGAACTGAAATAACATTGAACTGACTCTGAATAATGACATTATTATCTTCTGTAGAGCTGCTTATAACTGAATTTAACTCATTTTATAATTGATGAACAGTTATCAGACTGAACACAGAACTGACTTAAGCTCAAGCTGACATAATACTGAATAATGACACTACTGTAGAGCTGCTTTACAGCAGAATTTAAATTTGCATTAATTATGTTTGCATTATGGATTGTTATTTTCCTGTTTATTACTGTGAAGCAGTTACAATATGTATAAAGTGCTAAATAAAAGTAACTTGGCTTAAATTGATAAAATACATTCTTTTTTTTCTGTATACACACACTATCAATGACTGTATGGAGGATACATAATGTACTATCTAATTCGGTTATTCATGTTCAATTTTTGTCCAACCATTTGTCACAAAAATTCTTTAGTGCTACCATGCTGAGTTCCCTTGACTTAAAATTAGAGGTTGATTATTACAGCATTATCATTAATACAAGAGATTGTAAACAGATATATGAAGCATGGACACCAACTTGGTCAACTTTCAATTTCGGCAGCGAGCAAAACAGGAGCAAAAAAGGAATGCAAAATAGATGCCGTGACTTATATTCCATTTACTATATAATAACACCACGCTAAACTATATTCTTAAATACACATTAAAGCATTTTTAGACTTAAATCAGACATTATCTTGGCCATTATTAACCTTATTTACAAATAAAGACCGTATTCACAAGTTACTTTTTAAGAGACATTAATGTTCCAAATAAACTACTTTGTCTGGTCACACAGAGATGATGGTCTTACGACGACATTTCATGTAATAATAATTATAATAATGTGGATAGATAGTAATAATTAAGGTAGTGTGACGCATATAACGTTAGCTACACACTTTTCAACATAATTAGTAATGAGGCTAACATGGAGAGCCGACTAAGTATTTGTACTTTAAATCTATTGAATTACATTGGTTTGAATGGCCAATTAATTATTCGAAACTCTATACTGTATAAAACATGGACTATGTTTATAAAATAGAATATATACATTTATACCTGAATTTACCGCCATCTGCGTCGCCATGTCTGAAGCGTAAATGGGCTGCCCCGAATTTTGCCTGTGTGAAAACATAACTTTCAGTTTCTTTTGTAATTTTTTTTTTTTAATTTACATTCGTATAAATTTATTTATTTATTGCTTTTTTATTTTTATTTTTTACAACATGGTTTTGTTGCGTTACGTTTTTAGTGAAATAGAGTTGATAGAATGGCAATCGACACGAAACTGATTACTGAAATAAGAGGCCCGAAAGTTTAGTCTCTAATTAGTCAGACACAATGGGACTAAACAATATGGTAAACACTTTGTAGATTTCCATTCTATTTATTGTTATTGTATTGTTATTTACGCGTAAATTATTGTACAGACTCTGAAAACTGAACACACATGGACAGCTTTGTCACATGATACATGTTCCTTTTCTCATCGCTTCTTAGAATGGGCTAATCACAGTCACCTGTGGTTACAGGGATATGGCGTTTCATAAAATCATTTTACAGAAAGGTGTTAGGTCATATCTGCATTTGTATGACGGAGGCAGATTACGGCATTTATTACATGTAAGCGATTATAATGTCACTGTGCATCAGTAAGATTCAGTAAAACTAAGAAAAGTGTCCTAAGGTAGTTTTCTGAGCCGCCAAGCGCCCCCTGGGGACCGATACCGTTTCGGGCAGTTATGAGAAAGGTCCTCCACATTACTGCCTGATCAGATGAGAACGATGCCTGACAACTAATCCTATGATGTTGGCAAACAGGGTCAAAGGAGATGGACAATGTGTTAAAATTGCTAACTATCTGTGGCCATATTTCATCTTCATAAATGTAAAGTTACTGACTGTAAGCTCAACATTACGCTTTTCTGTATTGATTTAAAACTATTTTATGACTCTCTTTGTTCATCGCTCAACAAGAAAGCTGCTAAAACTGCACTACTGCTTGAAAAAAATTATGATTTCATGATATATATATATATATATATATATATATATATATATATATATATATATATATATATATATATATATATATATGTGTGTGTATTATGTGAAAATTAAAGTTTATATATATAGATAGATAGATAGATAGATAGATAGATAGATAGGTAGTCTAAGATATTTATGTTAAATATTTTTTTGCTTGCTTGTTTATGCATCCTTTTTTTGTATTTTGTTTCAAAATCTATTTCATGTATACCCTGTATGCGTTGTTTAATAAATAATAATAATCCTATGATGTTACTTGGTGCACTTCTATGCACATAACAACCACAAAGAAATTTAAATTGAAATATAAAGTCAATATAAAATATACACATACAAACCTGCCATACCTGCTAGCTGAAAACTCAGCAGTGGAAGTTAGCCATAGGTACTTTTTTAGCATTCAATTAAAATTATGTTTAGAATAGGTGCAATTAAAATATATTAATATGCATTTATTTCTTCTTTTAATATGATCTTCATGATGTATCACTCCACTAAATTCATTTCATATCTCTCCTCTCACATGTTAATGACAGAGGGTCTTTTGTATATTTATGTGTGTATTAGGTTTTTTTTACATTTTTGTGTTTATATTGAAAATATAATGGGTTTTATTTTGGAATTTGTTCATTTTTTTAACGTATGTTTTGGTGGAGATAGCCCTATATATAGTGCATGCATGTTCTGTGTGCTGTTAAAGCAGGAGCTTGTTTTTCTTTGGTTGTTGTTCTTTGTGTTGTGTGTCAATTTATCCTCAGGGGTAGGACTTGTATTTTGTTCAGAGGCATAGATTATTTTTCCCATTTTTCCATGAGTTGTGCATTGCCTCAGGACTTTTTGTTTGCACCAAGTTGTAAAGAGAGAGTGCAAATGGGATAGTTTTCTTAAAAATACATTTACTTAAGTATATCAGATCACGTCAATGACTGTTGCAAACTCCATTTGAGACACAATGCCATAAATGGTATAATATTCAGAGTCCTTCTGAAAATATAGGGCTAATATCAGATCTTGTTATTTCAGCTATGATAAGTACATCTTTGTAAAGGCCTTCTTTCAGTGTCTGTGATACAGTTCACTCAGACCTACTTTTGCTGCCAGCTGTTCAACACAGCAGTTACATAAGAACCCCTGGAATTAAGACTTGCTCTATTTTCATTTCTATTGCTTATTTTACTTTTAATAGCATTTTTGAGTATCTAAGAGGCCAGTTTCCTAACATTGCATCTCTGCATTTAACTAAACACGTCTTCTGTGGTCAGATCCAAAATGAAGCAAAACGTCACAGTGCTTTTGAAGTCTCAAGTAGTTACTTGTGAATCATTTAGACTCATGTTTATCCCTTTATATGGACAGTCTCATTTTATGTAGTGGGATGTGCAGACCTTGTGCAAATGCCAGTTGACTCACTCACACCTACTTTTCTTCTCGTTTCACTTGCTCATCTACTTTCTTCATCTGCACAAAAATCTTAAAAGAATTACCTTCTTTTATAAGATCACTTCTTGGTTACACAGAAATTCATATAGAGATCAAATTAAAGAATTCCACATGATAAAATAATATTTATTAAAAGAAGGTTTTAAAGGAACACAAGGAGTGGTTATTTATTGGCTCAAATCTACACAAAACCATGTGTCTTTTCTTCATTAATAAACATCTCATCTTCTCTTTCTACTACCATTCAAGTGAAAGAAAACACATGCGTTTGCGTTTAATATCACATTGAACTAAAGTGTATTAACTTATTAGTAATGTAATCATTAAAAAAAAGGTATAACAAAAATATTTGCAAAGAAATCTCACAAAACTAGAACTAGTATTGCTTATGAAATTTAGCAGAGGGAGCGCACAAATATAACAATTCATAAAAAGCAAGCATGATGCATCACAATTTGCATTGTTGTAACTTTAGTTTCCATTCTTTTGTAATCATCAACCAAGAAGAAAATGTTTTGAGAAGCCCTTTTGAACAAAAGCTTATGCTGAACATAAATAAAAGAGGATTGTTTTGGCTTAAAAGAGTCCATCCAGTGTCCCATTTCAGGTTTTGAAAATAAAATAGTAAAATAATATGTGCCCCCCTCCAAAAAAACAAAAACAAAGTAATTTTGTGGTCTCTGTTTGTTCTGCCATGCATGTTCTTTGAAGCCGGTCAACCAGTGGCAAATAGGCTGCACCCATGTGCAAAAGTTTTTGTGTATGCATGTTGTTTATTCTTCGAATCCTCTTTATTTGTGATTGTTGATCAGGAAAAGAGGCTGCGTGAATACTGGTTGCGTCTGCGAGCAGGCAACAGGAACCGTTCGTCTACAGTCACTTGTTTCACAGGGACACTTGGGGGAGGAACACCAGGAAATCCCCACAAACCACAGTCCAGTCGCCATGTCAACAAATGTGTCATGGAAACTGTTTCTAGGTGGCACGCTCCTGCCCGTCCACTTCCTGTTTGGTTCTTCTCAGATTGCTTTTCATTTTGACAAACTCAGGGGTGTTTTCTTGCTCCTCTTCATTTTTATTTTGTTCCAGTTCCAGCTAAACAGGAAAAAGAGCATTTTGGTCAATCATTTCTGTATATGCTCATTGTACACCAATGTCTTCGTATGTGAGGGGACATACCTGTTCAAGCGTCTCTCGTCTCTTCATGAGCTCGACCTCAAGGTCTGACCTTTTCTTGTGTGCCTCCTGCTCTTCTTTCTGAGCCTTTAGCACCTGGTCTCTCTTCCTCTTCTCCATCACTTTCTGGAGTTCTGGTTTATTCTGCGGTGCGAGGCCTCTGTGATAAACAAAAACGAGGAGATGATGAAAACACTTGACAATAAGTGATTTTTTGTGAAGTTTTTACATTTTCTGAAAAATTGTGTGGAGATTAGCACTGAAAAACTCGCCACCGTGATGCAAGAGTGCTGTGGTTGGTTGCCAGGGTGTTGCTATGCGGTGTTCTGGGTCATTGCTAGAAAAGGCAACCCAAGTCAAAACCCATAGCTAGGCAACCCAAGTCGAAAAGAACCCACCCTAAAAATCATAACCGTGTCTACACCGGACGTGAGAGACGCGACATAGCAAAAGCAATTAGAACCCATTATCATCAGTGATGCTGTCTACACTGGATGCGGCACTACACGTCAAAATCCTGACAGTAATTTGATGCCACGTTCTGTTTCTATTTCGTTTATTTTATCATCAAAAATTGTAAATCTGAATGCGTAGAAGAGTAACAGCACATTTCTCTTTGCATAATTTTAACACAGAGCACTCTGAAGTTTATAATTTATTGTTAGGAGTTTAAAACCATAATAGCATCCATTTCGTGATTTCGTTCAGAGGTCTGACTCAATGAAAGAGCAAAAGATGAGATGACTAGCACACTTTAGGGTAATAATCCATAGGGTTACATAATGTGACTGAAAATCCTGATTGACCCAAATAGTGTAATCCAGTATGGATGGATTCAAGGGTGGGTTTTAGGGATTTGAAATGGTTCGTAATGTCCAGAGGCTGTTGTACATTTAGAGCGTACAGAGATTAACTATTTAAATTACAGTACTTTGCTGTGACATCTTTGTTGCGTAATTCTGAATCCCATGTTTCTCAAATTTACCCTAAAAAAAGCCTAAAACCAGTTGTTTATGAACTCGTATATAATGAACTTCAGAGAAACACAACTTGTGTGTTTGGAATAAGAGTCAACTGATGTGATTGACCGATGCCAATGTGATATCTAGAAGGGCAGATGACTGATAATAAAACAATGATTAATAATTACAATATAATATTTATTCAAAATGCCTGGCTAATGTAACAATTAATAATTCATTTTGCATTGCTTATTTATTTAGTTTTATCTCTATCTGAAAATCATTTTCAGTCAAACTTGATATAAATTCAAATATAAATATTAAAACTTAATCTTAAATGAAAACTTGAAATCTTGCCAAGACAAATAACTGAAATAAATGTTTAAATTGAAGTTTTAAAATTGCTCAAATTAAAACTGAAATAAAAATTAACGCTATATTGATTTTTTTTTTTTGCATAAAATTACTAAAACTAAGATGAAAATATAAAAAAAGCTAATTCAAAATATGAATATATACTACATAATAAAGTATATAAATAATACTAATATAACACTGACGAAAACAACACACAAATCTGTCTTCTTCTGCTGTTTTAACATAATCCAGCTCTCTGCCTGGCACACCTGAGACTTGCTGACTGCATTGTAAGTCCTTCCAAAACTTGTAGACTTGTCTAGACTAGTATAAAGAAAAAATGAGAGGAGCTAATGAGAATATCAGAGCTGAGAAAATAGGAGATGAAATGTTTTGGCTATTTGGACAGCGGTTATATAACTATGGCTCCCCAAAAAAAAAAAAAAACCTCTGCCAGGTGAGTGCAGAAAACACATCTGCCCGTTCTCCATTTCTGTGTCATGTCACTGATTTAGTTTCTGAAAAGTATTTTACTTTATCCCTCATTTTTCTCTGAGAACAACAGCAGCACATCACACATTAATCACATGGGTGGAATGAGTCTGTTGTGCAGGAACGGTAACTTTATGAGGGCAATTACAGATCAGCTACAAGCCACAAACATGATAAGAGTGAATAAACAATGCATTGGATAATGATTCAGGGCACAGATCTTATTGATGAATAAATCAATTAACAATAGTGTTGCCAAGAGGAAACTAATAAAATGGTAAGTTTCCATCCCAAGAAAAGAACTAGAATCCAATTTGTCTTAAAAATTCGTTTTTTGTCATTTTGGTATTTAGACATTTTTACTCACTGGAAACAGTGTGAGTTATTTTGAAATTCTCTGCTTTGAGTCTAAACTATTCCAGTTTAAACTACAATAAGGAATAATAAATAAAAATTAGCACAGCCAGGCTTAAACAAAGTGCAGCCTTTTCAAAGTCAACACTTTGCTGGCTGGTGCAATAGTCTGACCAGTGAACTTTTTGAAAGCCATTGTCTTCATTTGAGTCACTATTAAGATAAGGATGTGCTTTTGTCCATAGGTGTGGTTTTATGGTTGTTTGTCGTTCAGCTAGAACTAGAACAATGGTTGGGTCTGAGACTGAGTAAACAAGTTATATTTCATAGCGAATTGACTTCCGGATAATAAATCGGCTCACAAAACACTGTTTGTAAAGGGCTAGTAATCATTTGCTTACCCTCACATCATTCCCACAAGTGTTGTATTGTCCATACATTGAAAATCAATGGGGTACAATGTTGTTTTGAATATAATTTGGAAGAAAGTCAGTCATACAGGTTTGAATGACAAGTGTGAGTAAATGATTGCAAAAGTTTACTTTTAGGTGAACTATTCCTTTAAGACTGATGGTTTTACTGTAGCTGTACCTGGGATGAAAAGATTAAAAATACTTCTGTTCTGTGAATGGCTAAGGTACAAACATCCTCAGGAATGCTAGTGTGTGTCGTCACAGATTATATAACACTGCCGTCTGCAGGAACACACTGGTCCCTTGGAAACTGCTAGAAACAGTCACTTTGTCCTTATGTGTGGTTACTCATCACAGACAGCTAGGCAATACAAGATAAAAAAAGAAAGAAAAAAACAGAAAGAAACAAAGCAAAGAGGAGGCCGGCCTCGATTACATAAAGACCACCCTGCCCAATACATTATCTAATATATGATGCAACAGACTATATATAGCCTGACCTCCATCTCTCCATCACTCTGTGTTCTTCACCTTCTGCCCTGGCTGTAGAAATGATTTTATAACTCTGAGTGTACAGAAACACTTTGAGTGTTAGTGTACAGCAGGGTGGGAGGCAGACAGAAGGTGGGCGTCAGAGAAAGAGAACAGAGAAAGGGTAGGAGGAAAGTCTAGGGGATGCTGTAATTCTTCTTATGTAACTCTCCATCTTTCAGCATCCCTCTGAGCAACACATCTGGAACTAATCCCATTTAGATTATGGAAATGTTCCCTTTTCCTACACCAAAACAAGCACACGCACTCAATTTCCCACTCTATATCGCGTAAGACTCTTAAGGAAAAATACAAGTGTGAAAATTGAAATTATAGCCCCTCTTTCTTGAGGTTCTTCATGATCTACAGGCCTGTGCGGTGATTAGATTTCATGTACCTCCACAACCCCATTAGTGATATTAGTAATATATACATCTCCGTACCTTACCGAAATCATTACACCCCTACACCAAACCATCTGCACGCTTTAGGGGGTGTGTTAAAACTCAATGGGCTCAGGGGAGGCAAGAGAGACGCAGACCAGTACCGCTGTAACTTTACTTGCTGGTGTCACTGATGGAAAATGTTTCGAAAAACAAGTAATTTATACACTGTTTAATAGGGCTGGGACAAAACATCGATCCTTGATTCGCAATACAAAGAATCTGAAGCGATTCTGATGTTTTCCGTATCACAATTCCTTCTTGAATTGATTCCGAGCTTAGTTTTTAACAGCAGATGGCAGTATGTGCTTTAGAAACACCCGTACTCTGCTTGCTTCCAGTTCCTTTGCACATACCACTTAAACCTAAAATAATCATTCATAAAGTTCGAAAAGGTTGAAGTAAATTACAAGGGTAATCACAGTGGGCTGTGTTTACATTAATCTCGTGTCATAAAAACATTCTGAGCCGAGGTGCAAGTATATTTATTTAACCACTTACATGACTCAGCCGAATGCATGATCGCTGTCCTGCACTCTTCTTCGTGAGCATTTGAATGTGCGGTTAAAAACTAGCCTAGAGCGCCATCTGCTGTTAAAACTAAGCTCGGAATCGATTTGAAAGAGAAAACATCAGAATCGATCCAGAATCCTTGTATCGCGAATCGAGAATCGGTGTATTGTCCCAGCCCTACTTTTTAATATCACATTTTGTAATATTTGCATGGTTTTATTTTTTGTACTATGGATTATTTTGTCATCCATTTTTTTTGAGGATCCACTGCCTCCTTGCCTCCTCGGAGGAAATGTCCCTGATTATTAGGGCTGGACGATTAATCGGAAAGTAATCGAAACCGAAATTCAGAACCTCTAACCGATGTAATTTTCCCATGTCAGTTATTTAAAATGTTTATTAGACATCCTGTTAATACTTTCCCCTTAAAAACATACTACTGTGTGTGCAGTCATGTGACTCCACCCTGTCCAGTCAGCGGCATGGAAGCAACACGGAGGTGAACTCAACCGCAACACACACAGACAGTGCCCGAGCCCCGAAGCGAGATCGCATATTTACAGTACAAACCTTGTCTGTGAACTATGAGTGTAAAAAGCAAAAAAAAAAAAAAAAAATCATTAATTAATAGTAATAAAGGTAAAATGTTCAATTAATCAAGATTTTGATATTAGGTCATATCGTCCAGCCCTACTGATTATTAAATATTTATATAACAATTTATTTTTTAATGAATCTATACATTCTATAAACTTTCTCTCTCTTTAACACAACACCTGAGCTTGTGTGTCTTTCAGAAATTTTTACTATTCTGGGGGCAATCATGGAGATTTTTTTCACCCAAGAAAATATATTTATAAAATTGAACCAGATTAGATGTTTAATAAAAGTGATCTTTTATGTGATGGAACGCCAAGATCAATAAGTATTGAACACCCACAAGCAACTCTGTTTTACAAATCAGTATCAAGCCAAGTCCTGCAGGTGACAAAGACTGACAAGTATAATAAAGCAAAATCAAATCTTTTCAAGCACTGCCTGGAACCTGCTGAATTATACACGTACTCCTGATTGATTGGGAATCACTTGAATAGATCCCCAGTGGAGGATTCTGAATCTCTATGCACGCACAGCAGAGGACAAACAGATTTCTAGATGCTTAACTAATGTGGGAGGTGAGAATCAGTGGACAGGAGTTTATGTAATCATGCTGGTAACCAAGACTTTGTGTGGGTTATGTTTCTTGCAACATAAATGACTTGTGCCGTGACTTATCCGTTTTTGTTCGCATCAAAGCTGCAAGAACAACTTCTACCCTCAAGGGATCTTCCTAATAACTTCCAACTGCAAAAGAAAAAACTGTTTTACGTAATAGGGAGCATGTGTATACCCTTGCTGTCACAATTCATCACCAATGAGAATGAGATAGGTGGCGAGAAAAAGAATGAGGCAGAGAGTACTAGAACGAGTGACTCAAACTTATTGTTTCCAGTGCATTTTTTCCTGGTTCCTGTCTGCCTAGATACAGCACACAAACACAGAGGGATCTGCCAGGGGGAAATCATCCATCTTATCCTGAAAGTCTTCTGTGCAGCATCAGCTTTCAGAAACACACTAACTTTATAAGAACTCATTTGTGAAATATGCAACAGTGGAATGGCTGAAATTGATCTTTATATGACGCATTACAAGTCATATAGGCATTTATCACAGAATGCTTGTTTCTGATTGATCAAATGTGACCAAATGTGGTCAGATAGTTTTTATATGAAAAAAGGATGGCAATGTGGACTTGTTTCAGCCTTTACGTCCTAAATAAAATAGTTTATAATTGGCACATGTCCACACAACATGATCAGATAATTTGCCTGCAGTGATGATGGAAATGATGCACATATTCATGTGAGAGGAGTAAACACGATTGCAGCTGGGTGGGGGAGTAACAAAAAGAAACAGTGAATTCTGAGAGGAAAGACGCAGAGAAAGAAGTACAGAGGAGGACTGATCTAACGTAGGCTGTATGTGCATCACCTTTTCTGGTTCATGAGGAGCTCTCTGTGTAGGTCCTGGTGATTTCTGGAGGACTTCACTGGGTTGAGGAGTTTCTTGGGCTTAATGAGATCATCGCCATCACCGTCCATATAGTCTGGCTCTGCCATAATGCTCCGCGCACGGGACAGTCCCTCTGGTATGTCTGCCTGGTCCAGACCTGAAAAAAAGACATACATTTGAACATCTGTTACAACATAAACAAAAGGTGCTGCAATTAAATGAAAATGTTTTTCATTTTAAAACAGCTGCAATAACTGATGCCATGAATGAGGCAAAAAAACCACCAGAACTTTCTTTATATATATATATAAAAATATATATCAATTAGACATGCCACATAAACATTCTGTGACAGATATGGTGTTTGAAAAGCAAAAACCACATTTCCTAGAGTATCTGTATTTTAATATGTCAAAAATAAAACAAAATTTGTGACAAAAAACAATGAAGAATTAAGTTAGAATTAAACCTTCGGATCAAAATACATATTTTTTAAAAAAATATTTATTATTATTTTTATTATTATTAATGTTGGGATATATAGGGGAAAACCCATACTTTTGGTTTCAGTGAAACTTCTATATCAGGCAATAAATAAAGCTCTCTTGCTGGTTTATCTTTTTTTATCTGAAATCATAAAATAGATGATGAATGATGAACCCATGTGACTGTTATCTTTCATAGTTATTGTTTACAGCCGGATACTAGACACTAGTTACACACTAACAAACAAGCATGTATCATTCAGCACACAGCCAATTAAAAAGCAGCAATCTGATAAACTAGATCTGAATAAACATGATAAACACCACTTGAAATACTTTACATTATAGTGTCCATGTGACACACCTATGACAATGTGAAATTACAAGTAAAAGACATTAAGTACATGTAGGTCAACTCAGTATTTGGGTATTTTTTCTATTTTTTGTCTGTTTAATAATTCTAATAATTAATAATAAAAAATAATAAATTAATAAATAATATCAAATTATACTTTTTAACCATATTAAGACAATATTTGTATTTGGAAATAAAAAAAATAATAAATTGGCAAGATGAAAAGGTGAATAAAACAATTAAAGAAATTTACACTTTCACTTATACATTTCTATACATTTAACCCGCATTGCCAAAAACTGTGTATCCTAGTTATCTGACAACTACTCGCATACATTTAATCCCCCCAAACCTTACCTGGAAGGACTGGAAACACGGGGTATCTGAACATGGTTGTCATCTCTGCGTTTGAGCGTTATTCAAAATCTCAGGATATTAAGCACTACTTCCCACAGCTAGATGAAACTGCAGCTCTGTATCTCTGACAGAGCGCTGCGCACTATAAACAGCTCTTCTGACTCCGCCTGATGCTTTATTACCTAACAGCCCAGCCACCCACCCCTGCCAGAACAGCTCCCCCAAACATCCCGTTTGTTAATCTTTTATCACCCGAGATATAAACATCAAAGTGTTTGGCCTCAAATATGTGCCAATAAAATGATGAACACTCCCATCTAAAGAATTCACACAGGTGCACTTCCATATATAGGATAAACTTTGAAGTTAGAGCTATTAATAGATAGAAAATGTTGAAAGTGATGGGGCTACAGAAATGTATTTAATATTTCAAAGTGCTCTTAATAAATCAATGTGTTATTAACACATTAATATGCATTACCACTTTCATAATCTTCTTTCTTATAACCTCAAAAATAAGTAGCTAATTTAGAAACAGTGCAGGCTTTTGGTACACAAGATGACATTTATATCACACCATAAAAGAAATAAAACGGCAACACTGTATTTTATTAAAGAATCAAAGACGTCTAAGTATACTATTTGTGCAACGTAGAGAAGGCTACAATTTGAGCTGCAGTTTATTTGCTGACCACTAGAGGTCATTCTCGTCTACAACTAGCCAAGTGACGCACAAGTTTTCAGTGTCGTGACATAATTTAATTTTAAGGAACAATATTAGGACATTCCAAACACTATGCGATTGCCTCAAGGACAAGAGTAAATTATGTCAAGCTTTAAGTATGTGGCACTCCTTCAAGGACAAAATCAACACTCTTCGTAGGCCATGTTTGTTTAAAGCCTTTTTAACTGTGCTCACTGTTTAAATACACATAATTGAGTTGAAACACAATATTGCAATAACTTTAGTATTTCCCGTTCTGATATGTTTGCACATGCGTATGGTATATCACCTCAGTATTATTTACAACCATAAAGCATAATTTCATTATGCATTCAGGAAGAATACCTTGGGGAAAGTGGATGCTTGTGCTATTATCTTAATGCTGTGCGTCAAAGGCAGCTGTATAATGTGTGCATCTGCACTCAAAGTTCCTTTTCAGATGTAACGGAAGAGTAGTTCCTGTTGACATCGGAATTTAAATGTGTTGAAAGTTTGTGTTGAGAGTTTCACAAGAAGTCTCATTTCTCAAGTCAACATGGTACATTGATCTTATCTAGTTAAAGGGATAGTTCACCCGGAAATTAAAATTCTGTCTTTACATTTACACGCCCTCACAGTTTTCCAAACCTGTATGACTTTATTGCTTCCATCATCTTTTTGGCCACTCTTTTCAATATAATAAAAGTGAACAAATGGGAAATGGGATGTTGTCAATCTCCAAAATGATAAAGAAAAAAAAAAAAAAAACGCATTAAAGGTGCAATACGTAAGATTTTTTGCAGTAAAATATCCAAAACCACTAGGCCAGTGTTATATATTTTGTTCACTTGAGTACTTACAATATCCCAAATGTTTACAACTATTTGTAAATCGTGAGAAAATTGCAATTTTAACCGAGGCTCCGGGACGTGTGAGGAGTCGCTTGTCAATTGCGTTATACCCGCGTTACCCTCGGTTTCCGGTTTTATTTTGTAGAAACCATGGAAACACCAAAGACGCTTTAATATATTACACATTTTAATAGACAAGGGAACAACTGTTTTGATATATTTATAGACAGAAAACTAATTATTGTTATGTAGCTCAACACGTTTAGTTTTATTGTTTAAATCGAATTTTCTTGATTTTTTGCGAGTACCATGCTTTACCATGCCTCAGAGAAAAACACTATTTTGTCAAGTAGCTAACATAGAATAATCAGATGCAGCTTTATTTTTAGTAACAGTAATACAGCATTTTCTCCATCATACAATACGTTTTAAAAGTAATTGCATGCTATTTATCAACACAAGCCATCCAGTATTTAATATGATATTCTAAAATCGATCTAGCTTACTGCAGTGTCTCAAACAAGTGTCTCACAGCAGCCGCCGAGCGAACACACAGAGTAACGTTAGAACATGATTTTCAAACACTCAAATGTATCCAATATGATAAACAGAGCTGCATTACCTCATACTCATGACCGAAAAAGCGGAAGCGGCGCCGGCGACTGTGTCATAATAAAAGTTCTGCTGCTCGCGGTGTGAGTTGCGCAGTTGCTCCAGCGGCCTCGTTCAGCTCCCACAACACTCGGTCCTGCTCTGCTTCATACTACAGTAACGTTAATAATCACATCCATGAACATGATTTCTTCCCGAGTCCTATCCCTATTCTTTTGCACAGTCCGTTGAGGTGAAAACCACATGTCCCAAGATTCCGCGCTCAAACTTGGCATCATCAAGCTACGCCTTTGTTTTGAATAGGCCTCTAGCGGACAGAAATCCTACATACTGCACCTTTAAATTATTATAAAAGTGGTCCACAAGACTCAGACACTATATTTTCAAAAGTCATAGAATAGTTTGTATGTAATAGTTTGTTCTTATTCACTTTTTGAGAGAAACCATGATCATGATACCGAATTTAGGAATGAATTATTCTTTTGATGTGAATATTTTCAATGAATCAATTGATTCAGTTCACAAAAGTGCTCTGGGGTCCATTTCCCAAAGGCATTGTTAGCCAACTCTGTTCACAAGTTCCTTTAATTTTTTTATTTTTTTATTTTTATAAATAGTCGGTAACAATGGAACTCACACCCATAGTTGGCTTTGACTGATTCAGTTGTCTATTTTACTTCCCTTACTTCAATCAGTGATCTTGACAAAGTGATTATCGATAAGAATATCAGTGAAAAAAGACTTTCTCACAAAGCTATCATGTTGCGTTAATATAGCCCACAGTTCATAGACCACTTTTGTGACTTTTTTACAGTGCTTTTTTCCAACCCACATTCACTGTAAAATAAAAAATATTTTTACTCTGCAGAAAGAAAGTCATATAATTTTGGAAAATGAGAGTGAGTGAATAATGACAGCTTTTTCATTTTGTGTTATCTATCACTTTAACAGGTACATAACTAAATATGTTTAAATAGTGTGTAAACTGCATGCCATTAAACTTCATGTCACAGTATCAACAACACTTTTTGCATGGCTTGTGCAGTGCTTATCTGCTTAAGTCTCTGCACAGGCAGCCCTGCAGGACAAGTGTATTTAATAAAAGGCCCACATCCAGCTTTTAATTACAGAGCTGCACTCTTCAACCCTGCGCAGGGCACAGACGTCTCTATGGTGACCAGTGCAACAGTAAGCACATGGGCATGTCCAAGGCTGAGAATTTCAATATATTTTCAGATCGATTGTGCATTGATAATTATACAGAGCATTTATTTACATGCATGTCTATGTTTGTGCATGTATGTAAGTACTAAAGGAATGCTTGTAAACTGTCTAGTCACTCATTAAAAAGGACTGGAGGTGTTTGGCAGGCATCTGTTTGCCAGTCCTCAGACTTGTACCTTGTTCCAGCACATAGACTTGCACATGAAGGGGCCAACTCTCATTTAACATCACAATACATATGGGCGATCATGCATATCAGCCAGATTTGCATTAATGTTTAAAAAGCTGCTGTGCTTTTGTTTATGCTCCACTTGAAGTTTAAGACTTAAAATTCCAGTTAGATCAAGAAATAGATATTTAGATCAAGTTAAGTTGAATTATTTAAATTTATAACACTAAATCAAATGATTAAACTTAACTTGTACTTGACTAACTTGGTCTTGGTTAACTTGGTCTTAAATTGGGCAATATGCATGACTTTGGTAGAAACGGGTATATCATGACAAAACACATTTTCCTTGATCTTTTGAAACGGTTCATTGCAAAACATGCTCAAAACTTTCTCCCCAATCCAAAAACACTACTTATTGGTACTGAGATGCTTTCCATACTTAGTATTTGAAGACATGCACATGACTACCACATCTACAAGTCAATGATTGTTCAAAAACGTGGCCTATATTATTCCTAACACCAGAAAAACAACAATAAAATGTGGGAGTGTTTGTTAAACTGTTTGTGATGAATATCATTCTAAAGAATACAACCATCAGACAGAAACGAGCTTCCTATTTTAATCTGATCTTTACAGCGACTGACTGGCATTTATATTGTGTTAAAGGAACACTTTATATATAAGAGCAATATCATACTCGTAGCCATGCGATATGGCTGTATATCAGCACGGCTATGATTCGGCCATAGCGGCTGAGTGCTGTAGGTAATCACAGCATGATAATATACAGCCATATCGCACGGCTACAAATGTGATATTGCATTTATACAACAGTTCAATGGCACAAGTGTGTAAATAAATAAGAAACAACAACAGAGTGTCTTTAAAAACCCTCTTTTTTGCAGAACTACTTCCTTCCGCCATGGATCCAAATCTCAAGTTGACAGTTTAACAGTTGAGCCCAAGCCTGCATTATTCTAAAATGTCACTTTAGAGCTAGTAACTAAAGGAACGTTGAGTCGCTTCATTGAACGCATTCATTCTTTAGGTCGATGTCCATAACATTATGTCCATTATTAAAAAGTTTTTGCCGCCATCTAATGGTGTTATAATCTAACCTTCACCGATACTATTGACGGACCCTTTCTCAATACCAAATATGGCACATTATTTATATAAAATAATATTTATTGAGCAATATTTAAATGCACAACAATAGCCATTATAAAAGACAAACACAAGCAAACAATTCAGTCAAATGTCCAAAAGTAGCGCTCCAGTACAGGATTTAGGTTAGTTATGAAATTTAAATTTTCCCCTTAAACCAAATTGTTTTGCTCTGGAACAAGTAATAGATTAACAAGACCAAAGATTGCCTGTTTGATATAACCCAAATGAACTATATTTTTAACCACTATCTACATCTGTTCTCTGTGGGAACATGAGCACTGAACGGCCGCTGATGGCCTGGAGCTCACATCTGCGAAAGTGTCAAAACAAATAGTAAAATAGGCACTATGTTTATATTGAGTCACATATTTGAGGTCTAAATAACTACATTCTTGCCTAAAAACTCTTTAAACTACATTTTGTAAGTAATGTTTATAACAAATATGGTAGATTTGCTCAACCGCCGCAAGCGGAGTGATACAAACGGTGAAGCGGTACGAGTGCTGATACTGGGAACATATCGCACAGCTCTCAGCCAATCAGATTCGAGAACCAGATTTTGATTTGGTCTTATTTTCAAGAGTTCATAATGACTTGGATGGCCCTTATCAACCCTCTCACATAAACACACACTCACACACTAACATGCACACATGCCTACACACTTCCACGATAAAAGCTGGGGAACTGCAGAAAAAGAAAACACCCACAACTCCCTTTGAGCAATAACCATTACTGCAAATGATCACACAGAGACATCATCATGATTTCTGTGTTTATATACTTGGATCATTGTTTGTGCAGATTTGCTACGAGTCATGTGGTTGCACGACTTCATTCTAAAGATCACATCCAAAAATCACAGGCTTGAAATGTGACCCCAACAGCATGATAGGGGATTTCAATACTGATTTCTGTAATACTTTCAACAGTCTAGCCCAATATGTATTTGGATTTGTGATTTTATGTACTACAACATAATAGGACAGACCAGAGGGTAGCCGCACCTTAATCAATCACCCTTAGCTTCCTTTTCCAGTCATCTCTCCAATGCCCACACACACAGACCTTGAACGAAGACATGGGGCGGCAATAACAGGAAACAGACAAACTCTAAAAAAATCCCATTGCCATTTTGGTCACATTTTGGAGATGAAAATTAAGCTATTTGTGAGACTCCAGTACTGGGACACACACAGAGAGAGATGAGGAGGAGGTGGAAAGGATGCCACTTCTTTGTTCCGCTCTCATTAGGAACAGAGACATGCAGGGAGGAAGGGAGCAGCTGGCAGTCTATTGCACCATCTGACCCTTATTGGGCACCGTTTACACACAGCAGGAGGGAATATTAGCCCCTCCCCAATACCAAAATCCCTTTCACTAGTACTGTAGTGCTGTCACTTTCTCCTATTCTTCATAATGTATTCATTTCTAACCCAACACTCAAGAAAACCCTTACACGCTTTTCTAAACACAACTAAACCCTAATTCGTGTATAAAGGCCTTTCCGGACCATCCCCCACCCCACGTCCCACCCCGCCAGTCATTACAGACCACAGAGGTATCAATTCGTATCAACAGTCCTCTAGACGATTCATTTCTCCCCCTCATTTTCATGAACCGCCTGTCTTTCCTTAACAGGAATGAATCGGACCGCCACTAACCAACTAGGAACAGAAAACTGATTGCATGTAATCCTTTAAATGAATAGTCCAGGCTAAATATGCGTAAGTGACCACATAAATAGATGGACTGACTTACACTCACAATCAAAGTATATGGGGGAAGTATACTGTACATAAAATTTTGCTTGTTTTTACAAATTGAAACAGGAGCCTTATTTCAATATTATTTATATAGTCAAGTCATCTTTATCTATTTAAATGCAAAGTTTGGTTCTTAAAATTAGAAGACAACAGCAAAAACAGTCACACTTATCCTAAACTGAATCTCATCCATTTAATTTTGCTTGTCCAGTGGAAAATGTTAAATCTCATAAACCAAGCGGGTTTCCTACAGCACGGAGAAATAAACATTTATGGGCTTCTCTTAGAGGGTCAGAGGTCAGACACTTCATCTTACTAGCATTTAACTGCTTGCATCACCCCCACTACATTAGCCATTCAAATGAAAATACAAAAAAATAGTTGAACTCCATAACATATGGTTGAAATCTGTCGATAATCTGTATGCTTAAAACAAGTCACCTATACAAAGCTCAACCCTGTTACAACTCACTACAGTCAAACTACAAAATAACAATAAAACTGATTTAGTCCATATGCCAATGCCGAGACAAAACACCAACACAGCGCCCGCGCTCATGCCATCTGTGGACGCACCTGGGCATTGCTGTGGGGGTTGTGTATCTGTGGCAGTGGAGAAGAGCTCTGTTATACACTAATAAACACAGGAATCAGGTCAAAAGAGATAAGTGCATCTGGACTGTCTTATTCTCACGCTCAAACTAAAAAAAAAATACAATAACATTTCCTTGTGCTGCTCTCTGGTGTCTGTGGATGTCAAAAACAATATTACATGTTGCAAAGTCAATAATTCAATAGGCTTGATTAATGAAACGCTGTTGACATACAATATGGCAAATCATCATGTTTTGCAGCGTTTTAGGAGGCTTTAGCTGGATCTGGATGAAAGGTCTAGAATTATTCTAATTTCCAGTCTGAGTAAAGGCAGGACCTCTGGCATTTCAAGGCCTGACCTTAAGTAAACCACAAGAGAATTAGGTCATGTGATGAGGAGATGTCATAACACTGCTGCATACTGGGAATAGGAAGCACTTGTTTATGTGTGTAAGCGTGCAGTAGCAAGTGGAAATCTCCAAGTCTTTTGTCCTTAGTTAAAAGGCATATTGTGCATTTTTTATATTTCATTGTTGTTCCTGTTATACAATAATGTTATAATCAAGTGTTTTTTGAATCAAAAAGTCTCATAATTTAGCTTTTCATGACTATCACCCTCTCGCTTAGGGTACATTTCCATGACAATGTGTACTAAAAATGCTGTATTATGCATGCCAGGCCAGTAGTTGGCGATGTCACTTTGTAACAAAACATTATGTGTCTATCCACCTTATTGTTCAGGTTAGAGCGGGAGCGGGCATTTGTAAATTTAATGTGTCTGGCTTCCGGTGTCATTCGCTTTCAGTTATTTTTAGCTTGTTATTCTGCTTGATATTGCAAACTGGTATTTCTTACCATATTATTTAAATGTATTGTCTTAATTATAAACACACTGGTTTGTAGCGCAAACAGTTTAACAGTACTTTGATATTCTTCTCGATATTTCCCTATATTTCCTTGTGGCAAATAAATCGGAAGTCTTGCACATTCACAGAAAACACCTTACTTCCGCGTTGAAAAATAAGGTGGATAGACTGAACACATAATACACATGACGTCACCATTTTCACAAATTTGTGTTTTTGACTTTTTGTATTATATAATGGTATCATTTTCAAAAACTTGCACTTTGAAACCCATTTTCAAAAGTTTGCATTTTCAGGCCCCCAAATACGCCCCTGTCGTCTAAATGGCCAGCCAAAATGCATGAAAAGATTTCAGTTTTTAGTTGAAAATGGTGTTGTGTAAATGCCCCCTAACCTGTGACAAAATAATACGCTAAAAACAATACAAAGAGACAAGCAAAGAAAGTTTTTGCCCTCCTCAAGCAGCTGCATCAAGCAACTTTGTCAGTCGTTCTGACACCTCATGCACACATTATTTCTCATATCACCACCTCTTTATAGGCCTTACAGAAGTCAATTAAAAAAGCCATCAAACAGGTATATAAAATGACTAAATAACTAAGTAAAATGACTGAGTAGATGTTGTTTGACAGTACAACACCACTGAGGAAACTACATCCTCACCTACACAAAAACACATCCTCACCAACTGCCATCCCTGGGTTTAGGCAAGAAAAACAAAGGAAATTTGCTAAATATGTGAGCTGGTATTGTGTCTATTACTGCATTGTACCAAATTACCAATAGATACAAATCCTATCATGCATGCTTTATGTATGTACAACAAAAGACATAAATCTATCACTTAAGTTTTTCACAACATACAGTTTATATTCTTACTCTTACTCAGTGGGTTGGGTAGGTCACAACTTTATGATACTAAAGATCACACTATCTCGACATCCGCGTTCAAACATCGTCACACCACCTCCAGCTGCTTACACACATTTGTGCCTTTTCTCAATTCTGTGGGGGTATAGTGCTAACTGTAAAGTGGAAAAAAATGATTTCCTGTTCCTCTCACCCACCAACCCCACAAGTCCTTAACCTCAAACTTTTTCTGCTTGACTCAAGTCTTGACACCAAATGACTACAAAACCTGTCTTATGACAGTCATAAGTGAGGGTAAAATGAGAAAGAAATGAGTTGAGTGTACAGTGTTGGTATTATTAACTGTAGATTATGTTAGTTTTGTGTGTGTGTGTGTTGTTAGAGAGGCCTTCAGAGGGGATCTCCAAAAGAGATATACTGCATGAATGGAGATTGTTCAGCGAGTGTAACACCATGTTATGTCATACCACAGGAATGTGATGAACCTGCAAAGGCTTTCTAATACGCAAACAGAGAATTTGCCATCACTTTAACTAAAAACGATTCAAATAGATCTATGACATACAGGTCTTTGTAAACTACACAATTAAACCCCACAATAATAATGTTTTAAAAGCTTAATTTCAGTCGGACTAAAGCAATAATTCATATTTAGTTCATCTGAAATTGCATGTGTCAAATTCTTTCAAAGTCTGACTAGCAGACCAAGAAAACGTGATAATAGTCAGGATTCATGCATGTTTTGAACTCTTTATCACTCGCTCTTCTTCTTTATAAAAAGTTAAGCATGAAATGGAAATTGTGATCATCTTTTCTTTCCTAATATGAGTCATATTCAAGTGAACTGGCTTCTTGAATGACAACATATTTGGATTGTTGTCATTTGATAACTGATAATGAAGTGACTGTGAAATCATAACTGTGAAATCAAAACTGACAATTCTTGCAGTATTTATTATAAATTATTTATCCGTTAAAAATTGTGCAATAATATAATTGTCATAATTTACTCACACTTCGTGTCATTCTGTATGACTTTCTTCTTCGGAACACACACACACAAAAAATGTATTTTGACGCATTAATTTTTGAATATTTAAAAAAAAAAAGAAAAAGAAAAAAAGGATATTTTCCAAAATATCTTCTGTTGTGTCAAATTGGAATGCCATATGGTTGAGAAAGTAAGTGATGACAGAATTTTTATATTTGGGTGAACTATGCCATCAAGCCAAACGCTGTAATTTAAACCTAAACCAGCATCTCCATGCTCAGGTCACTGTTAAAACCCCTGACCATATGGGGACTAGATCAGGGGTGCAGCAACTGTCCAGAATGGGTCAGGTGTGTGCAAGTATGTATATGAAGGGATCCAGCAACTGTGCGCTATAGAACAAAGAGAGCGGAACAGAGGGGCCATTGATTCTGCTCAGCTGTGGCCAGCACCTGCTGGGTCACAGCTTACGTTAAAGAGGCGTGTGAGAGGTGCTAATGTATGTTTGGGGACGTGTGTGTGAACGCATCCAAAAGGATGTGACATTTAGGATTACTGACTAATGATTTCAAGTAATGAAAAATCGCACAGTGGATTGACACGGATTGATCCGTGGTGCTCATGTAGGCAACATGACTTTCGAATCTATCTTTCGTCATTATTAGACCTTATTCCTCCCATCATTTGCTTAATGTGACAAAAAGGCAGATAAAAAAACTAAGTCTACAATTTCATATACCCAGCATTTACACTGAAAACATAAATTTAATGCACAGGGCTTATATACACGAAAGTCTAAAAACTGCAAACACTCCACTCAGAGGCGTGACAACAAAATGCCAACTGCTGCCCTCAATGAAGAGGATAAGCCATCAAAGAGTCTGCTGACGTGGCATTGTCTGTCCGCACAGACAGATGTATTTAACCTGAAAGAAAAAAAACTACAAGTGTCTGCAATGCATGCCATTTGTGTGTACGCCTGAAAATAGACAGCAAGTTTTGTTAGTGGTGCTTGCTGAGGGAAGTATCACTATTAGTATTGCTCGTACAAGGGAAGTATCACTAGGATTAGTGATTTGAACAAACATGCAGCCTAAGTATTACATTTTGGCAACATTTGTGCTATGGATATTAGTCATACCTCAAATCATGTGGCTTGTTGAAGAGCGATCATCAGATCAATGATTTTCGCATTGAGGTGATAAAACAGGTGTAAGTAACCAACTAGATCATCCTAGCAAGTTGCAACCATCTAGAGCACCCTCGCAACCACCTAGAACATCCTAAAAACCACCTACAGCATTCTAGAAACGACCTAGAACATCCTAGCAAGTTGCAACCATCTGCTCTAGAGAACCCTCCCAACTGCCTTGAACATCCTAAAAAAACACCTACAGCATCCTATAAACGACCTAGAACATCCTAGCAAGTTGCAACCATCTGTTCTAGAGAACCCTCCCAACCGCCTAGAACATCCTAAAAAACACCTACAGCATTCTAGAAATGACCTAGAACATCCTAGCAAGTTGAAACCATCTGCTCTAGAGAACCCTCCCAACCGCCTAGAACATCCTAAAAAACACCTACAACATCCAAGAAACCACCTAGAACATCCTAGCAAGTTGCAACCATCTAGAGCACCCTCGCAACCACCTAGAACATCCTTAAAAACCACCTACAGCATTCTAGAAATGACCTAGAACATCCTAGCAAGTTGCAACCATCTGCTCTAGAGAACCCTCCCAACTGCCTTGAACATCCTAAAAAAAACACCTACAGCATCCTAAAAACCTAACATCCACCTAGAAACCACCTAGAACAACATCCTAGCACCTAGAACATCCTAAAAACCACTTGCAACTAGAACATCTGTTCTAGAGAACCGCCGCTTTTGAAGAGCCAACCGCAGAACACTGCAAAAACCGCAGCAACCGCGATATTTGCATGTTTTCTATTTTTTGAAAGGCTATGTCCTTCTCGTTTTACACTTCATACACGTGTACTAAATATTAAATAAGGTAATAATGATAGCATAATGTGTACCATGGTGATTTGTACAGAGGCTCCGTAGATTTGCACTAAACAAGCCTAAACAGACAGTGAATGTGAGAGAGATCGACTGAGCGCGTGCGATTACCTGCGTCTGTCCTTCAGGCCGAGACACAAGTTATATTCGTGAAAAAAAGTTGTCGTGTCCAAGGATAGCGAAATCTCTGCCTTACCATCAAGTACTGCAGCTGACCGTATAAATCGTTAAAGATTTAAACAGCTTGTTTCATTTCATCTCTCTTTGAATGAATCTGCGTTTTTGAACGTGCAGTTGAATGAACGGTTTAAAGACTCAAAGACAGTCCCTTGCCTCCACCTTGTGTCACAACAATGTAACTGCACTGACTGACAGCCCGTCTAGAACGCGCAGAGATGAGTAACGTTAGTTCTGCTTATACTCGTGAAATATCAGCAGAAAGTCTTGTTTAGTCAGATTCGAGGATCGAAACGAACTATTATACATACAACAACAGCTACAACATCCTTATTGTCAGGTTTATGTTCTGTTTTGTAGACCCTTATTTTGACATTCTCTTTATTTCAATGCTCTTTAGTTTCGTTATTGAATATGTAAAATGGCGGTAATACCGCATATCGCGCTATTGAGCCACTCAAAAATACCGCAAGGGAAATTCCTTAACCGCGACAGCCCTACCTAGAACATCCTAAAAACCACCTACAGCATCCTTTAAACGACCTAGAACATCCTAGCAAGTTGCAACCATCTGTTCTAGAGCACCCTCGCAACCACCTAGAACATCCTTACAAAACCACCTACAGCATTCTAGAAATGACCTAGAACATCCTAGCAAGTTGCAACCATCTGTGCTAGAGAACCCTCCTCAACTGCCTAGAACATCCTAAAAAACCACCTACAAGCATCCTATAAATGACCTAGAACATTCTAGCAAGTTGCAACCATCTAGGGATTCTAGAGAACCCTCTCAACCGCCAAGAACATCCTAAAAACCACATACAACATCCTAGAAACCACGAGGTATAAACTACCTAGAACATCCTAGCAAGTTGCAACCATCTAGAGCACCCTCACAACCATCTAGAAGATCTTAAAAAAACACCTACAACATACTAGGAACCACCTGCAACATCCAAGAAACCACCTAGAACACACTAGCAACCACCAATAACATCCTTGCAACCACTTAGAACATCCTAACAACCACCTAGAACACACTAGCAACCACCTATCACTTTAGCAATCACTTAGAACACCCAGAACACCCTAGAAAGTTGCAAACACCTAGAACACCCTAGCAACCACCATTAACATCCTAACAACCACCTAATATACCCTAGAAACCACCTAGAACATCCTAGCAACCACCAAGAATTATGACTAGCAACATTTCTTCACAAAACTGAGAATATCTAGTTATATTTACAATGACACATCACCTCTCAAGCGTTTTGGGCTTCTATTAAGACAATATGAAATGTTCCACAGAACAGAATGTTTTATCCGAGTCTATGACATCCTGATTTAGATCTGAGATTTATCTTGTGGTCATGAATCAGACACAATATCCATTAGTCCAGCCTTCGCTATGCCCCGTGAGCTTTCCTGGACCATGTCGGGTGAGGGAGAAGAGGTATCTGATTGTCATGTTTCTTTGTTTGATTTAAAGGGAGGGGGGGAATCAATGTCAGCAACAGAATGCGAAGCAGCTATTGGTCAGATCCGACTAAAGGATTTACAGACAGCTGTCCTTGTCTAGATTACGCTACAGACCTATAATTCACATAAACATACACCTAAACTCATGTGCAAACAATATGCAAGAAGCTACAGCTTACACAGACTTTTATGATGGTGTAAATTACGCAGATTACAACCACAAGACAAAAAGAAAACAGCATGCAATTTCCTACATCATAATTCAAGTCTGAAATTAAAACCATTCTAATTCAATAAAGCAACTATGATTCCATTAAACATGATGCTAAAACAATCCCATCCTAACCCAGATTTATTCTCCCACTGCTAATTTCTCCTACACAAAATGCACAAGATATCGCTCTACACATGTGTTCATTAAAAACAAACCCTTATATATTAAACAACATCCTGCATCACGCATATAACTGCATATTATCTCATTTCTCCATCCTTTTCTGCCGCGCACCTAACATTAAGCCAGAGACGCTTGAGACATTAATAATGGGTTCGGGGCAAAACTCTTTGTTCATGCCCCAACAAAAACACAGTATGCACTTCTATGTGACAAAATAATGAATGCAAACTATCTGTTCTACAATTTCCTGCCTTAAACCATCAAGCAAACAACAAATCCTAATGTCGACCCATTCTTCAAAACATAACGCACGCTGTTTAGCATAACAACTGAAAATCCAACCCCTGGGTGTCAACGTCACCGCAGAAATCCATGGAAACGAGAAAACAAAGAACATAAACATGCACTCTGTGCTTTATGATTTCAAACCCTACATGAATATTGCATCATGCTTTAATGAGCAGATATAGCTCATAATCCTTTGTGTCCCAGAAGCACATATGCAGTCATATTAAAATGATGTATTATCATCATTTTTAATATGTATATGAGATACAAGAGGAAGTATGTACTATAAACGGGCAGACAAGGGGAAACAAAGAGACCTGTCAAAGAACAGCTCTGCTATAACAGAACAAAGCACATTGAGCATCACGGAGACACATACACACGTGAACACGCAGACCAAAACAAAGATCCATATTGATGCGTATCAAGTGTACAGAAATGCCACTGCCCCACAACAGAAAGAAGTTCCTCTAAAGCAACATGTTCATTAGGTTAATCAATACGCTGCATATAAATGCACACCAGCATGCACTCAATATGCAGTGTAGACAAAATTCAGTCTAGACCAGAGCATGCTGCTGACTCATAGTGTGTTCAGATAGCTAAAAAAAAAAAAAAAAAAAAAAAGAGGTAATTCCAGAAAAAGTACATTCCCAGTTTACCAGGAAACTAAGTAAGCCAAAGTATTAATTTTTAATATTTAAATGCATTTAATAACACGTCAAAGTACATACATTGTTTAATTCTCCATCTCATTATCTATAGCTCAAAAGAAAACTATTGAGAAAGGTCCAATTAAGGAAGCAGAATGCACCCTGGGTTGACCCCATGCGTAAAAGCTGATTTGAGAATACTAGTCGGAACAGTTTGGAACTGGATGTTACCCCAACACTTCTTAATGTAACCAACCCATGACCTAATATGCTGTTTTGTAAGGCTGAGGACATCGTGTGACTACCCAGAGAGCCTCTAATCACTCAACTCCACTGTGCTACCCATCCGCAAGAGACTAGCATCACCATGTACGGGAAGTCTGAAGTCATGACACTGTCTTTCTCTATATCTCACTTTCTCTGTGTCACATTCATGGTTCTACAGAACGGAAACCACACACAGAATGATAGCGTGTGTGAGAGAAAAAAAAGATATAGAGATAGGCAAACAGAAAGGGGAAGACTTCACTAGCACTAGTGGGGGACTGGTTCAAAGATCAAAAAACAGATGTAAGGCGTTTGACAAAACAGACTCCAAATTGCAAACACATGTGGTCGGAATCAACCCATTGCTACCCCCCCAACATCCCCTCCAATACAGAAAATCTGTTTCAATATGATCATACTGAACATTAAATAACGTACTGCAATATCTCTACTAGCAACCAAAGTCACTGTGGAGCATGTGCTCAGATTATGTTCACTTGGACATAATATTTACTGTAAAAGTGAATTAAAATAACACTAAAACATCTATTTTTAGAAATATTCAAATATTATTAAGTTCCCCTTTAGTTTCTGTCATAAATGAGAAGGTCTAATGTATGAATAAGACAAAAGCAACTTTAAACGGAAATCTTTTACACTAAATTTGACACTGTTCTACAGTGAGGAAAACATGACAAGACAAGACATGACATGTCCCATGTGCTTGGAATTACTGCTGAATGACTACTCTATACTTTTTTTACTCAACCTGCATGCATTACTACTTTCTGAAATGCAGCCTTTTGTTAAGAACGTGAAAATAATAGAATTTAAAAAAACATATTGAATGAATTGAATAGTGATATATTATATATATATATATATATATATATATATATATATATATATATATATATAAACAAGTTAACCATTAAAAAAAAAATTGTATAAATAACTAATTATTTAGTTTTGATTTGTGAACGCAGTCATATGAAACGCGCCTACTTTCATTATTTCAAACATTTGTTTGCCATTGTTCTGGTGCGTTCTGAAGCGGGTGATTTGAGCGCTTTATTGTTCTGTTGCTCATTGTTTGATATATTGTCTCATACATTCACTATATAATCAATATAACATATGACTGTGTACATTAACATTGTTTCCAATAACGCGACTCTCATTTCTACAACGACAAATAACGCTTTTCGATGCAAAGCGTCCTGAAAACGGAGACACATTCAAACACACACATACCTCAAAATGAGTCCTGAACGATACTTCTCTATGGTAAGTGACTTCAGATGAACCTCAGAAGGAAAGGCATCAGTTCACCTCTCCTGTTATGAAGGTGTGTCTGTTAAATCTGGTTTTTCTCTCTTGGAAACAGTTCAGTTGTAGACAGGACCCTTAGAAATGTAAATTAATGCTTGGAGTGGGGGCGGGCGGACAATATGACCCAACGCCTAAGTCACATGCGATGCTCCGCCCATTTCTCCTCATGATTATTCATCAGCAGGGGAGACCCCGAAAACTGTCTGGGCGTGGCGCAGTATCGGTGGGCGGAGACTATTCGTACAGCGTACACAAAGCAAACGTGAAGAGGTAGTTCACCCAAAAAAATGACAATTCTGCCATACTTCACCCTTATGTTGTCCTATTGCTTTCAGAAAAAGAGAAATGTTAAATAATGTCCTGGTTGGCCTCTTCCATGTGGAAATAGGATTGCCAAAAGGATGCAATCTCACTATAAAAGTATCATAAAGATAGTCCACACGACTTGTGCTTTATATTCAGTGTTCAGAACCGATTCATTAAAAAGATCCATCTCAAACGAATTGTTCCAGTTTTTAAAAACACACACACACACACGAGGGTAAGTAGTTGATGACAGAATTTGCATTTTTGTATGTTTTTTTAATTTTAATTTAATCCTTTATTCCCCCACTACATTCAGTTAGCTATAACAAATTAAGGCATTTCATTAGCATGCTGTCATAATTTTACTTTGTTCACTGGTTTCTGCATGTGGACTAGTTAAAATAATCGGCTTAACTGAGTCTGGACCCCCAAAAGCCCCACTACCCCCATCAATCGACGGGATTTCTGCCTTTTTTCACCCCCTTTTTCCAGCACAGCCCCGCCCTCGATGCCCCTCGCTGATTCACGAGCTCGTGTGGAACGTGTGCTGTCTGCTGTGTAAAACACCGGACTTCCGGTTACTTGGGCGGTATGTATGACAGCTGTGTATGACAGAAAGTTTAGTACAGAAAAAGAGTTTCATTTTCTGTTAAAAACACAACAAATATATGGATATAGGGCTGAGGAGCAAGGAGTCAAGCGAAATTATGTCCCTCTCTCTTTACTATATTTTCACTATATTTTCTGTCAAAGCTTAGCCTACTATAGCTAGTTTATAACAATTACTAAAGTTTCTTACACTGTCCAATGGATATTCATTTACAAGTATTTTCAGCTGTAATTATGGTTAAAATGGTAGGCCTGTATTTTGTAATAATCTCTCTCCTGTCTGTGCACTATTTTGCAGACATGTTTTCAAGCTCTGATGTAGAGACCAAGTCAAGTCTCCCCAAAATATGGGCGTTGTCCTTGCTTTGTTCCTTATGCAAGAACAAACATGCCCCCACCCATATAATAGCTTAAACTAAATTAATTCATTTTAAAAAATATTAAATTGAGAGTCATCTAAATAATACACAGATTCAATATAGGCCTACAGTATATATGTTATTAAATATAATTTTGTATTTTATATATTTTAACTAGCCTATTTGGTATTTTTTTACAACTTTTATTCTTATATTTGTCATTTTCTGAATGAATGCTCCCTTAGAACCAGTTTCATTATTGATGTAATGCATTCCACTGTCGTGGTTCATGTAAGTGAGTCTTTATAGAACTACAGGGGAATGAGTCATAACTGCTCCAGAGGTTACGCAGAATTCAGTCCCACCAGATTTTCGGGGAACATATGTGGACTAGAGGTTACGGGAATTTGGGAGGGGTCCTAATGTTTGGATGGGGAGGGGGTTGATGTAGTGGGGAAGTCAGCCAACCCCAAGCCATTCTTTCGCAATCTCTGAGCCCTAAGAAATAAGAGGGACTTGGAGGGAAACAAAACTCTTTTATTAAAATGTGTTTATACAAGAAGTAGTCAGCCAGATTATTGTGTAGTCATTAATCATGAAATTAATTGGAATCAGATTTGAACATTTCACATTTATGTACAGCTATGGCATTACATTTGGTCAGCATCCTAGGAAATATCAATTTACAATTTGGTCTTATAAGCAATAATTGTAGTTTACAGCTTTATATTATATTATATCAGATAATGTTTCTGTTATCACTATCTGCATTATTAATTTGAGATTTTCCTTGTGGTTCGATTTCCTGTGCCCGGCCCCTCTCTAACCACTTTCAACCTGTTTGCTGTTAAACAGGAAATGACAATTTTCTGAAACCATGGTAATGACTCTGGCTTCCTCTATCGCATTGGCCTAAAGGCATCACTTTGAAGATCAATGTGTACATCTCCTTTGCACTGAACACACCAGTAAGACAGACACTTTTCTATTTAGGAGGGAGTAAAATGACTCTCATAATGATTAGATGATAAAATAGGTGCTTGGATTTGAAAATCTCTTTAATGATTCTTAAATTTCATGCATAAATAATATTTAATATATCTAGATGATGTCTAACCCCCTACAGCACAGTTAAGTTTTCTTAAGCCCTATGTTTAGTAAATTTGATTACAACCAATTAGAAAGGTCGAGAAAGTACCAAAGAACAGTCCAAGTAAGGTGTGGGAAGTCACTATCAAGCACCAATTTAAAGGTGGGACCTCCTGTTCTGACACATGGTCACAAGAGCACATGGTGTGAGAAGGCGGCAAGATTATTTGCTTTAAGTAATCTTATTTAAAATGACATGAACTGTACATAAAATTAAATATATGTGTGTGTGTGTGTATGAAGGTGTAGAGAAGTCTTTTGTCAGGTTTTATGAAGTTTTTTATTTTTTATTTTGCATGTTCAGAAATTCAGTTTTTCTTTCTGTTGCTTCAGGGCAACGATGTGCGATAAGGGGTACTTTTCGAGGATGTTTTGGACAATACCTCACATTGGCCATAAAGTGTTATAAGAAGGGAAGATGCAGGGTTCCTGGGTGTGCAGGAACATCCAAAGTGATGTGCAAAAATTGTAACAAACACCTCTATTTCACAGCAGAGATTAACTGATTTCTGAAGTTTCGTACGGAGTCAAATTTTATTACATGAAGTACATTATATGGCATGACACATTACATGATGCAAACCTATGCATGCATCAAATTCAATATATCAATGTCTTTCAAGTGTTTTTCCCTTTTTACTTAATGATTTCTTAACTTTTTTTTTTTTTTTTAAATTGCAATTTTGATGACACAACGTTTGCACAACGTTGCCCTGAGGGTCAAAAAAAATTATATGAATAAAATGTTCCCAAATGAACCAAAAAATGATATGGAATATTTTTTTTTTTCATGTGCCATCACCATGTGTGCAGTAGAGGGCTAATACAAAATCCCCACTCACAAAGTCCCTAAACTTCATGTGCATGTAACAAGCAAGAGTTTAATCTTTAACTATGTCTGCTTTGATCGGGTTGACTTATTGCCATATTGCAGAACACTGAAAATAAATAGTTATGGCCATAGTGAATGTCTGTGACCTACTTTGACTGGACTGGGGACCCACTTTACCAATGAGATTACATCTTACAGGAAAATATACGCCCAGAGTGTAGTCATACTGAGTTCATCTTATGTGTTTTCCACTGGAATGAAGCCATCTCTGCTTCAGAGGTTTGTTTGACCAACAGCATTGTCATTATGTTCCTCACTATGATGTGCTGTTACAAAATACAGACCTCTCAGATGTCAATACATGTCAAAGTATTTCAGTAAATACTGACATACATCTGTATTTTATTTGCATTTGCTTATATATTCCTGGAATGACTTAAACAATATTCAGAATTTTTTTTAAAAAATAAAATAAAAATAAATCTCAGTTTGTGTTCCATGGAAAAAAACAGCATATGAATTTTCATATTTGGCTGAACTATTCCTTTAATATGGAATGGGAACATGTTACATTCTAAAAAAATAATATAACATCTGCAAGACTTTTTGCAAGAAACTGAGACACCATCTGTTTTAATGAGGCATTGGGTCTGAATCACACAATATCAAATGTACAGAGTCACAGATGTTTGAGCGGTTACACACTCTAGGGAAGACTGCGCTCTAGGGAAAATGAAACGGAGTTGGGAATACATGACTAGATGTGTTTTTTAAAAAAATATATTACAATCCCTAATTGAGTTGTGCTACCTGATGAGAAAAATGTGTTGCGATCTCAGTGCTTTTTGCAGACTTTATTGTTTGTGTAAGTTTCCAGCATGTCAAGTGAATGTATATTATTTGCTTGTTTAGATTTATTGCTTTGTACTGCTATTTTGCATTTGCATTGTATGTATGTGCAAAGAATAATTTTCTTTTCTTCAAAAATTTAAAAGCTTTGATGCTACTTAAATACTTTTAAAGCATAAACATCTTTCCAACATGTAACCACAAGTCAGTCAGTATATTTTTATTGAGTACACAGAGAGAAATTAAAAGAAGCAATAAAACAGGGTAACATCAAAGTCATGCATATGTTTTTCATTTGCAGCTCCACTGTAATATTAGATCAGTTTAGTTCTATTTATTTAAAGGTCCCGTTCTTCGTGATCCCATGTTTCAAACTTTAGTTAGTGTGTAATGTTGTTGTTAGAGTATAAATAAAATCTGTAAAATTTTAAAGCTCAAAGTTCAATGCCAAGCGAGATATTTTATTTAACAGAAGTCGCCTGCATCGAACGGCCAGTTTGGACTACATCCCTCTACTTCCTTCTTTAATGACGTCACTAAAACAGTTTTTTTGATTAACCTCCGCCCACAGGAATACACAAGAGTTGCGTTTGTAGAGTGTGTTTGTCGCCATGTCGTCGAAACGCTGTTATTTTCATCCCGCAGTCCAATCACCGGGTCTGATTCCGGCTCAAATTGATAGGGTAAAATTAAAGACATGTTTACAATAACACTGAGCGCGTGCATCTCCACGTTATGGTAAGAGGCGTGACCTTTCCGGGCAAGGTTCGCTAAGCTGCTGTCGAATCACAACACAGGAACCGCTGGCACAATCAGAACTCGTTACGTATTTCTGAAGGAGGGACTTCATAGAACAAGGAAGTCATCAGCCCGTTTTTATGACAGTGGAAACAGCGGTATACAGATATGTAAATTATGTGAAAAATACTGTGTTTTTTTACACGCGAAACATGAACACATGTTATATTGCACACTATAAACACAATCAAAGCTTCAAAAAACCACGAAAAACGGGACCTTTAAGAAAGAGTCCTATTGCTACATGATTGAAGAAAATTCTTGAATCATTTGAGTGAAACTTAAAATACATATATCCTTAAGCTAAAGTGTACCAACATTTGAACACAAATTTGTGATATATTTACAATACATATATTTGTTACATGCAGAATCAATATGGAGAATTTATGCTATGTATATTTAAAAAGGTTCATGATGCAACTATACCTGCTCAATCAATCAATCAATCAATCAATCAATCAATTTAATATGTAAATTCATTATTTTCTCTCTCTCTCTCTCTGTCTCTCCTGTTGTTACCATGAGAGCTGGGCAGAAGATGGGCGACTGATGAGGAGCTCAGCTTCATTTAATCTAATAAACCAACTCTGAGTCACGCTGCAGGATGGGCGGCACCCACGTTTCTGGATGACCCTGCTGCAGCCCCGATCTGACATCATCATATTATGGCCCTGATGCTGATCATGTGCCAAAATACTGCCAGTGTATGATTAAAGGTGTTTTTCTGTAAGAAGTCAGACCACAGCTTATTATAAAAGTGCGGTCTTGTTCATTTTACTTAACTTGTGGGCTAATGGAAAATTACATATATAGAGAGGGTGTGTTGATCCTCAAACTGTTTTTTGGGACTTATCATATCTGTCACATGTAGCCTACATATAACGCTGCATTCACACAGGCCGTCGGCGTTAACGCTTCTCATTTACTTTGAATGTGTTGCCGAAATGAATTGTGGGTTCTGTTACTTCACTCACGTTGCTCGCAGTAGAAGTCGAAGATTTCTCAACTTTTCAAGCGCCAACGCTGGCGTCAGCCAATCAGATCACCTTATGCAAATTCCCTAGTGCAGACGCTAGCCAATTGCGCTTATGCAACAGCAGAAAGTAATGTGATTAGCTGTTATCACTATAACGGTCATGTCAGCACAAGCTTCAGACACGCCCTCCGTCAAGCGTTGATGCAGACGCCCCATGTGAATGCACCATAACACTCACTTCACTGTTGGTATGCTATGCTTGTCAGTGTTCCAGACAGACTGTTAGTCTGTCCATTAGTGGAAAAGATTTTTCAGTGACTCTTTCTGCAGGTTACATCGTTGTGCCAGTAGGTGGCGATGAAATACTGTCTTTATCAGTGAATCACTGAATCATTCATTCAAAGGATTAATTTAAAAACTTTTTTTTTATGAAAGAAATACATGAGTGTCATTTGAATCATTTACCCAAACGACTTGTTCAAAAATGGTGATTCATTCAGGAACAAAATAAGTGTCTGAATTTGTAACAGCATACTATATTACTTTTACTGTTTCTCTCATATAAAGAAAAAGTAGAAGTAGCATGCTAGTATGCTGTTCTGAAATCAGTCACTGTCTTAACAATTAAGTCATTAATCGTTAAGAAGTAAGGTCCAAATGACAATCATCAGTGACAACTAGAGATTCACCCTGCAGTCAAAAGCAAAATACTTCAGACTGCGGACTGGCTACAGAAATTGAAATCTACAGGTAACTCTAATACACACTAAATACACAGTCACACAATGCTGATATTGTTAACATTAACAATTTGAGAACAAAGTATAACAATAATAATAATTTGCACATTTGACGTGATCCGAGTTAAGCGATCGTTAGATTTAATCATAATTGGTAGCGCGATTTATTGTAATGCTTTTTTTCTCAGTTGGTCAGAACAAAAGTTAGATTCATCCACGCTGAGGAGCCATGCCGATGCACAACCCATGTAAAGATGATAATTCCACAAATAACTGCAATTGCAGGTTTCAAACAGAGATGGCGACAAAGAGGCAAAACTTATCTTTTTTAGTATCTTTTTTTTTTTGTTATAAATGCTATGCAAAACTTTTGTTTGACGTTCCAGACATTCCCCCACACAGAAATATCTGCATCGTTCCAGAAGACTCATCCATTTACAAGGACTTGATGTCATCCTGAATACATGATATAAGACTAGTATACCCACTATATAAGGCTATATATTGTATATATAAATACTGATGATATTTACAGCTGATTGATTGCCCAGTATTTACAAAGACAGCATTCTGCCTAAATCCTGCTGTGTGTCCAGGCTGTATCTGTCGCTCTGTCTTGAAATAGTCCCACACAGAGTCTGTGCACTCTCTGAGCACTTTAGCTAATGGAGTTGATTGGTATGAATGGGAAGGCTGGTGCAGAGCAGAGTCGCTGTAGAGGTGAGTGATGTAATAGGGTTTTTTTAATACCCATGCCAGCTGAATCAATGACAATCAATCAGGATGAAGCGCTGAACACACATTAGAAGATGCAGGCGTGGTTGCAGCGTGACACTGGAGTCTTAACACAGAACTGATACATGCAAGAACAGTCACAAGGAGGAATCACACACATAACTGTAAAGGTTGTAGATGCTGAAATGAGGAAGAAAACCAGCTCTTTCTGGTTTTCTAAAGAGAAAAAGACACAGTAAGAAAAAATTAAAAAGAGAGAAAATGACAAACAGATCCCATAGGAAAGAAAAATGACAGCAATGAGATTAACTGAGGGCAAATGGAGGCTTTTCAAGGGGCCATTTACATGATACAGTTCTCACTTAAAAATGGAAAACTTATGTCTTTTTGGTGTTCATTTACACAACAACAGCATTTTGTGGCCCCTTTCCGCGCTCTCCACCCCCCTCCCGAGCTCTCGGCTCTATCATTGCATAAACAAAGTTCACACAGCTAATATAACCCTCAAAATGGATCTTTACAAAGTGTTCGTCATGCATGCTGCATGCATACATCGGATTATGTGAGTATTGTATACTGTTATATTGTTTACATTTGATTCTGAATTAATTTGAGGCTGTGCTCCGTGGCTAACGGCTAATGCTACACTGTTGGAGAGATTCATAAAGAATGAAGTTGTGTTTATGAATTATACAGACTGCAAGTGTTTAATAATGAAAATAGTGACGGCTCTTGTCTCCGTGAATACAGTAAGAAACGATGGTAACTTTAACCACATTTAACAGTACGTTAGCAACATGCTAACGAAACATTTAGAAAGACAGTTTACAAATATCTCTAAAAATATCATGATATCATGGATCATGTCAGTTATTATTGCTCCATCTGCCATTTTATCGCTATTGTTCTTGCTTGCTTACCTAGTCTGATGATTCAGCTGTGCACAGATCCAGACGTTAATATTGGCTGCCCTTGTGTAATGCCTTGAACATGAGCTGGCATATGCAAATATTGGGGGCGTACATATTAATGATCCCGACTGTTACGTAACAGTCTGTGTTATGTTGAGATTTGCCTGTTCTTCGGAGGTCTTTTAGACAAATGAGATTTATATAAGAAGGAGGAAACAATGGTGTTTGAGACCTTTAACAACTGTCTCATTTGTGTCTGTTTATATTTCTCCAAATAAAGTTTACGAGAAAAATCGGAGACAAGGTCGATACTTGAAATAAACACAATGGATAACTCCATTAAGTCTCCAGAGCTGTATATGAAACAGCAAATTGTGAGCAATAAAATCTTTAAAAAAAAAACAGGACATGAACTGAAAAACAAGTTTAACGTCATTCAAATCAATAAAACTGCATCTGTAATATTGCATTGTTATTTACTCTTTTATAGCCCTATTCATATTCAGCTGGTGTCTACACATGACGTCCCTCAGACGTCAAAATCTGCCACAAGGTCAAGGGGTCCAGTCTACTTTGTTGCACTGTACTGTCCCACTTCCTCACAGATATTCTAGTGAGACATGACAAGAAACACTGTATTAAGGATGTCTGTTGTATCTACCACACACTGATTTCCTCTCATAAGGTTACACAAACATACACACTCAGACATGCAGCATAAACAAAGAGGTTTTGTAGGCAAGATCTGGTCCTCTGGGGACTTCTAACATGTGACGCACTGGAGGTGGACAGAACCGGAGAAAACAATAGAGAGCAGCCTGACTGACTGATCAGCTGACCATAAATATGCTGAATCAGCAGGTCCTGTGACAGAACACACACACATTCCTGTATGAGTGCATACATCTACACACACACACACACACACACACACAGAGACCTTCAAAAACAACCATTAGGAAAGTATTATTTTACTTATTCTCCACAACTTTTTATTATATCCAGTGTTGTCATACACCTATTTTGCTTTATTTTATAGAAATTGGAGCATTTCCTTCTTAAAAGTCGGCATAAAACGGAAGTGACTCAAACGTATGTGAGTGACTGATTGTCCCGCCCTCGTGCCAGTAAACACATCATCAGAGAAGAGAAAAGATTTCAGAGAAGAAATCAAATCTTGCCCTACATTTTTCTCATTCCAGAGGCCATTTCACTCGAATATGCATCACAACAGGAAAGAAAAGACTATCATTCCATTTCATGTCAACTTTAAAGATTATGAGAGCACATGAATAATAAAAAAAAAGGGCATGGATGAATCATATAGTAAATACTGCAATATTCCATAATAATATAAGAATTGTCAATTTTGATTTCATGGTGACTTTAAATTTAAAAATATAGTAGCTATTTTTGTATCTAATTTATAAAAGAGATATAATAAATAAAATATAGTAACATGTCAAATATGTCTTTGCTGAAACTGTTCCATTTTCACTTTTTGTGGTTCCCCTTGTGGTTTATTGTTCTGCTGAATTAATAGAGCTGAACCCACTAATGATTTTTCAGCCTGTTTTTCAAAAACATACATGCACACAATACACATGCACACAAACACACTCCATACTGAGAAAAAAATGCATAGAGTGTACAATGTCATTTGCTTTTTCTATCAATCACGGATGAGATCTTTGTGAGGTCATGATTGTCTACATTGCATGAATTGACTTAAAGGCCTGTGCAAATGGACAGGACAGATGTGTGTGTGTGTGTGTCAATGCTTCACTTTTGTTCTCTGCAGTTTGGCAAGACAAACACACAAAGAATCCACCATATGAGTACTGAGCTAAAAGAATCCTAAGAACTGGCCTACTGTAAAATCTATGAACATTTCTGTGGAAAACCCCATGAAATCATAAGTGGAGTTTTGTGGTTTATAATGCTTGTGTGTAAGCTTTTAGGTTATATATACAGTTATTAGTACACTACTAAAATGCTTAGTAGATCTACATATTGAAAAAGGATTTTCTATGAGACGCAATCTCTTGATTTTGTCTCTTGCAAATAAAAGTTTGCTGAAAATGCTATTGAAACATTTTATTGTCATCAATATGGTTTTCTCTTGTTTTTAACCAATGTTTGAGTTTCAGACGGTACCCAGACAGACTAAATGTCTTGTTATGCTGCCATATGTCCTTAAAACATGCTCTCACAGGCCAGCCATAATGAGACATGGAGAAGAAATAAAAATGAGTTTCCCCTTGTTTATTAAAGGTCCCTGACCGAGTGGCAGACTCGGTCAGTACTCAAAGCACCACGCTAAAGCCCAAAATTCAAGGCCATGATTCAATGTGATTATATTTTCCACAAAGGCTGATGTCTTTTTCCACTGTGTCTGCTTCAATAGATTTCCTCTCCAAATCTCCAACTCGGAGAGGAAAAGGAGGAGAGGAAACCTGTGTTGTTATTTGATAGATGTCCATCCTTTGCCTCTTTGTAACTATCTGTCCTTGGAGTGTGTGTGTGTGTGTGTGTGTGTGTGTGTGTGTGTGTGTGTGTGTGTGTGTGTGTGTGTGTGTGTGTGTGTGTGTGTGTGTGTGTGTGTTTTCAGTACCTGATAACGGTCCATCCTCTGGCTCAATATAATCTGTTCTGACTGGCAGGCTCTCCTGGATTGGGTGCTCCTATTTTCAGAACACACAGAGAAACAAAGAGCACTGTCAAACAAACTATTTTAAACACATCATTTTAATGTTGTGACCCTGAGTGATATAAAAATCACAGGACTAAATAACAGTCCCCTGAAGACAGACTGAAAATTCCAACATGCCTCTTTTTCCAGACTTGACTTACATGAAAAAATAACACTATAACTTCCAGAATTAGGAAGGAAACTTGCATTCCAGAGTGACTTGCTGTATAATTTTACATAACAAAAATAATAGAAAACATGTGGGTAAAATTGAAATGATATGTACTCTAGGTGAACTTATGTTATTGCAAGTTTAGCATTTCCTGTAGCTTAAACAGTAAAACATGGGTTCGCAGTGAATGCATGGACTTATAAAATGCTACAAGCAAATGGATTATGCTTTGTAAGTTGATGTAAGTAAGATGAAGGTTCCAGCAGAACGTTTCTCAGAGGTCGCTCTTTCACAGCTCAAGAGACTTAATGCAGATTTCATTAAAATATCAATCCAATGTTTTTCCTAAAATTCCTTATTTGACATAAAACCAAAAAATACAACTTTTGACGTACAGTAAAGGCCCGTTCACACCAAGAACGATAACTATAAAGATAACTATAATGATAATTAGCCTATAGGCTATTAGCGTCCACGCCAACGAACGATAAAGGTCTGTTTATTCTAATCTAAACTCACGCGCTGTGGTTTCAAAGTGTGTACAACATGTTTTTGCTGTTTCTGTTGCATTTACATGGCTTTAACCAGCAGAGGTCCTCAGTATGCTATGTTTCGTGTGAATAGCTAGTAGATTAGATCGAATCAAACAGTGAATTTATCTGACAAAGTCAATATAGTGAAGAAAAAACAAGAACGCCTAGTCTTTTTTGCTGCAACTTCAAAGGAAGCCAACCAGCACTGGATACCTGAGGTAATTTTATGTTACACAGTTTGCTAGCCTGGCATAATGATCTCATCGTTAATACTTCTCACCATTTATTCCAGGGGTATGACCTATTGTTTTCCATATATCCATTTTCCATTTAAAGTATTCTTAAAAGGAGGGTTTGACTTATCAAACTGTGGTGGCTTTTTCTGGAACTCAGGTCGATTATGTGCCATTTTAAATGCGCGAGCCCGTACATTACTGATTCTGATTGGCTGTCAGTGTTTTATCATTCAACAGCAGGGGAAAAAATAATTTTGAAAGTTATCCCAAAGATATCGTTTCTCTATATCGTTATCGTTATAGCTGTGGTGTGGATAGTGCTATTCTTTTATTTTTAGAACTCTATCTTTATCGTTATCTTTATAGTTATCGTTCTTGGTGTGACCAGGACTCAAGAGCATACAGCTACAAAATTAGGAGATTCACAGGAGACTCAGCTAAATTTTCTCTCAATTTAATCTCAGTGCTGTCTAGGAGAAACAATATTAAAGAGATATCTTTTGCGAATTTGATTTGGGTTCACTTTCTATTGTTCGAGAGAAAAAAAGTCAATTGCAATTTCTGTTTCATGTAGATACATATATTTGCAGAGGACTGCCACTAAAAGTGTTCACAAAGGCAGATGTGGTTTAGAAAAATATTAAATGTACAGAAGTTCACACACATGCACACTAACACACACAAAAGCATGCACACACACATTCAGGTTTCCCCTTGTTCAACATGCTTTTCCTTTTTCCTGTGGCCTAGATAAAGGAGGTGCGGGTGGATTCATCTGGATTTTCCGCTGAACATCGCAAAACATCTTCACACTCATATATGCTCAGTTTACACTGGGGCTAAATTAAGTTTATGATAACCTATAACTTCTCAGACGTTACTGTGGTTCATGATTCCAGTGTGACTGTAGACTGTAATGTGCTTTATTAGCTGTGTTTGCAAAGTCATGCATCACTATTACTGTTGCTCATAATTAGTTGTTAGTGAAACCAATGAACTGCAAATATTTTTAACTAAACTTTCGGATTGTGCTAGAAGTAAATATGGATGGATGCGAGCCATATTTAGTGACTAGAATATCATAGAGATGTGCAACCACATAGAAACGCGCTAACAACCCCCTTGAACATTGTGACAGTTTTTCACTATTTGCATTTTCTTCAGATATACAAACAGTATGTGAAAAGAGTATTATGTCCGAATTTATAGTTTTCAAAAAACAGTAGGCGATATAGTAGTGGCCAAAAGTGATGTCCGGAGGGGATTTTTTTTAATGACCCTACAAGTTTGATTAAACCATCAAAATATGAAGAAAATATGAAGATCAAAATATGAAAAAAAAAAAAAAAAAAAAAAAAAAAAAAAAAATATATATATATATATATATATATATATATATATTTTTTTTTTTTTTTTTTTTTTTTTTTAAGATATTTGAAATATGAGGGAAGAACAAAACATTAAACTTGGTTAAGGTATAAAAACAAACTAAGTTTCACAGAAAAAAGCATATATTGACTACAACATAGTCAGTTATTAATATTTTGTTGGTTCTCTCTTGTTTTTGCATATGTTCAAAATTTCTTTGTATGACAACCTGGCCAAAAATTGTCCTGCACAATCTGCATGTTTCATTGCATTATTCAGGTAACTGGTATCAATCTCAGACAGCTTCATAGGTAAATGAAAAACCTACTTAAAGAGGCGTTACACATTATTAAGCAAGTCACAGTTCTCATGAAATATGGGGAGGAAGAAAGATCTTTCTAAAGAAAAGCATGAAATGGTGCAATGTCTTGCTAAAGGCATGAAAACAACTAATATTTTGCAAAAACTGAATAGAGATTATCGAACTGGTATTTCTACACCCACTGTAAACTTTTTTCTTTAGAAAGATCTTTCTTCCTCCCCATATTGCATGACAACTGTGACTTGCTTAATAATGTGGAACAATTGTTTGAGTACATTTTCCATTTAAGAAGACCTGGCAAACTATTTATCAAACCTGTCTAAGATTGATAACAGTTATCTAAAAGGATATGGGAAATAAAACAAACAAACAAACAAACAAACAAACACTTTCTTTGAAAAACTAAAATCTGAATTATATAATAATTTGGAACACAGTGTGTGTACAGTATATATGTGTGCTGTCAAATCGATTAATCGCATCTAACATAAACGTTTGTGTTTATATAATATATATATATATATATATATATATATATATATATATATATATATATATATATATATATATATGTGTGTGTGTGTGTGTGTATACTTATTGTCACTTCATGACTATTATATGAGGCACAAAATATAGGGCTTGATAACTTGATAGCTGTGGCATGGTTTTTATCTCTGAATCATGTTTCACATGAAAGTGTGTACATGAGAAAACCACTAACACACACACACACACACACACAGCATATGCAGCAGTTAGAGCTCCTGTAGAAAAATGATAGCCCTTTAATGGCATCCATCCCCCACTTCTCTTTAATTGACCACACACATTTTCACTGCATTTGAACTCGAGACCGTAACTGACCTATCTTCGTGGGTAGCAGGTGTCTTATACTACCATATTACTTCAACATGAGCGCTCTTGTCAGCACTGGCTGCTACTACAACACCACTGTGTTTTGTGCGTGTACGAGTTTGTGTGTGCCTATAAAGCAGCACAAAGAATGGGAAAAGTCTCTTGGCCTGAATCTAAAAAGAGTCCTTATCACAGCAGGGGAAGTGAAGGACAGGCTATGCACCAAGAGGTCAAACATGGGGAAGATCAATCTTCCTTAAAGAGAGACGGGATGCTGGATTTATGGGCAGAGATGACGTGGGACAAGAAGCATTCAGGGAGGTATACAATACCTGGAGAGAGCTATTCATTAGCATTCCCATTCATCTCAATGGCACGGTGTTCTGGAAGTTCATTTTTGAAGTACAACTTTGCTCATGGACTACTTCTGGACTACTCACAAAAAAAACACACATACACCCAAGCCCTTCGCTAGCAACTTTACTGAGCTCTGACAGAATGTTTGTAACAAAGCAGATCTCATCCCCCATTGACTACCATAGTATTTTTCCCTACTATGGGAGTCAGTGGGGGGCGTATGGAAGCCCATTTCCGCCACTAAATAAAAAAATAAAACAGTAATTGCGACTTTTTAATCACAATTGCATGATATAAAGTCAGTTCTGAGATATAAACTCGCAACTGCATGATTAAAGTCACAATTCTGACTTTTTTTCTCACAATTGCGAGTTTATCTCATAATTGTGACTTTATATCAGGCAATTGCGAGTTTATCTCAGAATTGTGACTTTATATCATGCAATTGCGAGTTTATCTCAAAATTGTGACTTTATATCACGCAATTGCGAGTTTATCTCAGAATTGTGACTTTATATCACGCAATTGCGAGTTTATCTCAGAATTGTGACTTTATATCATGCAATTGTGAGTTTAACTCAGAATTGTGACTTTATATCACGCAATTGTGACTTTATATCATGCAATTGTGAGTTTATCTCAGAATTGTGACTTTATATCACGCAGTTGCGAGTTTATCTCAGAATTGTGACTTTATATCACGCAATTGTGAGTTTATATCTCAGAATTGTGACTTTATATCACGCAATTGCGAGTTTATCTCAGAATTGTGACTTTATATCACGCAATTGCGAGTTTATCTCAGAATTGTGACTTTATATCATGCAATTGTGAGTTTAACTCAGAATTGTGACTTTATATCACGCAATTGTGACTTTATATCATGCAATTGTGAGTTTAACTCAGAATTGTGAATTTATATCACGCAATTGTGAGTTTATATCTCAGAATTGTGACTTTATATCATGCAATTGCGAGTTTATATCTCAGAATTGTGACTTTATATCATGCAATTGCGAGTTTATATGTCAGAATTGTGACTTTATATCACGCAATTGTGAGTTTATCTCAGAATTGTGACTTTATATCACGCAATTGTGACTTTATATCATGCAATTGCGAGTTTATATCTCAGAATTGTGACTTTATATCATGCAATTGCGAGTTTATATGTCAGAATTGTGACTTTATATCATGCAATTGCGAGTTTATATGTCAGAATTGTGACTTTATATCACGCAATTGTGAGTTTATCTCAGAATTGTGACTTTATATCATGCAATTGCGAGTTTATATGTCAGAATTGTGACTTTATATCACGCAATTGTGAGTTTATCTCAGAATTGTGACTTTATATCACGCAATTGTGACTTTATATCATGCAATTGCGAGTTTATATCTCAGAATTGTGACTTTATATCATGCAATTGCGAGTTTATATCTCAGAATTGTGACTTTATATCATGCAATTGCGAGTTTATATCTCAGAATTGTGACTTTATATCACGCAATTGTGAGTTTATCTCAGAATTGTGACTTTATATCACGCAATTGTGACTTTATATCATGCAATTGCGAGTTTATATCTCAGAATTGTGACTTTATATCATGCAATTGCGAGTTTATATCTCAGAATTGTGACTTTATATCATGCAATTGCGAGTTTATATCTCAGAATTGTGACTTTATATCACGCAATTGTGAGTTTATATCTCAGAATTGTGACTTTATATCATGCAATTGTGACTTTATATCATGCAATTGTGAGTTTAACTCAGAATTGTGACTTTATATCACGCAATTGTGACTTTATATCATGCAATTGTGAGTTTAACTCAGAATTGTGACTTTATATCACGCAATTGTGAGTTTATATCTCAGAATTGTGACTTTATATCATGCAATTGCGAGTTTATCTCAGAATTGTGACTTTATGTCACACAATTGCGAGTTTATCTCAGAATTGTGACTTTATATCATGCAATTGCGAGTTTATCTCAGAATTGTGACTTTATATCACGCAATTGCGAGTTTATATCTCAGAACTGTGACTTTATATCACGCAATTGCGAGTTTATCTCATAATTGTGACTTTATATCACGCAATTGTGAGTTTATATCTCAGAATTGTGACTTTATATCACGCAATTGCGAGTTTATCTCAGAATTGTGACTTTATATCACGCAATTGCGAGTTTAACTCAGAATTGTGACTTTATATCACGCAATTGCGAGTTTATCTCAGAATTGTGACTTTATATCACGCAATTGCGAGTTTATCTCAGAATTGTGACTTTATATCACGCAATTGTGAGTTTATATCTCAGAATTGTGACTTTATATCACGCAATTGCGAGTTTATCTCAGAATTGTGACTTTATATCACGCAATTGCGAGTTTATCTCAGAATTGTGACTTTATATCATGCAATTGTGAGTTTAACTCAGAATTGTGACTTTATATCACGCAATTGTGACTTTATATCATGCAATTGTGAGTTTAACTCAGAATTGTGAATTTATATCACGCAATTGTGAGTTTATATCTCAGAATTGTGACTTTATATCATGCAATTGCGAGTTTATATCTCAGAATTGTGACTTTATATCATGCAATTGCGAGTTTATATCTCAGAATTGTGACTTTATATCATGCAATTGCGAGTTTATATGTCAGAATTGTGACTTTATATCACGCAATTGTGAGTTTATATCTCAGAATTGTGACTATATCATGCAATTGCAAGTTTATATCTCAGAATTGTGACTATATCACGCAATTGTGAGTTTATATCTCAGAATTGTGACTTTATATCATGCAATTGTGAATTTAACTCAGAATTGTGACTTTATATCACGCAATTGTGACTTTATATCATGCAATTGCGAGTTTATATCTCAGAATTGTGACTTTATATCATGCAATTGCGAGTTTATATCTCAGAATTGTGACTTTATATCATGCAATTGCGAGTTTATATCTCAGAATTGTGACTTTATATCACGCAATTGTGACTTTATATCACGCAATTGTGACTTTATATCATGCAATTGTGAGTTTAACTCAGAATTGTGACTTTATATCACGCAATTGTGAGTTTATATCTCAGAATTGTGACTTTATATCATGCAATTGCGAGTTTATCTCAGAATTGTGACTTTATATCATGCAAGTGTGAGTTTATATCTCAGAATTGTGACTTTATATCATGCAATTGCGAGTTTATCTCAGAATTGTGACTTTATATCACGCAATTGTGAGTTTATATCTCAGAATTGTGACTTTATATCATGCAATTGTGAATTTATATCTCAGAATTGTGACTTTATATCACGCAATTGTGAGTTTATATCTCAGAAATGTGACTTTAGAACTCGCAATTGTGAGAAAAAAAGTCAGAATTCTGAGATAAAAAGTCACAATTACTGTTTTTATTTTTTTTATTTAGTGGCGGAAACGGGCTTCCATAGTGGTGAAATCTGCTTGGTTACAAACATTTTTTTCAAATATCTTCCTTTGTGTACAGCAGAACAAAGAAATGTATATGGGTTTGGAACAACTTGAGGGTGAGTAAATGATGACAGAATTTTCATTTTTGGGTGAACTATCCCTTAAAAAGGCAGCAAAAATATAAGGCAATTATTTATAGTCCCATACCAACACCTACTCTATCATAATGAAATGCTATTGACATGTTATGCTAATTACACAAATATTCTTTTGCATTCTTTAGGGTTCTTTTTTTTGAGAGTGTACACCCTCTAAAAAATGCTGGGTTGTTTCAACACAAATTTAGGTAAAAAAATGCACAAACCCACTGTTGGGTTAAAATTTTAATAAAAAAAAAAAATGTAACCCAACATTGGGTTTTCCATTTTTGATCCAAATTTGGATTGAAACAACCCAGCATAGCATAAGAACATAGAGTAAATAGAACGCCATTTGGGCCAGAACTGTAGGCTTTTTCTTTTTGAATAAAGGACAAAAATATTAAAGACATCATCTGGCACTACAAAGATTTTTGTCCAATCAAATGCTCTCTCTGTGAATGCCCCTCCCCCTAATAACACCTGCATATAGCTAGCATGTAGCTAATGGCTGTGATATAACTCATCAGAATTGCATGCTAGCATACTACTCTTACAATTTCTGCCATTTAAATATATTATCTGCCATGACAATTTTAATATTAAGACTAGTATCCTAGTTTTCCAGTTCAGCCTAAAGCCTAGTGTCTATAACATTTAAAATAGGAATCATTATGTCCCACCCAAACTTAAATATGAAATACATCTGCAATCATCAAGCAGTTTCACACACTGAACCTTAATCTGATCATACTAAAAAAATTCAATGCAAATATTACTGACATAGAGTGCTCTTACCTTTTGTGGCCTGATGATAGATGGACGGGGAATATGTGGCCGTTTTGTGTCCAGTTCAGGGCTGTTATCCTGGGCATCATCTTCCTCTGAGAGCCCTTCTGAGCTTGGATAGGAATGAAGCGTGTGCTGGTTATCTGTGTCCGATTCTTTGGTTTTGGAGGTAATCCCATTAGTCTTGGTCTGGATGGAGATGCAGCTAAATGAAGGCTGGCTTTCAGTCCTCACTGGGTTTACTGGACCAGGCTGAGTGAGAACAACTGGGCCCATGGCAGGATCTGACCCATTTTTGGAGAGTTCTGAGTCCAGGTATGGAGCGTGGTCAGCAGAAACATCTGGAGGACCACCAAAACAGTACTGTAGCGCTGAGCATGGGAGCTCATGCATCACGCCAGGAGATACAAGTGCTTCCTTTTTAAGTAATACAACAGCTTTTAGTATGCAATCAAATGTTGAAGCTCCAGTTTATGGATGAGATCCCAATATGCGAAAGGATTTCAGGATACCATCACAGTGTGACAGTTTTCCATTGTTCCACGCAAAAGATCTAAAAAACTATTGACCTCAAGAGACCTTCCTGCAAACTACTGAGTTTTGCTTAGAGACTCAACTTGTTTTGCAGAGGAAACATAAGCGAATCTAGCCCTGAATACTTTCTCCATGAATGCTTCTGAGAAACTTCTGAACACATCCCTGTCAAATCATCAACTAAAACCTGTTGAATCTCCTCTGTACTAGTTCTTCCTCTCAACCTGCTCTCTCTGAGGATAAAAGTGAAGCTCAGGGTTTTGCGAGCGATGGGTTCGTGGGGGTGTCCGAGTGTCTGGTTACCTGAGCAGGTACTCCCCCTGCCAAGGGCCTGTGGCATTGTCCTTACGCATCCCGGTGTGCCAAGCCGAGGTGTTGGGTTTCAGGGCCACAGTAACTGATAGGCCCTTAGTGAAACTCAATTGTGGTGGGTTGTGGTGAGGAGCAAAAGAGTGAGAAAGCGTTATCAGAGACATCAGAACTGGTCATTGGACTGAACAAAAACAAATGGGAAAAAATAAGGTCAACTAGTCAGGGGTCACTGAATGTGAAATATTTACATGTTGAGAAAATGAATTGTGCCTACCCTTGTGAAGTACACAATAGCATACTTTTAAAAAGAGTATTTATTAAAATAATACATTTTAAAATAATATACTTAAAATGCAAACTAAATGTAATATTTTCTGGCACTTTACTGCATGTTAATTAAAATAAAATGCATTATAGTTTAATTTATAATAAAAACAATTAGCTACATATTGCACTTTTTTAAAAGTGTACTTCAGTGTAAGAAACAGTCATTAAAATGTAAAAAAATTACAGAAATAATATCTGTTATAATATACAGTACTTAAAGGATTAGTTCACTTTCAAATTAAAATTTCCAGATAATTTACTCACCCCCATGTCATTTAAGATGTTCATGTCCTTCTTTCTTCAGTCAAAAAGAAATTAAGGTTTTTGATGAAAACATTCCAGGATTATTCTCCTTACAGTGGACTTCAATGGCCTCCAAACGGTTGAAGGTCAAAATTACAGTTTCATTGCAGCTTCAAAATGTTCTATGCGATCCCAGACGAGAAATAAGGGTCTAAACTTGAGAAACCATCGCTCATTTTCTAAAAAAAATAAAATAAATGATATACGCTTTAACCATAAATCCTCATCTTGAACTAGCTCTCTTCTTCTCTATTAGAATTCCGGCAGTGTAGACACTGATAAGTGTATTACTGCCCTCCACAGGTCAAAGTTTGAACTAATTGTTATATACTTGCACTAGTATATTCTATATGACAATTTAAACTTTGACCTGTGGAGGGCAGTAATACACTTAGCAGTGTCTACACTGCCGAAACTCAAATAGAGAAGAAGAAGAGAGCTAGTTCAAGATGAGAATTTATGGTTAAAATGTATACAAATTTTTTTTTTTTTTAGAAAATGAGTGATGGTTTCTCTAGATAAGACCCTTATTCCTTGTCTGGGATTACGTAGAACGCTGTGAAGCTGCACTGAAACTGTAATTTTGACCTTCAACCGTTTGGGGTCCATTGAAGTCCACTATATGGAGAAAAATCCTGGAATGTTTTCATCAAAAACCTCCATTTCTTTTCGACTGAAGAAAGAAAGACATGAACATCTTGGATGACATGGGGGTGAGTAAATTATTAGGAAATTTTAATTTGAAAGTGAACTAATCCTTTAAGTGCTGAATGTAAAGTAAGGGACACTTTATTGTATATGTTATTTACAATTAAATGAAAATGTATTCTAGTTTAAATTTATATTAAATGCAAACAGTTGAACACTTAATAGTGCCTTTTTGACCCACTTAAATAAGACATAAGTACATCTTCATCTTAATCGTTGAAATATGGTTAAAGAGTACTGTCAAATGAACTAACAAGCATTATATACATTTGCAATGACGAAGGTGCAATTTAGTACATTAAAAATAAATTAACTTTAAATGTAACATCACCACTTCAATCATACAAATAAGCAAAAATTACTTTAGATAAAAATCACATTTGTTGTTTGTTTGTTTTTATTGCTGATGCTGAAGTAAGTGTAAGGAACTTTCTTGTCCTGTATTATTCTTCTGCAATCCAGAATGGCAGTAGAGCTGAAAGGTTTGTTTAAGCGGCGCCCTCTACTGTACAGATGTGAATTTGCATTTACTTCAGCCTGAGGCTTATTCATTATAGGTTGGTGTGAAAAAGCCTTTATATTTGCTTAAAAAAAAAGAAAAAGAAAAAAACTTTTTTGTTATTAAAAAAAACAAAACAAGCAAGCCCAGCCCAAATGAGAAAAAAAGTAACTCAAAATTGACTTAACATTACTTTCCATAAAAAGTAACTAAAGAAATTAGTTACTTTTTATGGAGTAATGCAATATTGTAATGCATTATTTTTAAAAGTAACTTTCCCCAACACTGTAAGTACACTTTTTTTTTTTTTTAAATATTGTCATATGCCAGTGACTATAGCCATACTAGTCTATCCAGCAGGGTACTGATAGTGTAAAACTATACATTGGTGAAAAGATCACATAATATAAAGGCAGGTAGGCAGCCATGTTACGACTCAACATCATATGTATAAGCCCTTTAAGGGTAAATATAGTTAGGTCTGAAAATATGTCCGCATTTGACAAGGCAAATATTAGCACTCACTCGCCACATTAAACAAGGTGGACAAATTGAACAATGCAGTGTTGGTGAAACATTGATGAAGCCTTTTGTTTGAGAATGTAAACAGGACTACAGTTTCCACTCCACGAGGAGCCGAGGTACCATATGTGCACCAGAGAAACATGAGCTCAGTGAGTCTGAGTGTCTGAATGAAGTGATGTGAAGCCACTATGACTTAATAACAATGCTTTATTTGTGTATTTTAAAGGATAGACCGTGCAGATGGGTGGAATTTTTCAGAGAAAGCTTGATTATTTAGAACTGCATAATTAAAGAAAACAACAAGCCTCAAGTTATTTTGGTTTGTCTGATACAGTTGTTGCATGACTAGTATGAAAAGGACCACAATTTGAAATTTTAAATAGTGTATTTGGACATTTATGAAAAATACACAAAAATAATTTTTGTATACATATTTGTCTGTTGGACATAAAAGAAGAATGTTAGAAATTTAGTTTTTTGTGTTTTGTCCACACAATGGAATTCAGTGAGCTCTAATTTTGTTTGGTTCCTGCCGTTCTTCAAAATACCTTCTTTTGTGTTCCATAGAAGAAAGTCATACAGGTTTGGAATGACAAGAAGAATTTTTATTTTCATTGGAATTTTCACTTTTGGGTGAAATATCCTTGTAAGATTTGCCATTTATTGGTTTTGGGCTGTAAATGCAAAATAAAGTAGTCAGAGGCATCTTCACTTTTTATATGGACTGAAAATAAACGCTAAAATGTTGTATAAATTAAAGGCAAAGTCCCTTTAATGCAGCAACTAAAATCTGTTTTTAAGCATTAAAAAGGACAGGCATAATGAAAATATATGTTTTTTTTTTTTGGCAATTTTATAGGAAATGCATTTTCAGTAAGAATGCATCAGATATTGTACTACTAATTTACCCACTAGGATGTGCTATACACTAATAAATGAGCTTAAAGCAACTCTGCAGAAAAAAACTAGCTCTATTTAAAGGGATAGTTCACCCAAAAATAAAAATTCTGTCATCGTTTACTCACCCTCAAGTTGTTCCAAACCAGTATAAATTTCTTTGTTCTGCTGAACACAAAAGGAAGATATTCGTAAGGAAGATAACCAAGCAGATCTCGCCCCCTACCATAGTTTTTTCAAATCCCTACCATAGGGATTTGCTTGGTTACAAACATTCTTCCAAATATCTTCCTTTGTGTACAGCAGAAGAAAGAAATTTATACAGGTTTGGAACAACTTGAGGGTGAGTAAATGATGACAGAATTTTCATTTTTGGGTGTACTGTCCCTTTAAGTGAATCTAACAAGTTCTCAATGGTATTTCATGAAGTGAACAGCAACTACAAGCGTTTCAGTTCTGATGAATGCTGTAAGTCATTTGAGTCAAACATGAAAACATACCAATCAGTTTCCAGCACTCAGTATCTGTAAATTTGTAAAGTTTGATATTGCAAACAACAGTGAAACATATAGTAGTGATTTTTAATTGTCACTTAAATAATCAGCAGATTTGTAACTACATGTCAAGGAAGTTCCAACCAGACAAACTTAACAAAATTGAAATAATAATAAAAAATCATTCCAACAAATAAAAAAGGGCAGACCAAGTGACAAAGTAACAGAATTGTCTTTTTTCTTAGAGCAAATGATGCTCCTGTTTGCAACATTAACACAAAAATAGTTTAGCACAAAGGCAAGAACACAATTTTAGCATGAAATGAAGTACAAATTGCCAAGGGATCAGTGTTTTAGTGAGTCTAATACTAGTTTTCTGCTTTCCTAACACATCAAAAGCGTGAAGTCACAGAGGAATATACTGTACCCATTTGATCAACAGCAGTTTAATGAGCAATAGTGCATCCTGGAACAATAATTATAATTAATAAACCAATTTCCGCTATTAAATGATGAGCACTTCATGGCCACAGAATACAGTTGGGAAGCCAGAAATTAACTTTAGACATAATCCTGACCTTAATCGATAATTTTAGTTTAAAGAATTCAAACTGCAATACAATTTAATTAAACAGTGGTAATACTGAAAGTACTCAGGGCAGTTTAATTTCGAGAAGCAGATGGACAGTTTAAGGAATGTTCCGGGATCAAAATGAGTTAAGCTCAGATATCCTCCAGCATATGTGATGTACTGTTGATTGCCACAGATACTTTGTGAAACATAAAAAACATGTTCACAGTAATGCACTTACAACTGGGCAGGGCTTTATAGAGGTGATTATGATTGTGAATAGAGTACAAATTATTCTTAGTTTCTACCCTGTATATTGAAATACACTACCATTCAAAAGTTTGGGGTCAGTAAGTTGTCTTGAACTGTTGAACTTTTTGTTTATCAAAGAATCCTGATAGAAAAAAAAAAATATTATCACAAATTTAAAAAAAAAAAAAAGATAATGAGAAAATGAAAAATGTTTCTTGAGCAGCAAATCAGCCTATTACAATGATTCATGAAGGAAAAAAACTCAAACATTTGAATGGTAGTGTATTGAAGTGACACAATCAGTTAATCTATTGATAGTTAATTCGTTCAAGTTGGCATTGCAATTATTTAACAATTATCTATTTTAAATTACCCAATCAACTGGTGGACCACAATTCTTCATTGACTACAGTTTGAGAACAACTATTGTATTTAAAGTATTAGTTCACTACAGAATTAAAATTTTCTGATAATTTACTCACCCCCATGTCATCCAAGATGTTTATGTCTTTCTTACTTCAGTCGAAAAGAAATGAAGGTTTTTGAGGAAAACATTCCAGGATTTCTCACTATAGTGGACTTCAACAGTTACCAATGGGTTGAAGGCCCAAACTGCAGTTTCAGTGCAGCTTGAAAGGGCTCTACATGATCCCAGCCAAGAAATAAGAGTCTTATCTAGCGAAACAATCTGTCATTTTCTATATATATATATATATATATATATATATATATATATATATATATATATATATATATATATATATATATATATATATACACACTTTTTAACCACAAATGCTTGTTTTGCATCAGCTCTGCGATGCACCATGCATTACGTAATCACGTTGGAAAGGTCACATGTGACTTGGGTGGAAGTACCGCGGTAGGGCGAAAAACTCATCTCATTTTCTCCTCCAACTTCAAAATCGTCCGACATCGTTGTTTTACCTTTTTTTTTTTTTTTTGTAAAGGGCGTTTGACTTAGTCTTTGCATGTTCGCTTTGCAAACACTTGCTTGGTACTTCCACCTATGTCACGCGTGACCTTTCCAACTTGATTACGTAATGCATGGCGCATCGCAGAGCTAGCACAAGATGAGCATTTGTGGTTAAAACATATATATATATATATATATATATATATATATATATATATATGCATTTATATATTTTTTTTAAAGAAAATTACCCATCTTGGATGACATGGGGTGAGTAAATTATCTAGAAATTTTAATTCTGAAATGAACTAATCCTTTAAGTACATTACTGAAAATGCATTTTTTATTTGTTTACGATCTGTCAAGTTGAACCTGGAACATTTCTTTAATTTTAACACAGTTTCCTCCAATGCACGAGACATAACAAAAGCCGTATGTCCAGCTCTTCTGTAGATGCCAAACATAATCAAGGCATATGGAGATGGAAAACGTCACTACTTCAAATACTTCAGCTGGACCCTACAGTGTAATTAAGACAATACGTGCAGGGTTCAATACTGTATTATGAATGCAATGTGTGCTTTATGGCCATTAAACCAAGATCAGCATCACAAGAGGACAGGCAGAAGATGCATTGAGAAATAAAACATAAAATAACATTAAAAATAATAATAAAAAACTATAGAGATTCGTTTAAGGTATCAATAGCAGTTCAATTTTCAGTGATGAGAATCTACAAGAGCCAGTGCAAGTATAAAATCCAAATGTGAAGGCAGTGTACACAGCAAAGAAACAACACGATGTGAAAATAAACCCACACACACACCTCTAACAGAAGACCAAAGGAAAATTTTAGCTTCAATATCCTGGTCTTTACAGAGCAGTTGCTACTAAATGACGTAGGCAACTAAAGAAGGTAAAAAAAAACCATTGTTCTTCAGTCTCAGGACACTGCTTTTGTTTTGAACAACTAAATTGTTGGGAAACTGGAGAGGAACATGGGAATAAAGGAGAAATGTCTACTCTTCCTGTCCTAATGCTCTCTGCCACCAGGAGGCAGCAGAGGCTACATGACGTACAGTCATTGTCCTCTCAAGAAAAGCCACTTCCATGGGAAGTACAGTGCAGTGTAGTGCAGTTTTTGCCTGATGGAGCTGGAGGGGGGCAGGTCTCAGCTGTGGTAGCTGGGTACTGCCGCCTGTTTCTGGGAGAGGCGCATCAGTTCCTCTCGGATGGCTTTGATGAGGGAGGCGGACGAGTGGTTGGGAGGGGAAGGTTCCTCAAGGGGAGCGGAGGGAGCGTAGCCCAGGCCGAGAGAGTCCAGGTGGGTAGGAGCGGCAGATGGCTCCTTCAGGCCATTCCTGGAGGTCTGGAATACAGAGATGGAGGTGTAGTCAAGAGAGCCAAGAACCTAAACAAAATGAAGGAAGCAAGGAAGGAAGGAAGGAAGGAAGGAATGAGGGAAAGAAGATTTAAAAAAAGAGTTTAAGTGAGAAAAAGGGAGCCAAGAATAGCTAAGGAAGTCAGAGTTTGAAGAGGACATATTCTGTACTTCTTCATGTAGCATTCCCTGAAGCCTGCTTATAATGGTATACTATTTCTTTTAATAATTCCTGGATTATTGCAGTTTATTTTAGTTCAAGTTTATTTATTTTTGTAAATACGCTCTTTTATATGTATAATGTGTAGAAGCATGGACGGGTGTTTGTGCTCCTATTATTATTTTCCTGTTGTCATGTCATACATTCATCCTCACAATTCAATTTCAGCCTAATAACAGAAAAAAGACATGATTTATAATAATTATAATAATAAAATTGTAATATTGTTACAGTTTTCATCTTGTTCCTACGTGGATGTTTTAATGGACTACTTTATGGATAGTATACAGTAGGGTTTTCACAATCAAAATAAAATACTAAAAAAAAAAATCTGCATGTCATGTGACCATTAATTGACATTAGAGAATTGTGACCATGAAAATATGTTGTTAAATTATTAAAATATTAACTTAAAATCTGAGGGGTACATCATTCTTTTATGTCAAAGGGGTTCAGCTCAGTATTATTTTTTTAACTAAAACTAATATAGTTATATATATATATATACAGTACAGTCCAAAAGTTTGGAACCACTAAGATTTTTAATGTTTTTAAAAGAAGTTTCGTCTGCTCACCAAGGCTACATTTATTTAATTAAAAATACAGTAAAAAACAGTAATATTGTGAAATATTATTACAATTTAAAATAACTGTGTACTATTTAAATATATTTGACAAAGTAATTTATTCCTGTGATGCAAAGCTGAATTTTCAGCATCATTACTCCAGTCTTCAGTGTCACATGATCCTTCAGAAATCATTCTAATATGCTGATTTGCTGCTCAATAAACATTTATGATTATTTTCAATGTTGAAAACAGTTGTATACTTTTTTTTCAGGATTCCTTGATGAATAGAAAGTTCAAAAGAACAGCATTTATCTGAAATACAAAGCTTCTGTAGCATTATACACTACCGTTCAAAAGTTTGGGGTCAGTAAGAACTTTTTATTTTTATTTTTTTGAAAAGAAATTAAAGAAATGAATACTTTTATTCAGCAAGGATGCATTAAATCAATCAAAAGTGGCAGTAAAGACATTTATAATGTCACAAAAGATTAGATTTCAGATAAACACTGTTCTTTTGAACTTTCTATTCATCAAATAATCCTGAAAAAAAAATATTGTACACAAATATTTTGTACAATTGTACACATTAAATGTTTCTTGAGCAGCAGATCAGCATATTAGAATGATTTCTGAAGGATCATGTGACACTGAAGACTGGAGTAATGATGCTGAAAATTCAGCTTTGCCATCACAGGAATAAATTACTTTGTGAAATATATTCAAATAGAAAACAGTTATTTTAAGAGATATCTGTATTCATCAGTGAGCCGCTTTCAAAATGCGGGGTATTGAAATCACGTTTGAATGCGCGCGCGCGTTTACTTTCACTTTTAAACGGTCGCGCGTACTCTGTAAATATGGAGCGGCGGCGACCGTTATCCAACTGAATTAAATGTTTTTTTTTTATTTAAATACAAAGCAAAACGACAGTGGAGGCATAATGTAAACGTAGCGGTGGCATATTCTTTCCTAATCATCCTAACACTCTGTCATGGCAACATCACGAGACTACTTTTCGCCTCGACGAGAAATCTCGTCACAGTTTAGTCTCGCGAGATCTCGTGCCACGAGATCTCGTCACACCCCTATAAGAGAGTATTTCAAACTTACAGGCTCTCTGTTGTTAGCAAGCTTGCTGTCGTCCTCATGATACGGGCTCCAGTTTAACCCACCGGGCTGCCGGCTGTCACCTACACGACCTGTCAGACCAATGTGGGATAAATGATGTAGCTGGGCACCTGTGAACAGACATGTATGTTGCATACAGTATACTTTATATTGCGTCATTTGTCTTTATCCATGCATCCATTGGTCTTTTCTTTTACGTTTTGTGACAAACTCTTTGTTTCTAGTTAAACCTTTAAGCTCATACCTGTAGTGCCACCTACAGGTCGTGGCCTGGCGGAAGAGGGCAGATCATCTGTGAGTCCACCTCGACCAGTGTAAAGCGACTCCGGTTGTAGCTGTTCAACAGGCAGGGCTTCTCCTGATGGGATGAAGCCAGACCCCAAACCCTGTCTGTAGAGATAGAAAGATGTCAGACCCCAGCTATTAACAAATCACACTGCACTCTAACAAAAAGTGACTTGATCTTTCCCATTATAATTAAGCGAAGGTTGAAATGTGATTGCTTTGCGCACAGCTCCAGAAGATCACACAAACCTTCTTGCTTGGACTCAATAGAGTCTCTAGAGTCTAGTGGCTGACTGATATATATCGCCATGGCTGATTTATTGGCATTTTTTAAATTATCGGATTATTATTAAAGGCATAGTTCACCCAAAATTTTTAATTCTGTCAATATTTACTCGCCCTCAAGTTGTATACATTTCTTTGTTCTGCTGAACACAAAGATATTTGGAAGAATGATTGTAACCGAGCAGATTTCTATTACTTTCATAGTATGTTTTTTTTCTACTATGGTAGTCAATGTGGGGCGAGATCTGCTTGGTTACAAACTTTCTTCCAAATATCTTCCTTTGTGTACAGCAGAACAAAGAAATTTATACAGGTGTGGAACAACTTGTGGGTGAGTAAGTGATGACAGAATTCTCATTTTTGGGTGAACTATCCGTTTTTCTGTTTGGCCAATAAGTATCGGAAGAAAACTTTTGTTTTGACAGCGCCTGGACTTTTATTTTGACAGTGCTGAGAAAAATGTAAAAGTAGTGCAACCCAGTCTTCATTTGAGAAAATATGATTCCCAGTACACACAGACATACCAGATTACTGAGTGCAATGTTGGTTACAGTGTTTCCCCCCCCCCCTTTTATTTATGTTTTTAACTATTTTACAATATTTGTAAAAAAAAATAAAATAAAATAAAATAAATATATATAATATATATATATATATATAATATATATATATATATATATATATATATATATATATATGTTATAATTACAGAATGATGACGTATAAATGTTTATTTTACAGATTTTTTTTTTTTATCAAGCTCAAATTATTTTTTGCATAATATATTTTTCAATTAATTATTTCTAATTTAGTAAATATGCAAAATAAATAGAATTTTTATTGCAACAATTGTGCATGTGTTATTTACTATCTTTAAATTAAATAGTGTGATATTACACATAGCCTATCATCTTAATATTGGCCTGCTTTGTGAGAAAACGGCATTGGCCATAAAAAAAAAAAAATACATATCGGTCGAACACTAATATACTCACCTATGTAATAAACCTTGCACACTGGAAGGAGGCAGACCTAATTCAGCATATCTCTGAAAGAAATACACACAAACATGCAGTCGTTGAGCTTAAAACAGGTTGATGATTTTTGGCACATCCATTGTACTTACTGATTTAATGCATAAAAGTTTTAATTTAATACATTGCTAAGTCTGAAACACACATTAATAGCTGTATATTCCACCACAACTGGAGCTTCTCTGTCTATCAACCTAAATAAACCCAGTGACCCAAAAAACAGAAAAGCTTTTAAATAGCTGAGCTGGGAATACCATTTTAAGGACAGCACACCATCCCCTGCTCCATCTTGACTCTTAAATAAACCTTTGAGTTATTAGTCAGTTCATATTTTGCCTCAGTTGGCCTTTGCAATTCCCTCTTTCCCTTCCACGAAAAGACCTCGATCTAACAGAAATACTTCATTCAAGACACAGTGTTGAAAGATAAGGCTTTCATTCTGGGTTGTTTATTCCCGATCTGTGAAAAAACCCCAAGTCTATGTTTCTCTGATGTGGGTCCAGTGCATCAAGCTTGCTTTAAATTGCTCTAGTACGGTTATTACACATCAAAACACATTTATAATGAAATCAACAAATTAACTGATGGAAACAAACCACTGTAACCAGAAATCACAAGTGCACTTAGTCATTGCACCTTTGGTCTTATGAAGCAGACACAATAGTTTTAAATGTGTCACAATAAAGAAAAAAAGAAAAAAGGATTAATACATGATTTATACATGCTTAAATGTGGGCAGTCAAATGTTAATGTGCTCATGGTTGTTTTGCATTTCTAAATGCTCATTTCCTGTATTTTTAGATTATTTTTAGATGACCTTTGCCATCATTCCTATGGTCATCCTAAAGTCTAATCCTAGCTTAATCGAAGCCCTGTCTGTGAAACCGGGCCATAGTGTTTTATTTTTAATTTAGAAACAAATGCAAGACGAAGACGAAACTTGTGTCTCTGTTCTGGATGGAAGTTAATGGAGCATGAAGTCTAGCGTGACCGCAGATTCAGACAAGGGGAAATCATATAAGTATTGGAAAGGAAACAGTAATACATCAGCTATCATCATCACATGAATGTGGATCATTTATGGGTTTCTCAGACAGGATGTGTTCTAAAAAAAAAAAAAAAAAAAAAAAAAAAAAAAGGAAAATCCCACGTCCAGTTGCTTAGAAAAGTAATAGCACCTCTCCTCAACAAGCTGTACAATTTGAGGTATCATTCATGATTTCATAACAGGACGATTTATGAGTCGAGATCTTGGCATTAACAGTTTGTTCAAATATCTAAAGACAAGTATGAACAATCATAATAAATAAGTGCACACTATCTCAGATTCAGAGACTTGGAAGCAGTGCAGAAGAGTAAGGCTCCAATAGTGAGAGTTTATCCTCAATCAGTCTGTCAGAAACGTTACTGTTTTACTACAATCAAGAGCTGATCTGTGATCTGCTGGTTCCAGGTTCATGATCTAGGGCTGAAATCAGAGGCTCTTCCAAGGTCAGTTTGACCCTGACGTCTAAAGTCAAGGATATATTTACGGTTAACAGATGGGGCGTCCTCAACTGATTACTGCACGGATCTAATCCTCCTCAACCAGTGACTTACAGACTGAAGCAACACAGAGATGTTTGATAAATAAAGCCTTCAGTCTAGTTATGTTTGTTTATAAAATTAAAATTAAGGTAATAAGGGATTTTTAAAAATAATTTAAAGAAGTGATTTGTAGACTATGAAATATTTCTGAGAATATCTATTGTTTTTAAAAAAAAATTTTTTAAAGATAATTAATTAATAGATCATTTTTCCACATTTTTCCAGGCCAGAAAATAATTGTTTTAAAATTTTGGTGAAGTTTCCATAAGGTTTTCCATTACTGTAGGAACCGTGTTCACCATTAAACCAAATATTTTTAGGACATGGCATGTTGTTTTTTTAAAATAAAAAATCTCAGAAATATTGATCCATGCTACAACTGCTATTCAATGTTAAAGGTCCCGTTCTTCGTGATCCCATGTTTCAAACTTTAGTTAGTGTGTAATGTTGTTGTTAGAGTATAAATAAAATCTGTAAAATTTTAAAACTCAAAGTTCAATGCCAAGCGAGATATTTTATTTAACAGAAGTCGCCTACATCGAACGGCCAGTTTGGACTACATCCCTCTACTTCCTTCTTTAATGACGTCACTAAAACAGTTTTTTGACTAACCTCCGCCCACAGGAATACACAAGAGTTGCGTTTGTAGAGTGTGTTTGTCGCCATGTCGTCGAAACGCTGTTATTTTCATCCCGCAGTCCAATCACCGGGTCTGATTCCGGCTCAAATTGATAGGGTAAAATTAAAGACATGTTTACAATAACACTGAGCGCGTGCATATCCACGTTATGGTAAGAGGCGTGACCTTTCCGGGCAAGATGCGCTAAACTGCTGTCGAATCACAACACAGGAACCGCTGGCACAATCAGAACTCGTTACGTATTTCTGAAGGAGGGACTTCATAGAACAAGGAAGTCATCAGCCCGTTTTTATGACAGTGGAAACAGCGGTATACAGATAAGTAAATTATGTGAAAAAATACTGTGTTTTTTTACACGCGAAACATGAACACATGTTATATTGCACACTATAAACACAATCAAAGCTTCAAAAAACCACGAAAAACAGGACCTTTAATTTACTATGGATTGTTCTTACCCCAGTGTAGGGATTCAGGGGCAGGTATCCTGGGCCCCAGGGTCGCGGACCACGGGATGGCGGGCTCAAGGGAGGCGGGGGTCCGGGGTTAAGACCAACCCCAGGCAGAGTGATGCCAGCTGTGCTGCCCTGAGACGAAGGAGACACGAGGGCGAAGGCGTCATCCAGTAAAGAGTGCATTTGCTGCCGGGCCTCCTCTATAGATGGCTGAGGGGGCAGATATGGGGGTGGTGGAGGAGGATGACCAGGAGGAGGAGAAATGGGGCCATGGAACACGTCATCCGTCGGAGACGGGGTATGATGCTCAGGCCCCTGGTCTGGGTCCGACTGCAAAATAAAAGCAAATGAAATATGATTAGCATTCAAAGCTGCAACTAAATATATATATATATATATATATATATATATATATATATATATATATATATTATTTATTTAATGAAAAATACAACTATTTTTTATTTTAATATATTTAAAATGTAATTTATTCCTGTGATGGGAAAGCTACATTTTCAGCAGCCATTACTCTAGACTTCAGTGTCACATGATCCTTCAGAAATCATTCTAATATTCTGATTGGTGCTCAAGAAACATTTCGTCGCTGCCCGATGAAACTCACGTATGTCCAAAACGGTTACTTTCAGGAAGTGAAAAAAACACCGTATTTCAAAAGCAGTTGAATGTAGCGTTGTCATACTTGGTACGGCATCTTTACATGTAACCATATTCTTGCCAGTGTAATGATATAATCCACATTTGACCAAAATTGAGTTTAAATGGACATACGTGCATATTTTACAGTAACGGTGGTCGATACGCGTTCTTCCGATCATTAATTAGAATGGCCAAGTCGCGTTTCATATTGACAGATGAATACGCTCAGTTTATTAAATAGCCTACGTCTTAGTTTATTAAATACGCTTAGTTTATTTAATATTAATTATAAATGTATTAAATGTCTCTTGCAAACTATGAAGGGACAATGAATCAATACACTGACATGGTAATGCTAGACAGATACTTTGTTTGCACAGTCCTACCGTAATTTTGTCACTCCTAGATGTACGTCTGGCTTCAGGGGGGAAACGTTTACCTCGATAAAGGAAAGTCATTGTCTCACCAGGCTATGTTTATTTGGCAATGTAACCTCACAGTGTTATTCGGCTATCCAGTGCTGAGCTTCGATGAAACTTCACGAGACCGGCGAGATGCTTCCACAGGGCGGGAGATACGCGGCGTGATTGACAGCTTTGACACCAAATGGATATACGTGAAAATCAGATGACATGATTTCACAACTTTTCATTGGCCATTTAGATATGTGAAGCATACTGTATACGGAAATGAACCTGGACATTCAATCCGTCGAAAAATCTCAAAATCGGCAAAATGGACATACGTGTTTTTCATCGGACAGCGACGATTTATTCCTATTTTCAACGTTGAAATCAGCTGTGCTGCTTAAAATTTCAGTGGAAACCGTGATATAATAACTGTGATACTGTGTATAATGGTCCCAAAACCCATGAAGTTTAAAGCATTCAACCACAAAAAGACATGAAAGAGAACTCAATTCAGAAGTTGCATGCTGTTTTCTGTGCACACACACAGAGCTGCGCAGACAGCACGCGGATACCTATTTCAGTTCTCTTTCTCGTCTTGTTGTGCCTGAATGGACACATACGCTGAAAATTAAGTAAAAATGCCTGTCTTTGCGAGTATCCTCGTTGCTTAATTCTTAAGTGAACGTAAACAATTGAGAAAGAAAACAGATGCGTATCATTATATTGGATCCATGCTTTAGTTCTTAATGTGACAGCAGCCTAATATACCTGCTGCTGCCTGGCATTAATGTTAATTAAACAACAAAAGACAAAGAAAAAAAACACTTTCACACTGCAGCTTTAACATAGATTAATTATATTTATTTAATTCATATAGTAAAGACTATGCAGTGTTATTTTACCTTCAACAGTTTTTCTACCTGAATACTGTTAGACTTGTCTGAAAAACAAAGCCGTTTATTCTATTGATCTTTGCTCTATTGTATTCATCAATGCTTGTAATTTGTTTATTATTTTCTATGTGGATGCACTCAAATCACCCCAGTCATTCAAGAATTATTAATCTTTTCCAAATAGAGCTATTCAAGTCATCTGGTGAAATTGTTTTCATATCGCAGTATATATATCGCAGAAAATTATCATTTTGCAATATCAGTTTTTTACTGTTACTTTTACACTAGATCTTATGGAAGTGTATATCTAAACATATAAAGTGTATATTTTAACATTTTAAGTAAGATTTAAGTAAAACTTTAAGTAAGATCATGTTAATCCATCAGAAACTACACTATTGTTCAGAAACGGTAGGAAATTAGCACCTGCTAATTCACTGCATGGAGCTGATTAGAGATGTTTTGAATTACAAATATATTGGGAAAACAGGGAAAAAAACAGTATGGAGTTGATTACAGAGTCACACGCAGAAGTACAGTGTAGAGAGCGAAAGAAAAAGAACAGATTTCTTCATGACACTGACCACATATGCTATGTTATTGACTCCTGGGTATTTCCTGTATGTCCCATCGCTGTCTGTAGTTATGAGTCTATCTCGGTCAGCATCTGTCAGATCACCGTTCATCTGCTGTTTCCTTCTCTGTTTAGGAGAACGCTTCCCTCGGTTGCTGCAAAACATACACAAACACACACACTTGAGTGAGCATTTGGCCTTTAAATATCAAAGTTACGTGGAAATGTGGAAAGTGATTTTCTTGTTCTCGAACTGTTCCAATGGAAAAGCACTATGAATCATCACAGTATGATATTGAAGATGTTAACAGATTAGAACAGGCCTTTATTCTGTGTTCAGGATTAGTCTCATTGTCAGTTGCAGATCTTTTTACCCTTTCTTGGGCTCGGTGTACAGAGAGGGCATGGGAATATCTGGATCAAGTATCTTGTCAATCTGCATCTGGGCCTTCTGGTAGATTCGATCCTGCTCTTTGGGGTCGCCAAGACCGTCAATGAGATCGTCCATAGCAGGGAAGTCGTAATGGCCTTTCCTTTTGGCCCTCAGGCGGATCTTATTGCGATGGTGCTCGATCTCAGACTTGTGCCGTAAAGCTACCTGGATCTGGAGGAGAAAGAACAGTAAATGACCTTGGAGTCAATGAGAAGCACATATTGATTATTGGTAATGAGGCTTTGAATCAAATTCATAATCGTAGGGACCTTGAGATTTGAAATGGGCCCCTAGGGAAAAGCCTTGTGAAATAAATGTCAATAAGATGTATGGGAGGTGAAGGGTACCTCTTTGTTCAGCTTGGTGTTCTCTGCAGCTCTGTCATTGGCGGTTGGGCTGGGCAGAGGCAGGGCTGGCATCGGCTGCATGGCGATGAGCTGGATTTTATTAGGGAGGCGTTTAGGGCCATCGGTTGGACGGGACATTCGGTCCACATGCTCAAAAATGGAAGCTGAAGATAATGGCTCGTCCATGCCATTCATTGGGGGTGGACCTATAAGGACAAATACAAGAGGGTGTCAAACTTCACAAGCACAATATATATATATATTCACTACTATTCAAAAGTTTGGGGTCAGTCATTTGTTTTTAAAGAAATTAATACTTTTATTCAGCAAGAATGCATTTTAATTGATCAAAATTGACAGTAAATACATTTATAATGTTACAAAAGATATTTCAAATAAATGCTGTTCTATTTCAAATGAATACTTTCTATTCATCGCATAATCCTGAAAAAAATGTTTCATGGTTTCCACACAAATATTAAGCAGCACAACTGTTTTCAACATTGATAATAATAAGAAATGTTTCTTGAGCACCAAATCAGCATATTAGAATAATTTCTGAAGGATCATGTGACACTGAAGGATGGAGTAATGATGCTGAAAATCCAGCTTTACCATCACAGGAATAAACTACACTGCAAAATATATTAAATGGATATATTTTAAATAAATAAATACATATTTTAGATTGTAATGCACTGTTTTACTGTATTTTTAATCAAATAAATGCATATTTGATGAGCATAAGAGACTTATTTCAAAAACACAAAAAAATCTTAACCCTTGACCTTTGAATAATAGTAAATATCCCAGTTGTTAAAAACGTTTACACTAGGTGCTAAGCCAACAGTGATATATTATTCTATTAACATGGTTTATAGTTTTCATTTGTTAAAAACTGTGTATAATGGCCCTAAAACTATGAAAACATGAAAATGTATTAATTTCATTGCACAGAAAAAAGATAGCAGAAAATAAATGCTGCTTTTATATAATAAAACAATTTAATGTAAAATATTTTGCTTCAAGTGTTTATGCTGTTGTTCCTTAAAATAAATGCCATTTATACATTTATCATCAATCAATCATCACTGATTAGATTTTTTTTATATAATGCAATGAAATTCATACATGCCACTGTCGCTGACATGTCCATATACTTTTTTAAGGCCACTGTATATCACACACACACCCGCACACACACACCTTATACAATTCATAAACATATCTAATGCGTTCCATATTATCAAAACAAAGTTAGCCTCATATGGGCCGACAATCTGAATCTCCTCTCTTTGAGTATCGTTTCACACCAGATGAGGGCAGTGTTTTCCTGACTCTAATAAGACTCATTTAGAGCTTTAAGAGCTCAAGGAAGGAGGATGATCCATTTTTTTTTTTTAAATGTAGGATGACATTCACGAAAACTATGAACATAAATTAGAAGATCTAACGCTACTATATAAAACAGCACCACTCTTACCAATTCTATTCTTCCCTGTGGGCCAGTAACAGATGGATGAATGGATGGAGGGAGCGTAAAAGAGAGAGAGAAAATTTAATGATGGCTGAAGTAATGGAGATTTTTTTTTATTGAGATAAAATATAGCATGGGTTGTATGTAAAAGCATGTTTGAGTGGAATGCTGGGTAAGACAGTTTTTGATCTTGGAAAACACATCACTGGAAAGCAATCATGAGAAGAGGAGGATGAAAGGGATTTTCAAAAGGAAAGGCCGTTGAAAGGGAATAGCAATAAGACAGAAAGAGAGAATGTGAGGTGCTATGACTGAGTTCCATGTCATTTCTTGGCTAGTCAGACTGTAGCCTATTTAGTCTGGTAAAGCAGAAATGAGTGTTGAGAGAGGGTTATCGCCACAGGCACTGTTTGACAAGAGAGGAACATACACAGAGAGAGATAAAGGGAGAGAGAGCAAGAAAGTGGGGAAAAAAAGAAAAAAAAACAAGCAGCCAAGAGTAAGACGAGGGTTAGTCATTCTTCACAAAGGAGGCAGGATGAATGAGTCTGGGCTGACTAGAGAGGAAATCAAGAGGAAGAGCCACAAATCTTCAGCTGAAAGACTCAGGTTTTATTACTTTCCCCTCTCTGTAAATCTTACGTCACATGTTCTTCTTCCACTGGCTATTACGGAGGACTAGGACTGCCACTTAATAAAACCAAGGAATCTTTTGCCTTTGCTAGCAGCCAACATGCATCAAAAGGGTGTGTCTTAATATTCAGTCAAAATTTCATTGGTTGCCCCAAACTGTCCAATTACATGTGAAATTAACATTTTTTTTCTGTTAAATTAACATTTAAAAATGTAAAAATAATTTTAAAATTAAATATAAAATAAATATTTAAAACATTATTTTAAATGTAAAATATAAGTAACATTTAAAAAGTATTTAATTTAATATTATTTATATACTATTATAGTATTTATTGATATTTTTAATTTAATTTTATTTTTAAATTTTATATTTTCTGTTTTCTTTTAAGTGTAGTTAAAGTTTCAGTAATTTGTTTGTTAGTAAGTTGATAAATTTTTAAGTTTAATTTTTTCATTTAATATTTATATTGTATTTTGTTTCAGCTTTATTTCAATTAACGAAAACGATATTTAGTTGACAATAACAACACTGCTTTATGGTTACATTTAACTATATTTTTAAATATGAATTTAATTTCTTCTCAAAAGTCTTAAGGAGATATTTACGAAGAGGTTTAAATGTTTAGAAGATATATATATATTTTTTGATCTAATACAATCAATGAACAATTAAAGGTGCTAAAGAGGATGTTTTGTTTTATACATTTTTGCAATATTACTTGAAACTGTCTTTACTAACTGATAAAAGACTATTTATTAGGTGCACTGAAAGTAATAATATTAATATACATCATCTGTGCACGAGGTAGGGCCTTAAAAACATCAGCCAATCGTTAACGGATCATCGCGTAAACGATTGGCCCTCTGGTTTGTCAATCACTGCCATGACGTTCCTTGTGTGAGACGTGCGCGGATTGGCCCTCTGGCTTGTCAATCACTGCCGTGACGTTCCTTGTGAGAGACAAGCGCGGCTGTGCGCTCCAGTAACTTTTCATACTCCACAGGCGCTGCATACAATGTTTTTGTCAGGAGACAGGTGTAACAACTGCAGATTATGAGTTACCTGCGGTGAGTCCGACATAATGAATCCACTAACACGACACAGCGAATGCCGGTGGTAAACACTCGTGTTCAAATACTCGTGCACGCGTTTTGGGAGGCGTTCCTTTGAAATGAGCTGTGAAGGAGGGGGGTTGTTCTTACGCATGCGCTCATTTCAAAAACTCAGTAACAGTCTTTGGATTCTCAGTCGACGAAAAAATCTCTCTATCACCTTTAACCTAGCACAGCTACATATCTTGAATATTACGATACATGTCAGGATTCAGTACATTGTCATATTACAATTAGATCACAGTTTTAATGAGAAAAAGAACTGCAATACATCAATATATGATTGTACTGCCAGAGTTAAAATGCACACAAACTTACCATTTAATCCATTAACAGCTACTTTACGTGATTGCTTTGGATCGGTGGGCAGACCAGCGGGTCTCATGCCCTCCTCAGGCGATCCTCTCTCGCTGGGTGGATCACTGCCTATGGAGTCGCCCTCAGATGGAGAAATCCTAAGGAAACATAAAGAAAACCTTTTAAATCTAAACCATGGTATGAAAACACAATGTCTTTGCCCTGTGTCATACAATTGATGCCACAAAAGTGTTTTGAAGACATTTTAAAAACAATGTGGGAATACAATGAAAGCTAAAATTCAATTAATTACAAATTGTATCCCCCACATGAACCTTGGATCTAATTCACAACATCTCCTCAGAACCATGACATTCTCATCTTGACAGACAACAATATTTATCCCTCATCCAGTTTTGATGAGGCACGTGTCTCCAGGGATAAAGCAAGAGGATGATGACCTAATCCTGTCATGCTTTCAAAGAGCACTTTCAGATCTAATGTGACCAACCAAAAGATCATGACTTGGTCATGAATCCATTACATATTCACTACCCTTTTAGTCTAGAACTATTTGGCCTACTAACTGTCTTAATTAATGGGAATGTATCTAGTTATTTTAACTTAGACTGTTTAGTATGTGCGCATTTATTAATTTTATTGATCTATATTTAAGTATAGTCCACAAATATGGATTATTCTGTTTCAGCTAATACAGTAAAGAATATATCAGAATTACATTACTTCTGTTTACTTGGAACATGGTTTCAGACACTGTTTGCAAGACATGAGATCTGTGGTAATTTCACCCCTAAGACCCTTCTATTGATTAGAGTGTGAGATGTAATCCTTTTAAAAAGCTTTCTATTGATCAGCAGTCGACTCACTCTTAGCTAGATTCCTGCCTTTAAATAAATTATCAAGTTATTTTAATATGAGGATCATGCAGCAAAATGCATAACAGAAACAATTTCTTTATTATTATTATTTTATGTGGATTTTTGGCTGGTTTAAAAACTGGGAAACACTTTACAATGAAGTCCCTTACAATAACGTTAGTTAATGTATTATCTAACATGAACTATCAACGCAATGAGTTAATGGTAACACTTTACAAAAAGGTCTAATTTGTTACCATTAGTTTATGCATTAAAGGGGGTCCTTGATTACGACTTCACTTTTTTTTGACTTTAGTTAGTGTGTAATGTTGCTGTTTGAGCATAAACAACATCTGCAAAGTTACAGCGCTCAAAGTTCAATGCAAAGGGAGATATTTTCCTTTAGAGAAATCGCCTTTTAAGGACTACAACAAACGGCTGGTAGGGACTACAACAAGCTTCTTCCCGGGTTGGTGACATTACAAACCCCAAAATTTACATAAACCCCACCCCCGGGAACACACAACAAAGGGGGCGAGGCCATGTTTGGCTGCTTTAGAGAAGAGGAAGAGTTGTTGTAGTAGAGTGTTGTTGAAATGCCGTCATTTTACGCCGGACTAGGGTTGCCACCCGTCCCGTGAAATACGGAATCGTCCCGTATTTACAGGCAAAATGACCTGTATTTTACATAGGTCCACGTTATGCAGCATCCCATGCAAATCATTGTGTGAAGACGTGTCCTATTCTGCCCCTGATTGGGTAATACTCGCTGCCATCGTTGGTTTGATTGGTTTGTTTCAGGTTCACGTGCCGTGAATCACGGCCAATCAGAGTCAGAGGAGGGCGAGACGTCGCCTCGCCGGTTCTTTTGTCAGAGAATCCATTTGAAACGATGGCAGAGGCAGGTCCAGATTTTTTTTTATCACCTCAATTTTTTTAATTGATAATGTTTCATATGCTGCCTATTAAGAAATAATGTTAATAATGTACATTAATCATGTTATGGTATGATTTGTTTATTAAGGTTAAGTTGTACAGTCAGACACATAAGCATTACTTTAATAAGAGTTAAGAGAGATATATTTAATACATATTTAATCAAAACCTATGTGAATAAAATAAAGTAATACAAAATAAAATAAAGTACCTATGTGAATAAAATAAACAACTATTTGTTATGCTAAACCAATTTAAATAATTGCATAATTCAATACTATAGAATTAACAATAGACTAAATAAAAATGGAATAAATAAATACATAAATATATTTACTTACCAATAATAAAAATGTTGTTAAGTGTTTTACTTAAATAAGAAATGTTTGTAGATATTATGTCATTTAGGTGTGGTTTCACTGTTTGGATGGTGTTACTGCAAACAATGGCAAATATTTTAGCCAAAATCTTTGTTCACATCACTCTATAAAATTACTCGAGTTAATTAGCAATTTCTTATCCTACTCCCCTCTGGGTTACAGCAGCTGAGTTAACGCAGGTGTTGGCCTATGTTTATTATTGTCATAGCTGTGTATTCAATATGACCACTTAAGTTGTGATAGTGAGAGACTGATTGCATCTGTTCACACTGATTTCAATAGCAGATATCTTATTATAATGTCCATTGGTATCAATCTTAATATTTTTATGAAAACATGTTTTAAGTTATGATATACCACCACTGGCACGCCATCGGGACCGTGGTCATCGTGGCCCCGAGGGGTGTGGCCCCCGCTGCGGCAGGCGTCCCTTATTTTTCTGTATTGAAGGTGGCAACCCTACGCCGGACTGCTTCACAAACGAGGGTCAATTCAACGCTGGATTTGCACAAAAGATTAACATGACGGCAGAATGCTAGTCGATGAGTTCAATCAACTGAACAGCATAAATTCATCCACTAACCATTCAGAAATGAAAAATTCACCAAACAAAAAATTCTGTTGCATTCTTAAAGTTGTAACTTCTTCCTGAATCTCTCCATCAGTGTCCGACTCCGGTTTGAACAATGTAATGAACACTGTTACTGACAATAGTCATTTTGGCTGTGTGAGATTCTCCAGTTTTGTTGTTGTTGAGCAACCGAAGCATGAGCTGTTAAAGCTCCGCCCTCTTCTGGAAAGGGGGCCGGGAGCAGCAGCTTATTTGAATTTAAAGGGACACACACAAAAATGGCGTGTTTTTGCTCAAACCCAAATAGGGGCAAATGTGACAAGCTATAATAAATGATCTGTGGGGTATTTTGAGCGGAAACTTCACAGACACATTCTGGGGACACCAGAGACTTATATTACATCTTGTGAAAAGGGGCATTATAGGTCCCCTTTAACAAACAACGAGCGATATATTTGTTACAGCATTTATTAATTGTTACTGGTAGTTAATAAAAATGTTCTTGTTCATGTTAGTCCATGTTAACAAATGTTAACAGATGCAAATGATGAGATTAACTATCATTAACTAAGATTAATAAATGCTGTAGAAGTATTGTTCATTGTTTGTTCATGTTATCTAATGTAGTTAAATAATGTTAACAAATGAAACCTTATTTTAAAGTGTTACAGAGTTTATTTTAGTTAAAGGTGCCCTCGAATGAAAAATTGAATTTACCTCGGCATAGTTAAATAACAAGAGTTCAGTACATGGAAATGACATACAGTGAGTCTCAAACTCTATTGTTTCCTCCTTCTTATATAAATCTCATTTGTTTAAAAGACCTCCGAAGAACAGGCGAATCTCAACATAACACCGACTGTTACGTAACAGTCGGGATCATTAATATGTACGCCCCCAATATTTGCATATGCCAGCCCATGTTCCCAACATTATGAAAGGCATTAGACAAGGGCAGCCATGAACGTCTGGATGTACACAGCCGATTCATCAGATTAGGTAAGCAAGCAAGAACAACAGCGAAAAATGGCAGATGGAGCAATAATAACTGACATGATCCATGGTATCATGATATTTTAGTAATATTTGTAAACTGTCTTTCTAAATGTTTCGTTAGCATGTTGCTAATGTAGGCTACTGTTGGTTAAAGTTACCATCGTTTCTTACTGTATTCACAGAGACAAGAGCCGTCGCTATTTTTATTTTTAAACACTGGCAGTCTGTATAATTCATAAACACAACTTCATTCTTTATAAATCTCTCCAACAGTGTAGCATTAGCCATTAGCCACGGAGCACAGCCTCAAATTCATTCAGAATCAATGTAAACAATATAACAGTATACAATACTCACATAATCCGACGCATGCATGCCGCATGCATGACGAACACTTTGTAAAGATCCATTTGAGGGTTATATTAGCTGTGTAAACTTTGTTTATGCACTGTTTAAGGCAAGCACGAGCTCCGTGGGCAGGGGAGCGCCAGATTTAAAGGGGCCGCAGAGCATAAATCGGCTCATATTTAATGATGCCCCAAAATAGGCAGTTAAAAAAATTAATAAAAAAAAATCTATGGGGTATCTTGAGCTGAAACTTCACAGACACATTCAGGGGACACCTTAGACTTATATTACATCTTGTAAAAAAAAACGTTCGATGGCACCTTTAATAAAACACCATTGTTCATTGTTTTTATCATTAGTTCATAGTGCATTCGCTGACTAATGTTAACTTACACAAGTTTAACAAAAATGCATTAGCAAATGAATCAAAATTAACATCATGACCAATAAATGCTGTAGATGTATTGTTCATTTTAAATAATGTAGATAACTAATGTTAATAAATGGAACCTTATTGTAAAGTGTTACCAAAAACTGAATTATGTGTAACATGTTTGATCCTGAATATCAAAGAAACATTTACTAGTAGACTTACTGGCCCCTGCGCCGCTGGCCATTGCGGGAAGCTTTGGAGGAGTCTTTGGACTTTGGAGTGGGCACCTCTGCATTCTCAGCTGGGCCTTGCTCCTTAGTGGGCACAGGAAGTGGCAACGGCTCCTGGATGACCATGAGATCATCCTTACTGTGCTGGCCCATGTGCAGCTTGGCAAAGTCAAAACCCTTCACGCTGGGTGCCTGCAGCTAAAGAACATCACCCCAGAGAGGGGAAAATGTTAATTTGGAGAATCAAAGTTAATACAGAGGGATGTTTGTAAAGAAAAGGGAAGTGAGGGATGACAATTAAACGACTAAATGTTTATTTAAAATGAAGACGCGCTGCTCGCAAACACAAGACAGAATCAGGTCAGGCTTTTTCGGTCTAGGGGTCTCTTAAGAGACTAAAGCGTACACAAGGCACACAGATAGAATGTGAATTTCCATAATCCACAGATTGTCACAGTGTCATAGGAATAAATTGAGCAAGAGGAGAGTAATTGACTCTCAAAGAGACAATGAGAAGCATGAGCATTCAGAATGTATGCACTTGATTAGAGGTCAGCAGACTGACCGCGGGCCAGACCAGCTAGACGGGCTGTAATGGCCTGTCTGTCTGCAGCGCTGCGAAAGATTAAATGAACCGAACAAACCAAACAGCAGAGAAAGCAAATCCACACTGGCTCTTTCAAAGACCAGCAGCCACCAGAAAACCAGTGAAGTCTTAAAGGTCCCGTTTTCCGTGGTTTTTTGAAGCTTTGATTGTGTTTATAGTGTGCAATATAACATGTGTTCATGTTTCGCGTGTAAAAAAACACAGTATTTTTCACATAATTTACTTATCTGTATACCGCTGTTTCCACTGTCATAAAAACGGGCTGATGACTTCCTTGTTCTATGAAGTCCCTCCTTCAGAAATACGTAACGAGTTCTGATTGTGCCAGCGGTTCCTGTGTTGTGATTCGACAGCAGCTTAGCGAACCTTGCCCGGAAAGTGACGCCTCTTACCATAATGTGGAGATGCACGCGCTCAGTGTTATTGTAAACATGTCTTTAATTTTACCCTATCAATTTGAGCCGGAATCAGACCCGGTGATTGGACTGCGGGATGAAAATAACAGCGTTTCGACGACATGGCGACAAACACACTCTACAAACGCAACTCTTGTGTATTCCTGTGGGCGGAGGTTAGTCAAAAAACTGTTTTAGTGACGTCATTAAAGAAGGAAGTAGAGGGATGTAGTCCAAACTGGCCGTTCGATGTAGGCGACTTCTGTTAAATAAAATATCTCGCTTGGCATTGAACTTTGAGCTTTAAAATTTTACAGATTTTATTTATACTCTAACAACAACATTACACACTAAAGTTTGAAACATGGGATCACGAAGAACGGGACCTTTAAAGAATGAGATATTCAAATGAAAGATTTATTTTTTAAAGAAATAGATCACCCAAAATGAAAAATGATGTCATTGTTTATCCACTTTTAAAGGGATATTTCACCCAAAAATGAAAATTCTGTCATCATTTACTCACCCTCAAGTTGTTCCAACTCTGTATGATATTTCTTCAAATTATCTTCTTTTGCATTCAACAGAAGAAATAAACTCATAAAGGTTTGGAACAACCTGAGGGTGAGTAAGTGATGATAGAATTTTTGGGTGAACTAACCCTTCAAGTTGTTTCAAACCTGTACGACTTTCCAAGTCTTCTGAAAGCAGATGATGACTGTGTGACAAATAGACTGAAAAGTTGTCATTCATTAATTTTTTTTTTTTACATAGGTCTTCTTGGAGCATTCATGACAGAAGTAGTGATGTCCGATTCGGATCCGAGTTGGATCTTTCCAATGAATCAGTTGATTCAGTTCACAAAACCGGTCTGTGCGATTTATTCGCTGACTCGCTGATCTACTCTCAATAGTAAACAGAAAAGAGTAATTTCTGTCTGTTCATCACACAAAGTATGACTTCAGAAAACTTTTATGATATAATTGCATCCATTTACTTTTATTGTATTAAAAAAGGAAAACATCATGGACCATCGTGAAAAATATCTTCTTTTGTGTTCAAAGAAAAAAATGGAAATAATACTGACACTGACGGTGAGTAAACGATGACAGGATTTTCATTTTTAGGTGAACTGTTTCTTTAATGATAATGAATCACTGTTGTTTGTTTTATGACTTTCCAGATCAAACAAACTGCAAAGGGTCACGGCGGGTCAAATTAAAATCTCTGTTTCATATATTGCCAGAAAAAACAGAGATTTATGAAAAATGCATAAGCTGAGCTTTGTGTCGTGCAGTGAGCATTGCTGCACAATAGAGACGGACTGAAATATGCTCATCTTCTGGGAGTACGTCTATTTCTCTGTTTCCCATCACATTCCCTTTCAAATGCAAATGAGGCTGTTTAGACAAATTCTGTTTGTGATAAAGAAAGCTCTTATCTCGTTTTTGTTTGGCTGTGCTGCTGCTGTAACCGAATCTAGGCCACAATACAGTCGAAGCTGCACAGGCTTAGACAAAATGGCCGGAAACAGACATTATTATTGACACATTCAAATACATACATCTGTTGTTGAGACTGCACATTTGTTTTCTCCAATTGCTGGTTATCAGTGCCATAAAGGGAGATTATCAGGAAAAACTAGGACTAACTGCTGCATTCTAGGAAATACATCTCTACATCACAACACTCCTTTCGGATACTGTACAGTTCAGATACCTCCGGCCTCCTCATTCTATACGGCAATGGTTTCTTTACAGCTTTCTTGGGTTCTTCTTTGGCCATTTCTTCCTCCTCCTCCTCCTCTTCCTCCTCTTCCTCAATACTCTCTTTTTTCTTTAAGCTTCTGGCAGGTTTCTGATTTGGATGAGGGTGATAATAAGAAGTTGTTTCTCTTCCAATCAAGTCAGATTCCAACAGATAACCGACATGTTGGACTGTTCCATCTACTACATTCTCACAAACACTATTTTTGATGGTTATGGATGGGAATCATAAGGAATCTAACGATTCTTCGCACTTGAGGAGGCAGCAAACAATTGATAATTAACTAGACTACCATTCAAAAATTTAGGGTCAGTAAGATTTTTTTTTTCTTTTTAAAGAAATTAACACTTTTATTCAGGTAGAATGCATTAAATTTATCAGTAAAGACCTTTATAGTGTTATAAAACATTTATATGTCAATTAAATGCTGTTCTTTTGAAAATTCTGTTCAAAGAAAAAAAAAGTATCAGATCAAAAAAAAAAAGTTTCAACAGTTTCCACAAAAATACAACCGTTTTCAACATAAAAAGAAATGTTTCTTTAGCGGCAAATCAAATTTCTGAAGGGTCATGTGACACTGAAGACTAGAGAAATGGCTGCTAAAAATTCAGTTTTGCCATTAAAGGAATAAATTACATTTTAAAATATATTCAAATAGAAAAAAGTTATTTTAAATCATAATAATATTTCACAACATTATTATTTTTATGGCATTTTTATCAAATAATTGCAGCCTTGGTGAGCATAAGAGGCTATTTAAAACGGTAATGTTTTCTATAGCATCTACCTCATTTGTAACACATAACATGGTAAAGAATCTTGGTTTATTTCCAATTGGATAATGACTTACGACTCAGTAAGAGAATCAGATGCTAATTCAGAACCTCTCCAACTGATTCAGTGAGTGAGTGAACTGCTTAAGTTCAGAGTTGTTCTTCTGCTTCATTCATGTGAATTGATTCATTTAAAAGAACCAGTTCAAGAGTCATTTGTTTGAGTCACCACACTCAAGTCAACAGGGTCCACAGAGAACTACAAAATGGTCCAAACATAGATGACATTGACACAGTTGCACTGGTGCCTCAGACTGCTGAGGGGCAAAGAGGAAGAGGAATCTTGTACTTCTTGTGCGAGGACTAACTGGAGGACAATTCTACAGTCTACAGCAGGGATGGGCAATGCCGGTCCTGGAGTGCCGCTGTCCTGCAGAGTTCTGCTCCAACCCTAAAAAATAACTCACCTGCCTTTAGCCTTAGTAATCCTGAAGACATCGATTAGCTTGTTCAGGTGTATTTGAGTAGGGTTGGAGCTAAACTCTGCAGGACAGCAGGTTGCCTATCCCTGGTCTACAGTATACTATGACGACTCATCTACCAGCCTCTACCTTCTCCTCTCTCCTTTCTTCCTCTTCCTCCTCGTCATCTTCTTCCTCCTCCTCCTCCTCTTCACCTTCCTTCTTCTTCTTCTTCTTCTTCTTCTTCTTCCTCCTCCTCTTCTTCCTCATCACTACTATCTAAAAGCTCTTTGCTCTTGACAGGAGTCATTGACCTCTGGATTACTGGTATTGATTTCTGTAATGAGGAGGAGGACTGCACAAGCATGGGAGAGTGTTAAGATATGAATGAATGCGTGTTAGATAAACGAGGGCTAGAGAAGCTCTAAATGGGCTCCAATGTATTTGCACGAGCACAAATAGCAAAACAATGTGGATTTTTAAAAAATTAGTTTAAATGTGAAAAATTTATTAGAACATGTAGAAACATGTATTAGAACCTAGATTAAACCTATAAAATGCTGTAAAAGTATTCATACTCATTATTTCATGATGCCTAATATCGAATTGAATCTCATTGTAAAGTGTCACTAAAATATAACATACTGCACATAAAAATAAATAAATAAATAAATAAATATAAAAACTGCTAACTTAAAAGTATGCTTCACTAAAAATGAAAATTCTGTCATCATTTACAAAAAAAAAAAAAAAAAAAAAACGATATTTTTCAAAATATCCTTTGTTCCACAGTCATATAGTAAGCATAAACTTAATGGTAAGCAAGTGATGACAGAATTTTAAATTTTTGGGGAAACTGTCCCTTTGTGTCAAAGTACATTTTGTCAAATCCAGGAAATATCAATTTAAGTAAGAGCATGAAGAATAAAGTGTAAAGCAGGCTATTTAACAATGTAAACTGATTAAACCAGAGAAACTCATTGAAGGATTAAGCAGGGTCATTGGTGAGAATGTAAATGAGAGTGAGGATAGTTCTTGAGGGTAGTGAGTGTGTTAGTAAGGGCACACATGGAGTGTGTAATGACTATGTGCTCCTCAGATTAGTGTAGTTAAATCAAGGAGTTCAGACTAAGAGAATCAGCAGGCATTGCTCTGGATAAGAACATCACTGCTGAGCATTAACCCAACAGCCAGCTGAGCGTTAGACTTCATTACTGCTGTGACTCTTTAAGTGTGTGTGTGCTTGTGCATGTCAAGTCTGGTTATAGTAGCAAGATTTAGAATGACTAGTGATATCTGAATTCATATGATAGTAAGGACAGGGCACTCGAAAACAGCATGGGATGTGACGCAATGGCCAAAGACAACTAAAGTAATAATATGTGTGATCATAGCGGTGGTGCTCTAAAGATGACTCAATAGGATGAAATCAACTTAAAATAACTATAAACAGTGGGTACGGAAAGTATTCAGACCCCCTTAAATTTTTCACTCTTTGTTGTATTGCAGCCTTTTGCTAAAATCATTTAAGTTCATTTTTTTTCCTTATTAATGTACACACAGCACCCAATATTGACAGAAAAACACAGAATTGTTGACATTTTTGCAGATTTATTAAAACGAAAAACTGAAATATCACATGGTCCTAAGTATTCAGACCCTTTGCTGTGACACTCATATATTTAACACAGGTGCTGTCCATTTCATCTGATCATCCTTGAGATGGTTCTACACCTTCATTTGAGTCCAGCTGTGTTTGATTATACTGATTGGACTTGATTAGGAAAGCCACACACCTGTCTATATAAGACCTTACAGCTTACAGTGCATGTCAGAGCAAATGAGAATCATGAGGTCAAAGGAACTGCCTGAAGAGCTCAGAGACAGAATTGTGGCAAGGCACAGATCTGGCCAAGGTTTCAAAAAAATTTCTGCTGCACTTAAGGTTCCTAAGAGCACAGTGGCCTCCATAATCCTTAAATGGAAGACATTTGGGATGACCAGAACCCTTCCTAGAGCTGGCCGTCCGGCCAAACTGAGCTATCGGGGGAGAAGAGCCTTGGTGAGAGAGGTAAAGAAGAACCCAAAGATCACTGTGGCTGAGCTCCAGAGATGCAGTCAGGAGATGGGAGAAAGTTGTAGAAAGTCAACCATCACTGCAGCCCTCCACCAGTCGGGGCTTTGTGGCAGAGTGGCCCGACGGAAGCCTCTCCTCAGTGCAAGACACATGAAAGCCCGCATGCAGTTTGCCAAGATGGTGAGAAATATGATTCTCTGGTCTAATGAGACCAAGATAGAGCTTTTTGGCCTTAATTCTAAGCGGTATGTGTGGAGAAAACCAGGCACTGCTCATCACCTGTCCAATACAGTCCCAACAGTGAAGCATGGTGGTGGCAGCAGCATCATGCTGTGGGGGTGTTTTTCAGCTGCAGGGACAGGACGACTGGTTGCAATCGAGGGAAAGATGAATGCGGCCAAGTACAGGGATATCCTGGACGAAAACCTTCTCCAGAGTGCTCAGGACCTCAGACTGGGCCGAAGGTTTACCTTCCAACAAGACAATGACTCTAAGCACACAGCTAAAATAATGAAGGAGTGGCTTCACAACATCTCTGTGACTGTTCTTGAATGGCCCAGCCAGAGCCCTGACTTAAACCCAATTGAGCATCTCTGGAGAGACCTGAAAATGGCTGTCCACCAACGTTTACCATCCAACCTGACAGAACTGAGAGGATCTGCAAGGAGGAATGGCAGAGGATCCCCAAATCCAGGTGTGAAAAACTTGTTGCATCTTTCCCAAAAAGACTCATGGCTGTATTAGATCAAAAGGGTGCTTCTACTAAATACTGAGCAAAGGGTCTGAATACTTAGGACCATGTGATATTTCAGTTTTTCTTTTTTAATAAATCTGCAAAAATGTCAACAATTCTGTGTTTTTCTGTCAATATGGTGTGCTGTGTGTACATTAATGAGGAAAAAAATGAACTTAAATTATTTTAGCAAATGGCTGCAATATAACAAAGAGTGACAAATTTAAGGGGGTCTGAATATTTTCCGTACCCACTGTATATATATATATTTATTTATACAAAAAAAATCTTTTCAAAACACATTTCAAGACAGTTTGGTGGACCCTACATACACAGGGATTCCTTAAGACTGACTAATCATTCAGACAACACACTCATTAGTCAATTTTGAAAATATGTTTAGCTCATGCCTAGTCACAACCCATACAAAAACCTGGAAAAATTAGATAGAGATAAACATTATAAAGAATAGATAAACATTTATTTCACTACAAAAATGACGCAGCGACTTCTGGGAACTCTTGACTTATGACTCAATGAATGACTGAATCGGATCATTGAAATTAACTGTCTAAACGAACTCATTTGCTAAATGAATCAGCCTTCTCAATGCCAAGAATAACTGTGAGCATAAATAGGTAGAGTAGCGGACAGCCAACTAAAAAACACTTCTTCATGTATCCAATTCTGATCTTTCAAAGTTGGCTTGTATCCGGCTACAGTCATTTAAATCAGAGACGAGATAAGCAGCTCAGACTCACAGGAGCCACCTACTTATTAGCAATGTCACTGACACATCAGCAGAGATGGCGGACAGAAAATGAAACAAAACAAAATGACAACATGACCTATGGTTGAACCTTGGAGCAGAAAGTTAGTTCAAAACATTTCTGCAGAAGCAGTGCTTCAGCATCCCAGAATACATTTCATTACATTTAAATCATTACACAGCGTTTCCTGACTCTCTCTCTCTCACCTTCTGTCTTTGCTGGATGGTGCTCATGGTGTCTGGCTGGAATTCCAGTTTGTCAGTACGGCAGAGTTTCCAGTAAAGGATAGTTATTATAATGACGACCACCACAACAGGGACCACCACCCCTACGATTATCCACGTGTTGGTCTTCTCTGTGTCTGAGGGAGGAGAGGCCTGTTTCTCCACAGCTGAACATACACAAGGGTAAACGAGAATGTCAGTGACTAAGGACAGTACGTATTGTTCAAAAGTCTGGAGTTGGTAAGTTTTTTTTTAATGCTTTTTATATTCAACTAGGCTGCATTTATTTGATCAAAATACAATAAAACAGAACTCATGTGAAATATTACCATCTAAACTAAAAGTTTTCTATCTTGAATACATTTTAAAATGTTATTTATTAATGTGATAGCAAAGCTGAATTTTCAGCATCATTACTCCATTCTTCAGTGTCACATGATCCTTCAGAAATCATTCTAATATGCTGATATGGTGCTTAAGAAACATTGCTTATTATCATCAATGTTGAAAATGGTTGTACTGCTTCATATTTTTGTGGTAACCATGATACTTTTTTTTTCTTTGTTTTTTGATGAATAGAAAGGTTAAAAGAACAGCATTCATTTGAAATTGAAACCTTGTGTAACACTGTAAATGCCTTTACTGACACTTTTGATCAATTTAATGTGTCCTTCCCGATTAAAAGTATTAACTTCTTTAAAATAAAAAATAAATGTCTGTCTTCTTACGAAAAACTATTACAGTAACAAATGTACAGACTACATTCACAGCATTGCCACACAGCATCACACAATCTCCTTCATCAGAATTAGCGTAAACTGTCGTCTACAGTACTTTTTCTTTTTCAGGTCAGCTTCTATCATGGTGGAGCAACTGTCTGCAGAGAAACTTGTTAGTTAAACTGCTATCTGAATAGTATAGCTGAAAAATAATAACAGTTTAAAGGCACAGACACTTAAAGGAAACTTGATTCTCCCTTAAGTAGGGATGCACCAATACTGCAATTATGGCCGATATATATAACCCGATAAACATTTTTAGGTGGCTGATAACCAATAAATGGCTGATACTAAAATTTTACACTCTTCTATCTAAATAAATTAAAAATAATACAATAAAAACTAAAACCAATCATTTTACATGCTTCAAGTGAATTTGGGCATTATAACATTATAAAAAGTACAGTATAATAATGGATGGATATTTTGAGATTTGGTAAAGATTATATTTAACAGGTGTTCCTAAATTATTTGTGTATTTAAATGGTTAGTTCAACCAAAAATGAAAATTGTATCATTATTTTCTCACCCTCATGTCATTCCAAACCCGTTCATTCGTTCATGAGAGATTTCTGTCAGTCTACACAACTACCGCTTTGACACTTCAAAAAGTGTTTGTAAAAGTAAACCATATAAATCCAGAGGTTTAGTCCAAATTTTCAATCACTTTATATGATGAACAGATCGAATATAGGCTTTTATTCACATATAAACCTTGATCAGCGAACATAAACAGAAGCTCAACAGTACTTGCTTGATGCGAACAAACCTTATAGGTTTTTGCAGAAGCTCAAACGTGCTGCGTAACACACAAGAATGTACCTCATTGGTTCTCACACGTCAAGCGAACATGCTTGAGTTTCCATTTCCCACAACTGATGTGTGCATTGATAAATGTTTATGTGAATAAAAGCCAAAATTGAATCTGTTCATCATATAAAGCGATCAAGTCTCTTCAGAAATATTGTACATAACTGCTCAATTCATATGGAATAGTTTTATGATCACTTTATGAAACTTTTTGAAGTGGTAGTTTTCACTTTTTCATAGTGGTAGTTGCGTAGACTGTCAATAGAGGGACAAAAATCTCTCAAATTTCATCAAAAATATCTAAATTTGTGTTCTGAAGATGAACGAAAGTCTTATGGGTCTGAAACAACATGAGAGTGAGTAAATGATGAATTTTCATTTTTGGGTGAACTAACCCTTTAAATGAATGTTAGATAATGGCAAAGATCATCTAAATGTAAAAGCAATTAAATAACAAAAATCTCAAACATCAGTTTGAGAGATGTTTGAGAGAGAAATCAGCCATATATTAAATGGATATATACAATTTCATACATTTTATGGTGTTGGATCCATTAAACAGCAAACATCAATAATTTAAGTTGGTCCTGCTTTTGAATTCACTGTAATTGGAGACCTATTAAGATTTATGCTAAAATTCAAAAGTCTAAGATGTTATACAACAGGAAGCTACTAAATTTAGTCTAATGAATCTAGTGTTTATGCTGTGGGTGATGCTGTTGTAAGCCTGCCACATATGTTACATAAAAAGGCAGAGCTCTCTTGAGATGTCACGCTATCTGAACTCTCGTCTTTGACGTTTAGAGCATTAGAAATAAAGAACGCTACCACAAAAACCACTGCCTGCTATGTTACCATCAATCAAAATAATTTAAATGACCACTTCATCATTGTTTTTTACCATTATTGTCTTATGGTTTATTGCAATGCTATGTTATTTAGTTTCTCTCCCACTGATTTTTTCTACTGAAAGAATTAAAAGTCAGAATGCTCACGCTGTGCTAATATTCCCTGGACGCGGTATCCCATGATGATCGCTGCATGCTGTACGTCAAGACTGTTGAGCATGTTTGCTGTGGTTGCGGCGGGAAGTCTCTGTCCGTTAGCTCCTTCCACAAAGTAGATAATTTCTAGAGGGTTGTCAGGGCCCACAAGACGAGTGGTCTGTACAATCTGAACAAAGTTTAAAAATTAATTTCATTCACTGTCATGCCTTACCAAAAATATTCACACAGATGCAAAAATTTTGTCCTTCAGCATCTGAAACAATTCAATCCAAACATCTGACTAGCTTTAAAAACAACAACAATGTATTGCAAAACATTCTCAAGACTCTTTGTGAAGGAGTTTATAGAGAACATTGTGTTCATTTTACATTTTGATAGAATTTGAAAGAAAAAGAATCATTTAGTCTTATTTTGTGAATGAAATCATTTAAAGATATAGTTAAAATTAAAATGATCCCATTATTTACTCACCCTCAAGCCATCCTAGGTGTATATCTTCTTTCAGACAAACACAATCAGAGATATATTTAAAAAAAAATATCCTGGCTTTCCAAAGATTTATAATGGTAGTGAATGGGGGGCAAGATTTTGAAGCCCAAAAAAAATGCATCCATCATAAAAATAATCCATACAGCTCCAGGGGGTTAATAAAGGCCTTCTGAAGCGAAGTGACGGGTTTATATGAAATGCCATAGAGGTAACATAATTGTTCAGACACTTTGCATCACAGAAATACATTATATTTTAAAGAATATAATAGAATACCATTATTTTAAATTGTAATAATATTTCACAGTATTGCTGTTTATGATGAGCTGAGACATTATTACAGAGGGTTTTTTTCACAGCCTACCTGACTGAAAGGCCTTATTAATATGCAAGTCATTTCAGGTCATTATTATGTGATTCTTTTGTCTTCTCAGGTGTAAATGACCCATTATTCATGATGATTCACGCCTCCACGCATACTGTGTTTCTTGACAAAAAGTGTCTTACAAAAACTAAATCAATATATTGTTTTATATGAAGGAGTAGGCAGCATAATTTTTTACATAATTCTGAAGCAAAAACTCTAGTCTACAACCTCCAATACCCAGAAGTCTTGTGAACACAGATTTAATATATATTTTTTGGCTTTATTTCAGTGACTTAAGTTTTTTGTTTTTTCAATAACCACGCATAAACATTATTCCTTCAAAAATACAAACATGTACATACATGTTCCTCACATATTATGGTAGCCTAGTTTGTGCTGAATACAGTGTAATGACACTTTTGTCATTTATATGTTTATGAACAACTGAAAAAAGCACAAATGTCAGGGCATGTCAAAACTTCTCCAAGCCCCAAATCAGCCTCAGACTCCAGAGGGTTAAATATATCTCAGATTGTGTTTGTCTGAGAGGAGATGGCTTGAGGGTGAGTAAATCATGGGATAAAATACTTTTTTGGGTGAACTATCCCTTTAAGTTGAAGTACTTAAATGACTAAAACTGAAATAAAAAATAAAGCTTAATAGACAGAAAAAAAGTAATAAAAATGACAACAGCACATAACAAAATGACAAACTTCAGCTATAATTAAAATGAAAACTGAAAAAATTAAAGCTAATCCAAAATATTAACCAATTCTATAAATAATACTAAAATACCACTAGCATAGACCAACTTTATATTACTTTTATGGTGCCATTTTGAAGCTTAACAACCCCAATTTGCATTCACTTAAATTTAATTAAAATAATGCTTGGGCTTTTCATCAGAACTTTACCTTTTATGTTCCACAGAAGAAAGTAAGTCATACAGCTTTGAACCGACAAAAGGGTGAGTAAATGATGACAGAATTGATCTTTTTGGGTCAATTTTTCCTTTAACTCAGAACATTAACAATATAAACAAATGCTAATTGTTCCTCACACACAAAAATAGGAATCAGAACTCTTAATATGCTACAATTAACTTCTTAAAATTTAAATGTCTTTTAGACAAAAACCCAAAAAGGCTTTCAGTGAGACTGAGGGTCTAAAAGATGAGACTAATATGTTTCTAGTCTCCAAGGTTATTGGGGTGGAAAAAGAGAGTGGCAATGCGTGTGCTTCACCTGAGCTCGACCTACATTAAGAGCCCTGAGTAGTGAACTCTCACTGGCCAAGGACGTTAAAAGCTCATTTTGAAAGTGTTGCTCCCTCAGGGTGCATTATCAGAAACAGCACAGAGGATGACCACACAATGTCATAATAACATCCAAGCTTTCATCAACTTACATTCACTTTAAGAGTGCTTGCAAGATATTCCATAATTCGTCACCTCTCTAAAATTAGAAATTACATCACTGAGCATCATTAACACAGCTCCATTCCTTCTCAGCTAATTAGCGGTCATTAATGGACTATGACTATTATCAACACAAGTCATTTGGAAACTATAAGGTCAGCTAGTCTGCAATCGGGTCTCTATGAAACAAAAAAAAAAATCTTCTCTATGTAGGCAGAAAGCAATTAATGCTTTAAGAATCGCTCTAGCTGTCTGCAAGCTGTGTTCAATAATTTATCTGAGACTGCAGCTGGAGTAAGACGCGCCGACAGCCGACAGGGGTGAAATGGTTGTTTTTTGAGTGGCTCTGCAGGCCAAGGATGAATAGGAGAGTGTTTCCATGGATACTCCTTGTCCCTGAATGATGATGCGCGGAGGGAGAGCAGGTGTGGGGATGTGCCACAAAGACAGAGATTGATTAAGAATCCAGAGAGGCATTAGACATGCAGGAAGAGCTCTATAAACGAATCCAATGAGCTCATGCATGGAAAGCATGAATAGAATCAGGCCACATAACACAGATGATTTACAAACCTGCACACTGTTGTTTCCCACACTTGTTGCTCTCTTAAAGCGACGCCCTGTGCCCAATGCATCGCCCAGCAACAGAGCCAATCTCCTCTCAATCGTAGCCTGGAAGATCTTGTCACTCGCACGCGGGTCCAACACTCCCAACAACACTGAACAACCACAAACAATATGTAATACATGACATTATGGCACTACAATTGCTCATTTCCATTTTAAAAATAGACTGGTTATTTGATAGTATAGTAACATTAGTATAGTAACATTACACAACAGTAATATTGTGAAATAGTATTTAAATTTGTATTGCAACTGTTTTCTATTTGAATATGTTTTAAAATGTAGTTTATTCCTGTGCTGTAAAGCCGAATTTTCAGCATAACTACTCCAGGCATCAGTGTCACATGATCCTTCCAAAATCACTCTAGTATGCTGATTTGGTTCTCAAAAACATTTCTTATTATTATCAATGTTGAAAAAAAGTTGTGCTGTTCATTATTTTTGAGGAAACTATGATACATTTTTTTCAGGATTTTATGAAAATATATTTAAAATAGAAATATCTGCTGTACATATATATATATATATATATATATATATATATATATATATATATATATATATATACTACAGACCACCTTTTCTAAGGCAGTGTATTTTGGAATACCAGTGTGTTTACTCACCTTCAAGCCATCCTAGGTGTATATGACTTTCTTCTTTCTGATGACGTATTCAACTTACAAAGGAAGTGTTATGCCTCTCAGTTCAAAACGCTTATGCTACATCCTATGCCTTCTGTATTCAACTTACGAAAAATGTGCAACTGATGCGACAATATTTTACTTTATAACTTGTTAAATATGGATAGTTTTCTTACACAAATGCATTGCTTCGCTTCAGAAGGCCTTTATTAACCTCCCGGAGCCACGTGGAGAATGTTTATGATGGATGGATGCACTTTCTTGAGCGTCAAACTCGTTGCCCCCATTCACAACTTGGACGCATCAGGATATTTATTAATATAACTCTGATTGTGTTTATCAGAAAGAAGCAAGTCATATACTCCTAGGTTTGAGGGTGAGTAAATCTTGGGGTAATTTTCATTTAAAAAAATGTGAAATAATCATTTAACATCAGCAGGCCAGTACCTGTTCTAACCCACGAAGAACGCAGCAGTTGGGTTGTGTTCAGCGCTGGGTAGTGGAAAGCTAATGGTGAAGAGAAGAAATAAACATTAAATATGAACAAATATAATTCTATTTTCATTAAAACATAGCACACTACATTGAAGCTGCTTTCTAGTTGGTTGAAGTTGTTTTGGGAGTGTATTTATGTAATAAAACAGTAATGAGTGTGTGGACTCACGTTCTGCAATCTGGCGTACAGGGAAGCCCAGGTAATAGCTGTACTCAACCATGTTAAGTTGTCGAAGCAGAGCGCTCACCTCTGTCCCTGGCACATACCCGCGGATATCACGCACCGCAAAGGTGATCTCTACTGGAACCTTCTGCTGTTGTGCCGCCATGCCCACAGGACTCAGTGTGATGTTTAAAATCTACAAAACAATTCAGTCTCTAAGATACAATTATCTGAAACTAAAGTAATTAGACATTAGAATGACTCATTCTCCAGAAAGGGATTTTAAAAATTACTGTGCAAAAAAAAAAACATCCTAAAGACATATTTCTGTGCAATTTTAAAAACAAAAATATCCAGGTTTTCATCAATCAAGCATCAAATGTAAAATGTGAGCTACAAAATAAATAAATAAAATATTATATATAAAATTATATTATTATTTTAAATTACTTATAAATTATTAATTAAATACATATTTAAATAAATATATAAAACAAATAATCTAGTTACTAAAATAGTAGAACTAAAAAAATTGAATAAAAATCTTAATATTAAAACATGAAAGCTCACAAGTCTCTTCAATCACACTCACTGGTTTAAAAGACTCATACAATTTCCGAAAGTTACTGAGTGAAATGAATAAGAGACATTCGTTTTGTTGCCTTGACAACGTATGAATTGAGCAGTCATGCTCTTTCCTTATCCAATCAGAGCACATAGTTGGAGATGATGTCATCCCACTTCACTGAAGGCAATCAAGCCTTGAATTCACATCACACAAGTTAAAAGCATGCTCCTTTTTTGCCAACATCAAAAATTTGCTTGTTCCAGAATAAAAAGTAGCAATCTTTACTGTAAAATTTGGCTAGTTTACATTAGGATCATACACTATATAAAGAAGTCATTTAAGAAAATCAGAATGAAATAGAATTAAGAGGATTTCAAGGGGTTCAGTGTCAGGATATTGGTGTTTTTAACTCAGCTGAGCTCTTAATACTGTTAACTGGGTAAAGCAGTCAGCTTACATTTACGGTGAAGTTTGTGGACTCCTGTGAGCGTCGGCGGACTTCAGCTAAGGCTGTGATCAGACCCTTCTCTGTCTGCTCACTGAAGGTACACATACGCACATCTACGTGGCTGGGTACAAACTGAAGTACTGCAAAACACACACACAAAAAAAACTTTAGTGAAGATGTTAGGTAAAATTCATGATATCTTGACATGCAACAAAATATAAATAAATAACAATTGTGACGTAGTTTGCACTGCAGTGTACCTGTGTGTACATGGTACTGCAGGCCTGGTACAGGACTGATCGGTGATACGCTCATAAAAGAGCTGGTGGTCCGAGCAGAGATTCTCAGGGCATTGATGACTGATATGGCGGTGTAAACCACTGTACCAGACACAGCACGAAACACAAAATCTGGAGGAGCTTTCACTACCTATGACACATGAAGAGTTTATTATGAACATTAAATGTCAAGGATATTTACATCTTTTCTGTAATAGCAATTTCACATCCTTCTCAAGCACATGGAGAAATATCAAAAAGCCTTTCTGCAAGCCTGTAAAATTCAAGGCTGATTTTCGCACTGTTTTTAAATGCAGAGAGTTGCAAAGAACCAGTTTGTTCCCAGTGAGCAAAATTAGGTGTTGTCTGTTCATGAGGACCCAAGAGATAAAACAGGAAGGGAAGATTTTATCTATATGTTCCACTGACACATCACTGGATTACAAAACATATTTAAAGTTTCTGTGATTCAAACCAAGAGTAACCAGGTTAAACAATCCCTATTATGCTACATTTTTAAAAGAAACAAAAGCTTAAATAAATTCTGCCTAATTTAAAAAGAGCTTCCTTGGTCTGAATAATAGAAGCTACTTTTCTTGCTCATTTCAATAGGGATTTCTTGAGAAATTACTGGTGAAAAACACCTAAATTTGTTTTCCACTCAAGTTGTGAATTCAATTTATGCAAAAATAGTAATAATTACTACAAGTTCAATAGAAAAAACTTTTTTTTTTTTTTTTGCATCTAGATGTTTTCATCCTGTATTTTCATGCAATATCCCAAAATGTGCATAAAATATAACCATGGAAACCCGGATAATGTTCTTTTAATAAAGAAAACCAGAATGATTTTAGGTTAAATATTTAAAGTGTATATTTTCTGATGCTGTTTTTTTAAAAGCACAAATATTCAAGGTATTTGTAATTGTATTGTTTAATATTGTTTAATAGTTTAGATGTAGTAGAGTTGCTGTCACTGCTTGAAATCAAAAAGACAAGCAAAAAAACAGAGGACAAAAACACAACATAGCCCTACTGATCACATGTCCACAGTACCTGTAGCTCCACTGAGCGGTTGTACTCTGCTTTGAGAATCTCTCTGACTTTGGCTTTAGCATATCCAACAGTGGACCCTGGAGGAAACCCTACAACAGAGCAAATATCAAGCTTGATGCTATTCCTAGAGCCTTACATATAAAAAGAACATTAAAATCAAAAAAAAAAAAAAAGCTTGCATGGTTGAAAATCCAGTTATTGTTTAAGGTGCATCAATGCTTTATCGGTTAAGTCACACATTGATCCTCAAAAATTAACAGGAGCACTTTGCTGGTGTAAAAATATGTATACTGTACAGCAAATTCATTTTCAATATGTCTTACCGACTCTGATCAAGTAGGTGTCAGGTTTAGTGATGTTGCAGAGATACTTCCGGGCAGTGGTTGTTGGAGGGGTTGTGTTTAGGGTTGTGCCTGATGTGTCTTTCGCAGTAGTCACCATTGTGTTGTTGGAGCTTGTGATAGTAAAAGACGTGACAGTGGTGTCATTATGTAATTCTGGAGAGGACGTGGTTGTAAGGCTACTGATCGGTGTGGTGTTATCGCTATCAGTAACCATGGTGTCAGAGGGTGTTCCAGACACGAATCCTTCGTCAGCCATCTCGGTTGAAGGAGGGGAGGAGGTGACATTGAAGGTTGAGCCAGTTGGTAATTCAGAAACACTGATAGAGCTGGTTACTAAAACAGTGGGAAGTACACTACTAGGAAAGAGGGTCTCTGTTGGGAGTGAGGTGATAATCCATTGGCTGTCATTAACAGAAGACATGCCATCTGGTTCTTTAGTCTCTGGAGGTGGGCTAGTCACCAGTAAGGAAGTGTTGTACGCTATAAAAGGTGTGGTAGCCCAATCAGTGGTTGAGTTTATATCTTCTAATGAAGTTGAAGGGTCAATTGAGGGTGTCAGTGTGAATGACGGCTCCAAATATGGCACTGTAGTATCCGGTAAAACTTCAGAGGGATCCAGGATAGTGGTGTTAAAAGGCTCAAATCCAGAGATATCCGTTGACGATTCCTCAGTCCAGGAACTGTTACCTGCAGCCTGTAGATCTTCATCAAACAAAGCTGTTAGCATGTAACTTGGGTCAATGGTGTAGGTTCTAGTGCTCACAATATTTGTGGTGCCCACCGGAATGAAAGAAAAAACACTAGAGGCTGTCTGATTGGTAGTGTGCTCTGGCAAGCTACCATTGTCCTTCGTCAGCTGGATAGTGTAGTATTCTAAACTGTTCATGTCTGGTAAAAGAACATCAGTGGGTTGGATGGTAACAGTGCCTGCCCAGTCAGATGCCAACTCTGAGCTCTCGTTGACAGACTGGTTCTGGTTTAAGACATCTGAAGTTGTCGGGACAATAGGTAGAGAATGGACTCCGGTTGGTTGAATGGTTAAAAGAGATGGAGAAATGGTGTGTCCAAGGTCCGATGTCAAAACACTGGTAAAAACTGGAGGCCTTGATATGGTGAAGGGCACAACGTTTGTAAAACTCTGAAAGGTTGTTATGTTTTTGGTTAAGTCAACGTTGGCTCCATCTGATGTTGAATTGCTACTATAACTGGAACTTTCAACAAGTTTGCTGGAGAAAGAACTAGTAACACTGGTAGATGAGGGATACATTTGTTTGCTGGAAAATGACATCACCACTCTTGTGGGGAACGTAGTGTCATAGGTCTCAGAGTTTGAGTCCTCAAAGTCATACACATCAGATGGGAGATTGGAAACCAGCGAGTAGTCGTTACCTTCAGATCCCATGAAGGACATTGTTTCTACGTAATCTCCAGAACCATAGTCCACATCCATGGTGTTTGTTGGGAAAAAGTCTTCGGGTGGACCCATAGTTTGCTCGACAGACGCTGAAGTCATTGTATATATGAAAACCACATTACTTGGCTCTAACTGCTGATAGCCTGGTTGGATATTTGGGTAATGGCTGGCTTGTAACTGAAGGTCTCGTATTCTGCTGGATGGTTCCAATTGGTTTCCAAAAGGAACATTAGTGTCACTGGCTCCCACTGTCCCATACTGTGTTTGAGGGGAAGGAATGGGATATTCATCAGGAATTTTCAAAGAAGAATTTTGTCCAACTGAAGGCAAGCTAGAAGGCACAGATGAATCTGTTGCCTGTGAGATTTGGGGAGCTGGGCTGATACCAGACCAAGATAAGGGCACATTACGGAATGTAGGCACTGGAGAATTTAGTTGTCGAGGTTGTCTGGAGGAACCTCTGTGAATAGATCCAACTGCCTCTCCAGACTTTAAGGAACGTAAAGGAGGTGTGGCAAGAGGCTCTGGGATAGTGGCAGAGTTCAGGGAGTAAGTGAATACTGATCCAGTGTTGAAATTGTGATTGTAATTCTCTGTGGATTTGGATGAATCCGAACTAGGTGAAAGAGAAAATCCAGACAAGGCGGTGGATGCATTATGCAGCACTTCCATCGAAGACTCATTTGGCATGTTTGGAGCCTCCAAAGGCCAGACTAAGGAACACACAAAGACAAAAAAATCCAATAAATGAAATTATCTGATGAAATGTAGAACTATAGAAATAGCAATAAAACTATATGGAAAACAGTTAATTGAACAAATCAATGCAGATATCTGCCTTATCAATGCAATTTAACGTACGTATCTGTAATAGTTCTAAAAGGCTTTATGAACAAAAATGTTCAAAAATAGAATTGGCCTTAATTAAGATTATACACTTATATACACATTATAATATTTAGCCTGTGATGTTAAAATGCTTTACATTATTATTATTTTTGACAACGGACCTCATTCATGAAACGAGCAGAACAAATTTTTGTGTAAATCACTTGTAAAGCTGTTCTGACGTAAAATTTCAGAATCATGAAAGTGTTCATTTCATAAGCAGTGATTTTGCTAATTGTGCATGAGTGTGCATGCGTGCTTTACTTATGAATGATTGGAATTCATTAACATACACACATTTAACTATCAAATCTGAGGTTTACAAAGCGAAGAGTTTTTGGGAAGGTCTATTTTATGCCCAAATTATTCAGAATTTATGAAAAGTTTCATGAATGAAGCTCAACTTAACCTGAATGACGCACAAGAACAAACCTCTTCAGGAAGTTCAAACGTGCTGCCTAACCAACGAGGTTTATTCTCGTGTGTTACGCAGCAAGTTCAGGTTAGACTGAGCATCTGCTTATGTTCGCTGATCAATGTTTACATGTGAGTAAAAGCCGAAATTAAATCTAATAAAAAGCTATCGAGTCTCTTCAGAAAATTTGGACTAAACCGCTCAATTCATATGAATTAGTTTTACGATCTCTTTATGAACATTTTGAAGCATCAAAGCGGTCATTCGAAGGCAATCAATGGATGAACAGACATCTCTCAGATTTCATCAAAAAGATCTTCATTTGTGTTCTGAAGATAGTCTTACGAAAGTCTGACGAGTGTGGAACGACATGAGGGTTAGTAATTGATGACAGAATTTTCATTTTGGGGTGAGCTAACCCTTTAATCACAGTAAAACCCAAAGCAGTGTGAGATTACTGGATATTTTTTCACAGAGTTACATCAAAAAGTTTGAGTGAGGACTTTCATCATGCCATTGTGCCCAGATGCTTCAAGGCTTTTTCTCCTGCATAAGTCACATTGTCGTGATTACCCGAGTCACAATCTCACACATGTGCAGGTGGTTTGGAATGTGCCAAGGCCATGAAACAGGAGAGTATTTAAATAATTAAGCGTGCCACTTTCAAGAAGGATTCCTGAAAGCAGTATCGGCCTCTCTGGTTTATATTCCACTATACGTTTTATAAACTTTCCATTTGCATTGCTTTTTACGGTGGGTGCTGAGGTTGGGCATAAAAGCTGGCAGTGTTTGGCCTGATATTCAGAAGCAGCTGCACAGTAATGAAATGACCCATTCTGAGACCATGGATAGAGAGCAAAGGTGAGGAGCTTCTTAATGAAGCATGAGCAAAACAGTCTTAAGCACTATACGGATGTGACTAGTTTTCCAATAGGAGGTTAGGTAAATTCATTTTAACCTGTGTCAAATAATAATAAAATCAAATTTTCATTGTGCTACCTGGTGCACTTTATGGATTTAGACATATTTACTATTTCACAGTATTGTGAGGTAAATATTGCAATACTTGATCACAAATGTTGTGCAATAAATAAATAAATAAATGAATATTAAGCTAGATTTCACACATGCAGTGTGATTTTTTCCAAATAAAACAATTTCTAACAAAAATAATGTAATACCATGACCTAAATTTCAATATAATATCATAATAGGATGATTTGCAAAGTGATCAATGTGAAACTAGGTCAATGCATATCCTGAGATGATTTACAAATTACATCAAACTAATTTTTCATTCATGCTACGTGTTTTGCCATTTATATTCAAATGCTTATGCTGGCACAGCCAGTCATCTGCAACAAATCATATACATTGCGACTCAAGGTTCAAAAGACATCATAGTGAAACTCATAACATGAATATGAGTAATAGAAAAATAGTAAACGTTCAACAACGTCTTGGATTCAAATCATAAACCAGATGGATTTGTGATTCAGGAATAACTGACATCACTCAGCCTTCTGATGAATTCCCCCTGACACATAGGCTTCATACAGATGACTTGTTTATCCCACAATTCTATATATATATATATATATATATATATATATATATATATATATATATATATATATATATATATATGTAAAGGACATGAATATAAGAGCATGCTTTCATATAAAACTCTGGCTCTGTTATGCAAAAAAAAAAAAAAAAAAAAAAAAAGCATTAGAGAAATATCCATAGTGTGAGCCAAGTCCACTGACCACTTTAAAGATGATGAAAAGCAAGAGGGAGAACAAATCTGTGACTACAATGAAGCTGCAAATAAGAAACAGCTTTTTGGCATTATGTAATTTACTTTTTATCAAATATACATCACACAACAGCAATGCGCAAAAGAAACATCTTATGCTACATTAATCAGGTCAGTATGCTCTGAGTTTGGGCTTCTTAAGAGTAAATAGTACTTTGATAGTATATGAGGCCGCGTTACTGCCTGGGCCAAGTGTTTGAAGCCCCTATAAAGCAGGCGGCTGTGTAAAACAATGATCAACTAAATAACAGAGAAAGAGAACCTGAAGCAGAAGAATGAGAAACAGTTGTTAGACCTTAATGGCAGCAAGAAAAAAGTCTCAAAGACACCATCACTCAATGTTGTTACTATTAGCTAAATTAAAATGATTAATCTTATGACTAATATGATGACAACGGCTTAATGTTTCTTGTATGAATTATATTACATACATGCACCATGTAAATTATATAGCCAACTTTATTATTTACCAAATATTATATGTTCAGTTTAGCTACTTACATCCTATCGCACAGTTTTATTAACTGAAGCGTTGCGCTGGAATTAGCGCTCAGCAGCTTCTGTGAACATAAATCCCACCTACTTTGATTTGATTGGTCATGTTAAACATTTTGACATTGACTAGCACTATCTGACCACTGACGCAGCTCAGATGAGAATTTTGGTTATCGGTGTTGCTCAATATCCTTGCAGCACCAAAGTAGAATTAATATTATTCAATTATTTCACAACCTTTTCTATATACTTTTCAGAAAAATAAACCTCAATGGTAGGTACGGCCCTAATTGGAAATGATATACAATAAATATATTTTGTTCACAAATGATATTTACATTGATTTTTCTTTGTTTTCTTCATGGCAATATTTGTCTCATATTTCATCTTAAGTTTGTATGCAAGCGTCTGCATAATGGCTAATTTTAGTACCTTAAAATTCAGACATTTTAAATAAAGTTCATACATTTAAAAAATATTAAACTATAAGCTTAAAAAGGGAGAATTCCTCACATTTTTATTTAAAAAAAAAAAAAGTTTAAAAAAGGAATAGTCGCAAACTATAGTCACTAGCTTAAAAGACAAGCAATTTATCTACGTTTTTGAAAGGCCATACAAAAAGCTTTATAATCTTCATACCTTTAGCTTACTTTTTATGCATTATGATTTGGGACACTTAATACATTAAATCTTCCATACTATTTATTATATATAGTATGCAGATTGGAACACAGTATACAGTATCTCACAATGTAAAGCAATGTTGGTGTAAAGTTTATTATTAAAGCAAAATTATGGCATTTCATCTGCATGATTGATAAAGCTCTAAATCTCACAGGAATTATCAATATCCACAGTTTGATGAATGAGTCTCTTTGAGAGGGAAGGCGACAGTCATTAATTAGTCTTTTTACTGTGGCAATAAGTGGTTTAAATGGCACACGGGTGAATACTAATGTGCTCAACTATCTCAACCAAACATCAATTGCTGATCCACCTTTTCTCAGGTCACTGAGCAAGACTAAAGTTAACAAACAGGACAGAAGAGGCACAGATTACCTGACCTCTGACCTCATTGGATGAACGTTCGGACATTTAGATTTCTATTCGGAGACCCCTATTCCCTCTGGAGAAATTCAATAAAACATTAAAGCCACAACCACCCATGTTTTTCTGTGCTAGGCCAATCAAAATGGGCTGTTGACCCAGTTTTGAAAACACTACAACTGCAAGTCATGTAACACATCCATGACTGACAAGCAAAGCAGTGGACTCTTGTCCCTTAGCACTAGTCTTTATTCTCAACAAGAAAATGACTCCAGTTAAGTCAATCAAAGACCTGCAGAAAGCAGATCAGTCCAATCTGTACGCTACTATTATTTCTGTCATGACAACTCTCTGAGTGTTTGGCATGGTAATGGATAAGACAATGCTGATATGTTTGTTCTTGGCGGAATAGATCTGCTACACTGCTGCTGCTGCAGAGCAAGTACAGGATTGCTACTGCCAATACATACACAACACACTGATGTGAGCAAGAAAGACATGCTGCTGTCGTACAATATAGCATACATTAATTACCCATAGCAGATCTATACAGGTGGAGCTGGGGAAGGTGGAGGGTTTCTGAAATGTAAGCAAATATAATAGGTGGGCTAAACATTTTGCCAATAAAATATGTATATATATCATATACAGTTTAAATCCCTATGTATATGAACATTAGTCTGACCCTTGATAACATAAGCAAAATAGAATCAAAAAGACATTTATTAAACCTTTGAGCGGTACGGTCCCACATATGGGATTTTTATTTCTGTGCCCCTGGGCGTACGGTACCACATATGGGATTTCGAACGTTCAGCGACGTCACATAACTGCCAGATTCAAACTGTGCTTTCGCGCTCTGGCTGCGAGACGGAAGCGCGCAGCTCTTGTCATATATCACAGCTATGCAGCGTTTTCAGCCACATAATGTTTCTTTTAAGGTTTCAGACATTTAAATATGCATAAGCACCATTAAAACAATACATTAAGAGTTTTATAAAATACACACTGATGTCCGACATCAGTGGAAGCAGCAATAACAAATATAATTTGCCGACATTTATTCATATCAGACGCACATAATGGGCCTAAGTAACTATAAAGTTTACTCTATTATTCTTCCAGTTCACCAGCCACTTACTTGCATATATTTCGGGAGAAATTGATGAATTCACCTGCTGTAAATCTGACTGACAGGACTCTTGTGAACTGCAGCGCAAACTAAGATGGCGGCGCCCATCTCGCATTATAGATCAAGATAAAGATCATTTATAAAGGTTTTAAAACGACAAAGCACACTCACTTACACATATTTGAGAATCGGAATATCATATAGTTGATGACATGGTAAGCAATTTTGCGAATATTTTAAATATAAAAGGAAAAACAAAATAATAGCGATCCATCTGTCATACAGTGTTATTGTTGCTGCGTTCAGCGCTCGTGACACGCAAGGCGCGTCGCCATGGAAACATTAAAGGCAAACGTTCTAAAATAACGGTCGCCTTAAAAAAACTCACTCTGGGGGGACAGTTAGAATATTTTAAACTCACGATCGAAAGGGTTAAAGAAAATCTAAATGACTAAGACATTTTCAAACCATTTTTATTCTTTAATGTCCTAGCATCACATTCTTATTAAGCCACAAAAACATGAGAAGAATGAAAAAAAAAAGGAAATCATGTAAAAAAAAAAAAAAAAAATAATCTATTTGTGTTGTCATAAGGACAACACAGAAAACTAACTAAATAAATAAATAACTGAAATACTAAAAAGCATTTATTTGATTAATTTCCTTTAATCAGTTCAAATAATTAATTTCACTGAATTAAAAACTAAACAACTGCTCAAGAAATCATCATCACTCAAAAATGTTTCAGGGTGGCATTTTTCATAAATGTAGATGCTCTAGTAAAAAAAAAATATATGCAGGTAAATATTGTTGTTTATTATTAAGTATGGTTACATTAATGCATATAAAAAAATAATTTAATATAATGCCTTGAGTGTGGAAAACATGCTTGGATTAATAAACTATATTTTATACTGTATAAATACTGTATTTTACATTTTGTATTAAATATTTTCATGAATCTACTTGACGAACAATAGCTGTTCTATTTGACCAATAGCTGAATCTACAGACAATAGCTGTTTGGTTTAAAAGAATAATTAAATATAGAGATATACTGAATATCATCAAAAAAATATTATTTATTATCTAGCTACATTGCCTATCCCTAACTCTACCTTTCTTCTCTTTAGTATGCTGTCTGATAAAGTCCACGAATATTTCTTTCAAAGTTTAACCTTTTAAACCAGAATTTTAACAATATATTCTTGAGGAATTGTTGGTGAGCCGCACCAAGTGAAATGATGTAAAATGGCACCAAAAGAAACTCTGACAACATTCAAGACAATTAAGTAATTAATGATGGAGTGACTTAATAATCCTGATCGACGGACAAGTTCAATAATTAATTGTAAGAGAGTCACCTTCAGAATAAACGAGTAGTGTTTATCATGAGTAATGGCAGGGAGCCTCTCGCCCGACAGACGGGCAGCAGGGGAAATACCGTGACTCCACACAACAGTGCAGCAATGACTCCTCTGCCACCTGGTACAGAAATGTAACCGTGTAACGCATGGACAGTCTGGCAATTGTTAGAGCTATCGCTTTCACAGACAGCGAGATCTACCCAAGAGATACATGTAAGATGCTAATGTAAATGTCAATGGGACAATGCACATGTGCAACAAATGTGCAGTATTTAAAAGTGATTCATAAAATATTTGCTACCAGTTCCATTTAATCCTGTGGTCATCAACAGCATAAAATAAATCACAACATGTGCAACATATTCCATTTCCTGTCTTAGAGATGATTAGGAACAGCTTAGAGCTTAACAAATATAGCATTCCTGTGAAATAAATAATAATCAACAGAAAAAGTATTCAAATGTAAAACAACACTGCATTGTCTTAACTGTGTAAATAAAATCTAGATTAATCCTAATAAATTACTAAAGAGCAGTTAGTAATTTTCTCTATGGCTGTGTCCAAAATTCCCTCCTATACCCTTAAAGGGCACTATTTGAGGGGACAGCCATTTGTAGTGGTGGTCCAAGTTGACGATATCGAGTGCACTCATTCAATCCCACAATGCACCGCAATAACGAGTGTACAACTGATGTACACTCAACAGCTAGATAATACCCATAATGCACTGTGAGAGTCGTGTGCCGAATGAATCCCGTGTCTCACTGGAAGATGGCACCCGCAGCTGAAACATTCATCCATCCATTTTCCAAACCGCACTGGTCTATTGTGGCTACAGCGTAATATCATACAGGTATAAATTCCTTTTAAGTGATTATTAAATTGTTTAATTAAAGGTGCCCTAGATTCAAAAATTGAATTTACCTTGGCATAGTTGAATAACAAGAGTTCAGTACATGGAAAAGACATACACTGAGTTTCAAACTCCATTGTTTCCTCCTTCTTATATAAATCTCATTTGTTTAAAAGACCTCTGAAGAACAGGCGAATCTCAACATAATACCGACTGTTACGTAACAGTCGGGGTGTACGCCCCCAATATTTGCATATGCCAGCCTATGTTCCCAACATTATGAAAGGCATTAGAAAAGGGCAGCCAGTAACGTCTGGATCTGTGCACAGCCGAATCATTAGACTAGGTAAGCAAGCAATAACAACAGCGAAAAATGGCAGATGGAGCAATAATAACTGACATGATCCATGATATCATGATATTTTTAGTGATATTTGTAAATTGTTTTTCTAAATGTTTTGTTAGCATGTTGCTAATGTAGGCTACTGTTGGTTAAAGTTACCATCGTTTATTACTGTATTCACAGAGACAAGAGCCGTCGCTATTTTCATTTTTAAACACTTGCAGTCTGTATAATTCATAAACACAACTTCATTCTTTATAAATCTCTCCAACAGTGTGTAATGTTAGCTTTAGCCACGGAGTACTATCATATAATCATTTATCAAATATAAACACCCAAATAAATACTATACTCACATGACCCGAAACATGCATGCAGCATACATGACGAACATCTTGTAAAGATCCATTTGAGGGTTATATTAGCTGTGTGAACTTTGTTAATGCACTGTATTATAGAGTCGCGAGCTTGATGGGCAGGGAGCATGAGATTTAAAGGGCCAGCAGCCCCTGAATCGGTGCATAGTTAATGATGCCCCAAAATAGGCAGTTAAAAAAAATAATTAAAAAACATCTATGGGGTATTTTGAGCTGAAACTTCACAGACACATTCAGGGGACACCTTAGACTTATATCAAATCTAGTAAAAAAAACGCTCGATGGCACCTTTAAGGTTTATATGTAGTTTCCATGAGTTCAATATAAATATTTTCATATTACTACTGGAGCTGCCAGTTTCAAAGATAGTGGGTTAAAGTAGGGAATAGTTAATGAGGGTATAAGGGGCGATTTCGAACACAGCATTTGCCTTTTGTCGTCTGATTAACATTAATGACACAGACGGCAGCAAGTAAATTAGGCTGCTGTCACTTTAAGACCTAAAGCACGGATCTAATATACTGAAACACATGCATTCGATCATTTAGGCACGAACCTGAAAGTATACCTTGCTTGTCCGTGTTCCACTTCGACTTGGAGCATGTGTACAGAAAGCCGCTTGGGGAACAGTATCTCTTTTGTGGATTAATGCAGTTTTAATAACTCTTTTTATTATCGGGCACATATCCTGGTAAGCAGTATGCTTACTAAAACCAGCCAAAAAAAGTTTATTAGACCTTAAAAAATTAAGTACACAGAACACAATGATGTAATTAAGTACATAATACAAAAAGCTAACAATTAAAAAGATTAGATTCACATTTACCAAAGCAAATATTCCTAAATTTGCTGTTGGCATGCATTTATGTTAAAATTGTTGGAAAACACTGAAAAGGAGTTTAAAAGCAGGCAGTTTTTGTCAAAGACAAAAGTACAGCGAGAAGAAAGAGCTACAGAGACAGTGAAGTAATTATCATCACAAAAGGAAACAGTAAGCTACTCTATTTCGAGCTCTTCATGGCCACAACCAATAATAAAATAACAGTTATGACCTATTGATGACTTCCTCTACAAACAACAAATGAAGTGTGTTGCATGATGCTTTCAAAATAAAACACAAATGGATCTAAAATTAAATGAAATAGCAGCAGAAACAGGATTATGGTCAGTATGTCTTTCTGTCTGTCTCTCTATCTTTGTCTTTGTGAACAGGATGACGTCTAAGGCTGAAACCACAAGGAGGCTGAAAATGAGATCAAACCCATATAAATGATTCAGTTTAGCACACCTAAATGTAATTTGCTCCTCCCTAAACTCCTGTCCAGTGGTAAGTGGGAGAAATAACTCAATAAACCCATCCCAAAAACAGAGCCAAAACATTCTGATCATCTGCCTAACAATCACTGACTCCTAGAGAATGATTTTTCACCAACAAAGTACATTAAACAATGAGCCAGACAGTATGATATACATACACAGTTTGACATATTAAGTATTTGACAATAAGAGATTATATTAGATTCATTTGACAGCATTTATTATTGAGGCTTACAAAAAACAGACTCAGATCATTTCAGAAAAATGAGTTTGAGCCAACTTGCAAAAAAAGTACTGTAAAAAAGTGTTGGTACTTTGGTACAGTGGTGCCTTGTCCATCACATGGACATACCATGGTACTCTGGCACATAACTTGCTATATAAGGCCTATATACGCCACCATTCAAAAGTTTGGGGTCAGTATGATTTTTTTTTTTTGGAAAGAAATGAATATTTTTATCCAGCATGGATGCAATAAACCAGGGATGGGCAACTCCGGTCCTGGAGGGCCAGTGTCCTGCAGAGTTTATCTCCATCCCTGATAAAAACTCACTTGCCTATAACTTTCTACTAATCCTAAAGACCTTGATTAGCTGGTTCAGGTGTGTTTGATTAGGGTTGGAGCTAAACTCTGCTGGGCAGTGGCCCTCCAGGACTGAAGTTGCCCATCCCTGCAATAAACTGATCAAATGTGACAGTAAAAAAGTTGACATTGCTACTAGGAGTGTAAGGGTTCTCGGTAAAAAAAACAAAAAACAAAAAAAACACTTGTATCATGGTTCATCTCATATCTGACAACGCATATGCATCTATATGGTTTATTATAAATAAATAAAACAGACAGACAGAGTTAGGCTAATGTATGTTTCTGTCGATGGATAAATAATTAAATAGTTTAAATAGTTTAAACACAGTACACAGAAACCATAGTAGTATCATGGTAACTTGAATCTTGAAAACTTGAAGTAGTATCATGGTAGTATCATGGTTTGTGTGAATCTTGGAGATTTGGTGCTGAGAAATTAACTACATTTAACAAATTACACTGAGCAAGACGTCCTACCTGCAACTTTCACGGTTAGACTACTACACAATCTAATTTGAAGGGAGCAGCTGTGAAACACACAACAAGTAAGACTAAAGCCAAGATCTACTGCTGAAAACACTGAGCCACCAATTACAACCCCCTAATGATGTCATTTCCTTCCATTTGCTAGGCTCATTCTAGGGAAATTCTCATTTGATGGTTGTTGCTTCCAGAAAAAAGACGGTAAAAAAGGGAAAAAAGCAAATGAAAGTTCTTTGGTATTAATTCAAACCCCTTTGCCCACACATGTTTCTGTTTTAAGCTGATCCCATTGCGTGACTGCCTCTGCCTAACGCTGGCACGGACTCCCCGTGCACAGCCTAATCGAACAATCAAGGCCGAGTCTGTGCTGATATTCATTTATCTCAGAATGCTTTTATGGGAGGACGACTCTGTTGTTTTAGGTGGTTTCTCTTACATTACATTTACAACATGCAGAAGTGTGTACTACATAGGGCTGGGTATCAGATGTCCCAAATCGAATTCGATTCAATGAATTCAATGATTCAATTTTCACAGGCCCCACCACAAAAAATTGTAATAAATTAATAAAATAGTTATTGTTTTTGTTGTTTTTGACCCATCCCTGTATTGTAATAAGTAAGGTTATGACACCAAAATTTTAGATAGCAGTGAAATTTAACACTTCTTGATTCCAATTTTGATACCACAGCTAAAATTACTATCTAACTAATATAGGCTAAGACAAGAAAACAGTCATTAATAAAAAAGAACAAATAATTAAACTACAAGCAATAGCATAAATAAATAAATACAATAAAACAAAGATAAAAATGAAATAATCACTGCTTTTAAGGTTTTTCAGGTAGGTCTAAAAGTAGTTTTCAGGTACAGAAATTGAATAAAGTAATCAAACGTAAAATAAAACTGCATATAATCAGTGTACAAATTAAATAAAGGTTAAACCTTATTAAAGTTACACAAAAGTTATTCAGGGAAGAGCAGTGAATGACTTCTTTATCATCTGTCATTTGATTAACATTAAAAACACAGACAGAAGCAGAAATATTAGGCTGCTGTCACTTTAAGAGCCGCACGGATCCAATATAATGATGCACATGTGTTGTCCTCTTCTACTGTTTACGTTCACTTAAGCCATAATCGACTATGTTTACTAGGATACTTGCCAATGTGGGTATATTGAGAAACATTTGTGCTTATTTGTCAGTTTAAGCGCAAGGAGACATGAAAGACAATTTATTTTATTATTTGCACACTAAATTATAGCCCAAAAAAAAGAAAAAAGAGAAGAGCGATATGTAGGGTGACCACCCGTCCCGCTTTGCTTTGTACCGCACAGCAAGCGCTTTGGAAATAAGGAGAAGCGGTGCGGCCGCTCCTTCCACGCATTTTTAGACGCGATATGTGAACGGCCCATATTCATAATTCATGTTCATGTTAGATTTAACATTATTTTTCAGTGACAGACAGACCTTTTCAGCTGTTGATTTGAATACAGAAGGTTTTTATTAAACCTTGAAATGTGATCTTGTATGTACAACAAGGGAAATTATTGAAATTTGTTAATGTTTTTTGAATAAATGTTGTTTGAATTTCAGTTTCATTTTGTTCAAAATATCGTGATACGTATCGTATTGTGACCTGAGCGTATCGTTACACCCCTAGTCTGTTGTTTTTTAATGATCATATTAGGAAAATGTGCCTTTTTAAGAAAGCATTTTATTTATTCTTTTTGCTGCGTAGTTTTTCACCTATATTCAACAGCGCTTTGACAAAAGTAACATCCCGCCTTACACAAATACAACAGCTGTCTTTTAAATCCTATCGAATGGTTGAAAAGAAAGGAGTAAACATGTTAACTAGTAGGTTGTGACGGCTGTCAATTGAAATGTGGAGCGGAGTTGGACTTGGTCAGAACTGTTACAAAATTTAAATAGTTATCTCCATGATGCCTGCTGCCTTTGGGGTCAGTGATCTTGAATTTAAATTACATGTAAAATAAAGACAAGTTATGTTACATTGTGATGTAATGGTATTTTCTGGAAGGGACTAAAGAACAAAGTATTTTTATCAGCTGAAAGGCAGAATACAAATGTTTTTATTAAGTTAGATAGACATTATGGGCCCTATAATACACCCGGCGCAATGCGACGCAAGGCGCAGCGCAAGTGTGTTTGCTAGTTTGCGTCCGGCGCCGTTCGCGTTTTCCCGTTCAGCGCCACGTCCTTAAATTAGTAAATGCATTTGCGCCAGTTAGTGCGCCCATGGGCGTGCTGGTCTAAAAAAGAGGTGTGTTCAGGCGCATTGCCGGCGCATTGCTATTTTAAGGAGCTGAAAATAGACTGCGCCATAGACCAACGCAAACCTGGTCTAAAGTCAATGGCGCAATATTTTTTTGTTAGAGCGCGTTGTTAGAAACTGTCCACAGTGCGCGTTGACTTTGCTTATTACACACAGGGATGCGCATCACACAAACATGCCAAATATTAAAAACAAAAGGATTACAGTGTAAAAGAATATTATTGTGTAGGCTACAAATATAAAAATGTAATGATGAATAGTCATTGCGTGTATTAGAATTAGGCTACCTATTTTCAATTCAGCCTATTACTACTTATAATGATGAACGAAATTGGCTAATTAATTGAAAAATCGTGCCAATACACACACATATTAACATATTAACTGACTCATCGCGTGTACGCCATGTAAATAGAAATCCGCCATGGCACGAGCGCATCTCGCTCTTAAAGGGAATGGGAGATGACACTCTGATTGGTTTATTGAACGTTACGCCCATTACTCATTAAGAGAATAGGGACAACCCATTTCAAAAATGCGCCCCGGCGCACGGATCGTTTATCCGTCGTTAAAATAGCAAAAGTGGATTTGGACACGCCCTGAGTGCACCGGCGCCGTGCGCTTTACACTTTGCGTTTAGATCGTTAAAATAGGGCCCTAAATGACAGCTTCAGGTTGTGTTTTACGCTGCATTCACACAGGGCGTCGGCGTTAACGCTTGACGGAAGGCGTGTCTGAAGCTTGTGTTGACGCGACCGTTATAGTGATAACAGCCAATCACATTACTTTCCGGTGTTGCATGAAAGCAATTGGCTAGCAACTGCTCTAGAGTGTTTGCATAAGGCGATCTGATTGGCTGACTCCTGCTTGAAAAGTTGAGAAATCTTCAACTTCTGCCGCTTGCAACGCGAGTGAAGCGATGTGACGGAACCCACAATTCAGTTCGGCAATGCATGATGTCACCCATTCAAAGTAAACGAGAAGCGTTAATGCCTACGCCCCGTGTGAATGCAGCGTTAGTGTTGCTAACTTGTCCTATATAGTCCCACACAAACTTAGTAATCGTCCCACATTTGGTTTGTTTGATGGTGGTCACCCTAGAGATGTGAGAGCTGATATCAGCCCCTCTGACACTGAACAGAGATCTGTTGTTTGTCTTATCAGCAGCTAAGTGCTTGGGACGACTGAAATTTCCCATGTACTGTATAGCCACAGATTGAACTACTACACAGAACAGACAAAAAATAATGAGTAGGAACAGCATAAACACAACACACTAGTGGCTTCCCTCTTGTCATGAAAAGTCTTGTTATTGTAAACATAAACCTGAGAAAATTTTCCAAAGTGAAAAAGTACTAATAATCAAATTCACCTGAATTTTGCAGCCTAACATCTGGTTGAGAGGCTGAGAAAAATCAGGTTGTTTTGAGTAAAATCAGGCTGGAACGTGTTACCTAACATGGCACACAGGCAGAGTAGAGTTATGTCAGGCGAAACACTTTCTCTGACGGTTTCCATTGATCTGACTGAGGTTATGTCTGTCTCTCTTGCACAGCCTTCAGCAAAACTGTGAATTTAAGAATTGGGTCCTTTTCAATTAATGATTAAATTCAAATCAAATTGACCAATATTGTATTTGGTTTAACTTTGTTAAAGGTGCCATCGAACGTTTTTTTACAAGATGTAATATAAGTCTAAGGTGTCCCCTGAATGTGTCTGTGAAGTTTCAGCTTAAAATACCCCATAGATTTTTTTTTATTAATTTTTTTATCTGCCTATTTTGGGGCATCATTAAATATGAGCTGATTCATGTTGCGGCCCCTTTAAATCTGGCGCTCCCCCGCCCACGGAGCTTGCGCTTGCCTTTAACAGCATAAACAAAGTTCACACAGCTAATATAACCCTCAAAATGGATCTTTACAAAGTGTTCGTCATGCATGCTGCATGCATACATCGGATTATGTGAGTATTGTATTTATTTGGATGTTTACATTTGATTCTGAATGAGTTTGAGGCTATGCTCCGTGGCTAACGGCTAATGCTACACTGTTGGAGAGATTTATAAAGAATGAAGTTGTGTTTATGATTTATACAGACTGCAAGTGTTTAAAAATGAAAATAGCGACGGCTCTCTTGTCTCCATGAATATAGTAATAAACGATGGTAGCTTTAACCACATTTAACAGTACATTAGCAACATGCTAACAAAACATTTAGAAAGACAGTTTACAAATATCACTAAAAATATCATGTTATCATGGATCATGTCAGTTATCATTGCTCCATCTGCCATTTTTCGCTATTGTTCTTGCTTGCTTACCTAGTCTGATGATTCAGCTGTGCACAGATCCAGACGTTAATACTGGCTGCCCTTGTGTAATGCTTTGAACATGGGCTGGCATATGCAAATATTGGGGGCGTACAACCCGACTGTTACGTAACAGTCGGTGTTATGTTGAGATTTGCCTGTTCTTCAGAGGTCTTTTAAACACATGAGATTTATATAAGGAGGAGGAAACAATGGAGTTTGAGACTCACTGTATGTCATTTCCATGTACGGAACTCTTGTTATTCAACTATGCCAAGATGAATTCAATTTTTAATTCTAGGGCACCTTTAAACATTTCTTCAAGAGTGTTAATGGAGTAAAAAAGGTTTCTCATAGTGTTAAAACCAGCACAATCTAAAAAAAACATGCTTCTCTGATTAAGGGCTTTGACAGAAAGAACATGTTAGCCCAAGCAATAATATAGAATAACATAAGTACAAAAATTCATACTGGCTAAATACATTTCTATGACCTTTCAAGTAATGTGGGAACACTGTTTAACACAAATTTGAATTCAAACTGAAATTCTGAAGTCATTCTCAAATCAATTCTGAATGGTGCATAAACTTGTTCCTGTGTTCTAATACACTTGAGACAAAGAGCCGAACTTGAACACAAACCGGGTACAGAAAGACTCAGACTGCGAGGGAGATGTGAATGAGACAAAAAATAAAAAAATCAGAGACTGAGACATAGGAGGGGATATAATGAGGAGGTGGAGACACACTTTAACTCCTAACATTGGGATGGTCTCCAGAGAAGCAGACTTTTCCATAGTTGGCTTATTGTGTAATTCACTGGAGGACGCTCAAGTTCCCTACACGTTCCCCCCCATTCCCTCAGCCTTCTTCGAAAGACAGGAAGGCCAGGCCTGTAACCGGAGAGGCCCTGAAGACTGTGTTACTGTAAGGGCTTCGTTCTCGGGGTTGGACTGAACTCACTGCATAAACTTGTGGACCCTTTGACTACAAAAGGGCCAGACTCCTGTAGAGGGGAGAGAAAGAAGCACCTCTCACATTGAAACTCTATCAAGCGAGACTGTTTGACAACCTCTGTAAAACATGGTGTAAATTACAATGATTATAAAAGGTGGAGGACAATGATTTTTGGGTTTTATTGTTACTAAACTGATTTTTCGTCAAAAGCAAAGTACCAAAACAAGTGTGTACATGAAATAGGACTCCAATAAATACTCCAATTCATTTGAAATGTATGATTTAATCTATTTGATTACTTTTCAAATTGAACAATTAATTCCCCATAAACCCGGCTGTGCTCAGATCTAACCATCTGTTCAGAGTGAGATGATCCAGACATGTGTTGAACCGTACAGATATGTGAACCCAATGCAATATGGACATCCATGTCAGCCTTCTGTCAGGCTGTCACAGATCACAACAGAATCAAAATGCTGGGATGTATTAGGTAGACCACATTAGTGAATTATAATCAATCGCCATGTGGATGAATGTGGCACGTAGGTCTTATTTTATGGACTACATTTAATGTGGCTTTATGGAGTAATAAAAACCAGAAATGATACTCAAACTACAGTTAATTATAGATAACAAAAGGATACAGTGAAATTGGATGAATGAAATATCAGTATATAGATCTGTAGTGGAGGTCGCTGTTGAATAGATGGTCTAAAATAGCCCGACTGATATTGTGACATCACTGACACGAGCCCAGCAATATCTCAGCCTCACAGGCCTCCATTCACTCAGTTCCTTTGAAACAACTAAAATAGAGCCCTCTTATCTTTGAGTGTCACTTCAAATGAGTGCTTTACAGAACAAATGCTGGGATATATAAGTGTTGACTACAAGTCCAGATTTCATTAAAAAAACCTACCATGTCTAGTTAGGAAATAGTAGTTTAATAATTAGTGTAAACAGTAGTAGAATAGTATAATTTAATTTTCCAAAATAAAAATTCTGGCATTCAGTCAAAAAATTAATTCACGTTACATGTGCATAATAAAAAATAGGCTACAATTGATTTATAATTTCATAAATAAATTAATTAATTAATTAATTTTTTTTCAGAAAATATTTAACGCAATTAATGCAGCATCCATTTTTTTCTGTCATCATTTGGCTAGCGTTACATTATATGATCATGCTCTTATACACACAATGCTTTTAAACCATTCAAGTCGGGCTGGGCAATTTTTCCGATTAATTAGAATTTAATGCTTTGCCTCAATTTTATTATTTTTAAATCAAGAAATCGCAATTTTGAACAAAAATGTTTGCAAACGTTGTAATTATGTTGACAATACAGCGATGATAACCGTTAAAAGAAGAAAATGATCCGACCTCATGATGGCGTGCCTGATTAACCGCTCTTATGTGACGCTCTATGAACTTCGAACACGTCACTAATCAAGCGGCTGTTCACTCAGAAATGCTTTATGGCGTTGAAAAAATAAGACGCGGGGAGTGGAATGGGAAAAAATCAAAGTTATTAAACGCAAGTTGAAATTTATTTAACTTGACCACCACGTTTTTAGATCCGTGTTTTTAGATCCAATTGCTGTGATGTCAGTTATTAAATGTTAGTCAAAGAACAAAGGTAACAGAGAAAATTGTAGCTTTGAATGTTAAAGGTGCCCTAAAATCAAAAATTGAATTTACCTCGGCATAGTTAAATAACAAGAGTTCAGTACATGGAAATGACATACAGTGAGTCTCAAACTCCATTGTTTCCTCTTTCTTATATAAATCTCATTTGTTTAAAAGACCTCCGAAGTAGTGTTAATTTCGTCACCTATTTTTAATTTAGTCTTAGTCTTGTGGCAAATGTCCTTGTTAGTTTTAGTCATATTTAGTCATTCACATATCTTTTTTTGTTAGTCAAGTTTTAGTCGACTAAACGTCTCGTCATTTTAGTCTAGTTTTAGTCAAAAGAAAACTCAAGGTATCTTAGTCAAGTTTTAGTCGACTAAAAGTCTTTTAATTTTAGTCTAGTTTTAGTCAAAATTTTTTAGTCTTTTTTTAAAATAACACATTATTACTGAGATTATTACTGATAAACATTTCAGTAAAAAAAGTGTTTCACATATCTCAAACATTGGTTAATGTCATAATTACCTGACAAAATACACTTGTTGAATGATTTTTGTTGAATGCAAATGTTAAACGTGTCTGGTTTTCAATTTCTGATTTAGGAGACACATTCACAAATGATTAAACTGTGCTGAAGAGTATTTTATTTTAACCAACACAATTCAAAAGCTGGGGCCAACAGATCCGACTGACAACTTAAGTTACAAAGGTTTTTAGTCAGACATAGATGGCCTCTCCTCTTTCCTGGCTGGTTGCTTGACCACATCTAGAAGCTATTGTAAGAATAAATACAATGAGGCCTCATTATGCAATAATATCAGGAACACACGTGTTATAGTGGAAATAAATAACTTAATGAAAAGCCTAAGATCAAAATTAATGCGTTAAGCGCATGCAATTATTTTTTTTTCAGAAAATATTTAACGCAATTAATGCAGCATCCATTTTTTTCTGTCATCATTTGACTAGCGTTACATTATATGATCATGCTCTTATACACACAATGCTTTTAAACCATTCAAGTCGGGCTGGGCAATTTTTAGTGCAATTTCAATTTTTAAAGTATAAAGTAAATTACCAACTTAATGCAAGTTATACATGGTATTGCACACACCATTATTGATATTTGGAGCAATATTACTTGTAATTGTTAAACTTGATTCCCTTACATATAAATTTGCTTTTAAGCCTAATTATTAATTTTGATTATGATGTGATTGTGACAGGGGCGTGGGAAGAGGTTTCAGGTTGGGGGTGCTTAGTTTTTTCTGTCACCACTTTTGAATAAGAAACAATATCAAGGCTATAAAACTTGTCAAAACCCCGCGAATCACAAAAGTATCAGTGAGAAGTTGAGAACACTCGTTTAAACAGTGCATACACTCGAACTTGACTACACATCACATTTTTTTTTACTTTATTGATACTGCTTTTAATCGTAATGCAAAGACTGGTCATCGGGACATAAGCTGTCATGTACAATAAAAGAACCTGCGCAGCGACAGGAAATATAATTTAACACAAAAAGCCTGCCTAGACGGTGGACTTGCGCTCAGGATTTTTATATATTTTATTTTTTTTTTTTGAGCGGTGTGTGGACGAATTCTTTCTACGCACACAATATTTTATTTCTTGATAACAGACCGCTGCTAACTATAACACACCGTTGCCATGAAAAACAGATCGTTGCCATGGACACACAGGATTCTAACCATAGAGACGGAGCGCACTATTTTGTTTAGCGGAAGCAATACAATCGTTTTTAAATCAATAAACTCCTTTTTAAATCATCATTTTGTGTCAAATTATTGATTTATTTGGTAGGTAGTCAGCCTAATCAGCCTGTTGGGGTTGTATTAGCTACAACAACTGCCTCGCTCTGCATTATCCCTTACATAATTAAACATAAACATAAAACTTTTTAAATAGCCAACTCAGAGTGTTTATTACAAATAAATGTTAATGAACAAACATGCTTTTACAGCACCCCCACTTTCCGCGCCCGTGATGTGAAGACCCACACATGCATGTGGCAAAATAAGTAAGTTAACATAAAATATATATAACCTGCTTAATGTGAATTCTTTGTCCGCAGTGTTTCCCGTCAGTTATGATGACACACTCTGACTTTTTGTCAGTATCAAAGCCGCGAACTCGTTCTGAACAGCTGATGAAAAAGCAGAGACGATTGTAGACGAAAATGAAGAGAGATTTTATCTTAGTTTTTATTTTATACAAAACATTTTCGTCTCGTCTTTTTTCGTCAACAATAATGCATGTTAATTTAGTCTTAGTCAGCGTTTTTGGACAGTGGTGCAGTCTTGTCATCGTCTCGTCTTAGTCTTGAAAAAAAAGGTCGTTGACGAACATATTTCATCTCGTCTCGTCTGACGAAATTAACACTACTCCGAAGAACAGGCGAATCTCAACATAACACCGACTGTTATGTAACAGTCAGGATGTACGCCCCCAATATTTGCATATGCCAGCCCATGTTCCCAACGTTATGAAAGGGATTAGACAAGGGCAGAACGTCTGGATGTGTGCAGAGCCGAATCATCAGACTAGGTAAGCAAGCAAGGACAATAGCAAAAAATGGCAGGCAGATGGAGCAATAATAACTGACATAATTCATGATAACATGATATTTTTAGTGATATTTGTAAATTGTCTTTCTAAATGTTTCGTTAGCATGTTGCTAATGTACTGTTAAATGTGGTTAAAGTTATCATCGTTTCTTACTGTATTCACGGAGACAAGATCTGTCGCTATTTTCATTTTTAAACACTTGCAGTCTGTATAATTCATAAACAGAACTTCATTCTTTATAAATCTCTCCAACAGTGTAGCATTAGCCATTAGCCACGGAGCATAGCCTCAAACTCATTCAGAATCAATGTAAACATCAAAATAAACACTGTACTTACGCGATTAGACATGCTGCATGATGAACACTTTGTAAAGATCCATTTTGTGGGTTATATTAGCTGTTTGAACTTTTTTTATGTTGTTTAAGGCAAGCGCGAGCTCTTGGGCCGTGGAGCACCAGATTTAAAAGGGCCACACACCCTGAATCGGCTCATTTCTAATTATGCCCCAAAATAGGCAGTTAAAAAAATGAATAAAAAAAAATCTCTGGGAGTATTTTGAGCTGAAACTTCACAGACACATTCAGGGGACACCTTAGACTTATATTACATCTTTTAAAAAAAGGTTCTAGGGCACCTTTAAACTGCATTTGTCACAATTAGACCACTATAAACTAGACACATGGACTAAAATTGAGACTTATTTGTAGGGCTGGACGATTAATCGAAAAGTAATCGAAACCGAAATTCAGAAACTCTAACCGACATAATTTTCCCCTGTCAGTTATTTTGTTTTTTTTAATCCCGTTAATACTTTCACCTTAAAAACACACTACCACGTGTGTAGTCATGTGACTCCACCCTGTCCAGTCAGTGGCATGGAAGCAACACGGAGGCAAACTCAAACGCAGAGTCAACACACACAGCCCCGAAGTGGGATCACTTTTTCACTTGCGTCTTCACTAAACTTTGTCAGTTGTATGTGTTTTAAGGCTTGCCAGTTATAGACCATCAGATGTGTATCATAATATTGAGCTACTGCGCTGATGCATTGTGGCACACAAACACTCATACAAACAGTAGCTGCACATCACGTGAATATCGCGCGCACAGAGAGGAGTGCAGAAACTCGTTGTCAATGCTTTCCTGTGATTTATCACTAAAGTAGCTTAGAAACTCAAAAGTTATAGCATATATATTTTCTACTTTTGAAGTACTTACAACCCACAGCTTCACAATTAATAGAGAGATGGTATGACTAATTCACACGCAATCCCTCTCATTAATGCATTCAAATAAATGTAGTGGTAATGTGCTAATTTAATCTGTATCTGATTTACAATGAGCAGAAATCAGTAAGAAATGTTATGAATCATAGATAAAATAACTGCTGAAAGTGAGCTGTTATGTCGGAGCACTCTTTCATTAGGAAATAATATCCCACATTTAATAGTCAAGTTGTCAGTGATCTATGATTAATGATAATCAAGGTAAAATGTTCAATTAATCAAGATTTTTGATTTTAGATCATATCGTCCAGCCCTACTTATTTGCTTTCCAAGCCATAAAGCTGGAACTTTTAGACCAAAGTTTCTTATAACCAGACCTAATGTCTTGTGCTGATGCTGATGAAACTCACAAAAAGCCCAGAGGTGCTCAGTGCTGAGTCGTGATATGTGCTTTGTTTTGTTGATATTCATAATGAAGAAAAGCTGTCCACATAAAAATGTACTTCCAAACAAAGAAAAGACACAAGCTGCCTCCTTAAAAAATAATAATAAATGTGCGTAACACAGAACAAGACAACTGTGTCTCTTCATGACAGACAAATGCATATCATCTTTACTTTGACATTTTGCTGGCTGAAGCCAGGCAGTCTGTCAAGATTGCTTGCTAAAAACAAACACTTAAAAACTCAATAGGCATAAGTGCATACCAAAGTTTTCCGTTTTTTTTAATGTCAATAAAGGCCATATAATGAGAAGAACTGGTCTATGAATGTAAAAACTATAGGACTGTGGAAAACTACTTTGTTAAAGGGGTTTTACCCCTAAAAAAAAGGCCAAACTACTTGCAGATGTCTTAGAACAATGGTGTAGAAACAGCTTTGTACTGCACACTTTCTCTTCGATGAGGACAAATTGTTTTCATTAGAACTAATTAACATGAAAGTAGGCAAACAAATGGTAAAAGTCTCAAAAATCTGATCTATAGGGACAAAGCACGAAACCATAAAGTAAAAAAAACAAAACAAAAAAACTTCTGTTTATAAGAGTTTCTGTCTTAAAGGTGCTAAAGAGGATGTTTTGTGAATTTGCAATATTACTTGAAACTGTCTTTACTAACTGATAAAAGACTATTTATTAGGTGCACTGAAAGGAATAATATTAATATACATCATCTGTGCACGAGGTAGGGCCTTAAAAACATCAGCCAATCGTTTACGCGATCATCGTGTAAACGATTGGCCCTCTGGCTTGTCAATCACTGCCGTGACGTTCCTTGTGAGAGACGTGCGCGGATTGGCCCTCTGGCTTGTCAATCACTGCCATGATGTTCCTTGTGAGAGACGAGGAACACAGGCGCCGCATGCAATGTTTTTGTCAGGAGACAGGAGTAACAACTGCAGATTATGAGTTACCTGCGGTGAGTCCGACATAATGAATCCACTAACACGACACAGCGAATGCCGGTGGTAAACACTCGAGTTTTGGGAGGCGTTCCTTCGAAGGAGGGGGGCTGTTCTTACGCATGCGCTCATTTCAAAAACTCAGTAACAGTCTTTGGATTCTCAATCGACAAAAAAATCCTCTCTATCACCTTTAAGGCCCCGGTATACTTCAAACGAAATCGAAGAACGAACTGATGTGACATCATTTCGAACAAAATCAGGCCAAAACGAAGTTCGTTTTGTGTTCTTTTTGGAAGTTCGAAACAGCTTGCCAAAGCGAACTTTCAGAAAAAGTTCGCTCCAGTTGCAAAACACCTTTGTACTACCATTGGTCAGTGACGATAACGTAACAGGAGGTGTGCGCTGAGACTCCGCCTTCACTCGCGTGGAGCGCGTCTTTGACTCATTTAGTGTGTTTTAGCTCGTTGAGGTAAGAGCTCCGTGGGTGAAAAAATGAACACATTGGATAGCTGATTTATAGTACAAAATGAAGTTGTGCTTCTGATAAAATGAGGCACTTACACTGTGTTTCATGTTTGATACTGTAAAGCTACTTGATTTTAAGAAATCTATTAGATAAAGTGCTAAATAAACGTGACGTGACTGGAGTGCTACTTTGCAGAGCTCGTGCTAACATACCCATGTTGTTATGATCAGATGCTTTTCTTATGCTTAATAATAAATGCTTGCCGTTTTCTCAATTTTGTTGTGTTTATTTTGTTACTGAGAAGAAAGTGCATGGCACATATTTACATATTCATGTAACCGTTGCTTTCAGCAGTGTGGGCGGCATCAGAAGTTCGTTTACAGTATATCGCTGGTCACGCATTTCGAACTTCGTTTTACCCCTAAACGAAGAATGAAAAAGAACATCGTTTGAAGTATATCGGGGCCTTTAACCAGTGTTGAACATGACTATTCTGAATTGAATAGGACAAATAGGACACCCTACTCGAACAAATGGAAGAGAAGACTAGGAGACTACAAGTGTGCTATTTGGAATAGGTCTTGTTATTTCATGTTAAACTGGGTAGCTCTGTCCACCAGGGGCGTTTCCTCTAATGCTGTGTTCACACCAAACGCGAATAGAGCGTCTGGCGCGAATGATTTCAATGTTAAGTCAATGTAAAGACGCGTTTACGCGCGTCTGGAGGTCTTGCGGCGCGAATGAGGCGTTTAGCGCGGCGCGGAAGACGCGAATTCGCCTCATTGACGCGAATTGAGTGTTTCGCGCGATACGCGCGTTACACGCGAATGGTGCTTTTTGTGCATTTAGCGTTTGACGCGAATTCGCGTCTGACGCCCGAGTTGAAAAATTTGAACTTTGGCGTAAATTCGCGCCGCGTTAACCAATCAGGAGCCTGCTTGCTGCTGTGGCGGCAGGCCCGCCCGGAGTCACTCATTCAAAATGGAGGAACGACTGATATTATCAGTGAGCAGTCACCCAGAGATTTATGACACAAGTTCATACTTCAGACAGGAATAAAAAGGACCTCGCTTGGAAGAGTGTCGGTGAGGAGATTGGGCTACCTGGTAAGTTGTAAATACACATTTTACTTTTGAGTCACGTACACGTTTATCGACCCGCGGCCTTCCCGCGACGCTGAACCCTTCCCCGCTGTTCTGCTCCCCAGAGCAAATACAAAGCGGTAGCTCTCTCGATGAATGCACGATCAACATCAGCCATCTTGCAAACAGACAACCGCCTAGCACTTGCCCCTCCCACAAGAAGCGGATTTCGCCTCGGACGCGCGTCAATTTCGCTTCAAACGCTTGTTTTTTACGCGCGTCTATTTCGCTCTAGACGCGCGAATGCATTCAAAATGTTCAAGCGGCAAACTAGACGCGGTAGACTCGAATTTGACGCTCTATTCGCGTTTGGTGTGAACGCAGCATTAGAAGGCAAAAAAAACTGGATGAAAAAATAATCGATATTACAAAAATAAAACAACGCAAATGTCGCTAAATTTGACATTAAAGGGGGATGTAATGCTATTTCATGCATTCTGACTTATTTACACCGTTAAAGAGTTGCATTCTCATGCTAAACATGGCCAAAGTTTCAAAACACGAGTTGGACGTACTACGGAGTATTTGTGTGCTAAATATACAACTTCTGGTTTCGGTACAGGATTCTGAGAGTTTTTTTCGAGTGTGTCCTGTATGACATCAAAAGAGAGGGGAATTCCTTGTATAGGCACTTCGCCTTGATAAGCGTGCACACGCATATCACCAAGAGCAAGAGCACGCCCATCAACGCGTTTCGTTAGGGATATAGAAGCTGAGAGATTTTTCAACAATGGCTGTGTCCCGATTCAGGGGCTACACCCTTTGAAGGCTGCATACATCATCGAGGCAGTCTCATTTAAAGGTGCTAAAGAGGATCTTTTCGTCAACTGAGAAACCAAAGACTGTTACTGAGTTTTTGAAATGAGCGCATGCGTAAGAATTTCGAGGGAACGCCTCCCAAAACATGCACGAGTATTGGAACACAAGTGTTTACCACCAGCATTCGCTGTGTCGTGTTAGTGGATTCATTATGTCGGACTCACCGCAGGTAACTCATAATCTGCAGTTGTTACTCCTGTCTCCTGACAAAAACATTGCATGCGGCGCCTGTGGAGTGTGGAAAGTTACTGGAGCGCGCAGCCTCGCTCGTCTCTCACAAGGAACGTCACGGCAGTGATTGACAAGCCAGAGGGCCAATTGGCTGATGTTTTTAAGGCCCTACCTCGTGCACAGATGATGTATATTAATTTTATTCCTTTCAGTGCACCTAATAAATAGTCTTTTATCAGTTAGTAAAGACAGTTTCAAGTAATATTGCAAAAAATGTAGCACCTTCAATCTTTAGCACCTTCAAGAAAAATAACCAATGAATGTTTTTGTTCCCTTAATATTTATAATGGTCACAGCTTGCAGACAATCTCTACGCAGAAGCTGTGCACGACTCCTGACTCTTTAGCTCCGCCCACAGCACTGAGGGCAGACACGCCTCCAGGATCTCAGCTTTTTTCGGAAAGACTCGGTTTAGCGTATATATCTTTTATAAACATGTTAAAACTTGTTACTCTATACGTACTCAAGAATAACATGAGATTGGCAGAAACTGTGTGTGATACCCCCCCCCCCTTTAAAAAGTGTAAAAGTCACTCGTTTTTCTAAAGGAACACTGTTAAACAGCAACACCCGCAGGTAAAGTTACAGCAGGGAGTCCGTGTCTCTGTGCCTCCCTTTAGCTCATAAAGCAGAGCCTCTATAGCATGCAGTGGGTTTAGTGGGGGGTAATTGAGAATGAATGGGGGAAAGTCACGTGAGAGGAGGCAATGCCTCAATTGCGCTATGATTGGATATGATCGGTTATGATTGGACATGATTGGTTTGTGCGATAAATCCCGCCTTCTCGTCGAAACGGCCTGAATGAAGACAGTGATGGCGTTAATGGGAAGACTAATTAAAAAGTAAGTAAACAACTGTCACTTAGATATCACCGCTTTATGTCATGTCAAAATCAAACTCAAAATGGCCTGAAAACATGATGACTGCGGGGTTTTTTAGTGAGCAATCAGCATGGTGAAATTAAAGGTACATCTTCGTGTCTGTGACCAATGACCAGTGTGTACACTGCTGATGACTTGATGACTGCTGAAAATAAATTGACTATTAAAAAGAAAAGCTGAATATTAGTATATAAATAATATATATTGTTTAAAATGTATAAATGTAAAAATGAGTAAAAACACTAACTTGATGAACCTTTTAATAAATAGAAAATTACATAGTGTAAAAATAACAAAATATAATTGTATTTGGTCTCTCTTTTTATGTAATGTTAACTTAAAAGTGTGTAAAGGGGGCATAAATCAGGACTTTGCCTCCTCATTTTAAAACACCACCGCACACCACTGCTGTCCACTATTAAATCTCATTGGTGCAAAACCCCATTCCATCTTGGTGTATATTGAACATCAATTATGATTGAACAGCTATGATTTTGGCACTCTTTAGGTTTACTTAGTATGCGAGTTAACTTTCAAAGGACCTGACCTTGACCACAAGCTGATGCATCCCTATGGTGAAAGCCAAAGCATTATCCTTCAAACACACACACAAAGTCCTCCTCGGCAATGCAATGGTTCACCATGAAAGAAACTGGTATCCAACCGTCCCAGTTTCTCAATGGGACTTTGTTCGCTTGTCCAGAAGCCAGTGGCTTCAGCATCCAGCTCCTGTGGTTTTTGATGGGCCCGGTGTATTGATCTGTTCCCAGTCCCAGAGGCGATGAATAATGAATGCACTCATTGTCATCCCTCACAGATCAGGTTTCATTTGTAAAAGAAGCAACACTTGTAATTAGCCAGGAGTTTTGCGATGAGCTCCTCGCAATCCTCAAAACTCAACAGCGTTTTTTTAGAAGGCTCCGACACCCTGTGTGAATTCTGTGAGAGAGCTTTTCGATTACAAGAATAATAAATAGGGCTACACCTGGATGATCGTGAGTCCACTGAGTGCTCTCATCTCTGGCTAAAGAACATCTGTACATGCACTGTGCACTGGTTGCCATTGGTGATAAGACAACATAAGGATTTTTTTGAAAACCACATGTACAAAGCGGTCATTTAAAGTAGACTGCCCTGTAGAGCTGAATTCTAATTCTGGTCAGTCGAATTCTAGAAGTAAAATTTAAATTCACTTTCCCCATAAAGAAATTTATTTTTATGCATAAAGGTTTAGGACAGATCTGCCGTGAGCTCTGAAATTGTTATGGGATTATATTCACTTGTAGAAGGGATAGTTCACCCAAAAATTAAAATTATTATATCATGATTTACTCACCTTCAAGCCATCCTAAGTGTATATGATCTTCTTTCAGACTAACACAATCAGAGTTATATAAAAAAAAAATATAAAATATAAAAAATATAAAAAGATTTTGAAGCCCAAAAACGTGCATCCATCCATTATAAAAGTAATCCACACCGGTTCAGGTTGTTAATAAAGGCCTTAAAGGTGCCATCGAAGGTTTTTTTTGCAAGATGTAATATAAGTCTAAGGTGTCCCCTGAATGTGTCTGTGAAGTTTCAGCTCAAAATACCCCCTAGATTTTTTTTTATTAATTTTTTTAACTGCCTATTTTGGGGCATCATTAAATATGAGCTGATTTATGCTGTGAGGCCCCTTTAAATGCTGACGCTCCCCGCCCATGGAGCTCGCGCTTGCCTTAAACAGTGCCTAAACAAAGTTTACACAGCTAATATAACCCTCAAATGGATCTTTACAAAGTGTTCGTCATGCATGCGGCATGCATGCGGCATGCATGCGGCGGATTATGTGAGTATTGTATACTGTTATATTGTTTACATTGATTCTGAATGAATTTGAGGCTGTGCTCCGTGGCTAACGGCTAATGGTACACTGTTGGAGAGATTTATAAAGAATGAAGATGTGTTTATGAATTATACAGACTGCAAGTGTTTAAAAATGAAAATAGCGACGGCTCTTGTCTCCGTGAATACAGTAAGAAACGATGGTAACTTTAACCACATTTAACAGTACATTAGCAACATGCTAACAAAACATTTAGAAAGACAGTTTACAAATATCACTAAAAATATCATGTTATCATGAATCATGTCAGTTATTATTGCTCCATCTGCCATTTTTCACTATTGTACTTGCTTGCTTACCTAGTCTGATGATTCGGCTGTGCACAGATCCAGACGTTAATACTGGCTGCCCTTGTGTAATTCCTTTCATAATGTTGGGAACATAGGCTGGCATATGCAAATATTGGGGTTACGTAACGGTCGGTGTTATGTTGAGATTCGCCTGTTCTTCTGAGGTTTTTTAAACAAATGAGATTTATATAAGAAGGAGGAAACAATGGAGTTTGAGACTCACTGTATGTCTTTTCCATGTACTGAACTTGTTATTTAACTATGCCAAGATAAATTCAATTTTTCATTCGAGGGCACCTTTAATAAAGGGTTTTTGTAAGAAATATATCAATATTTAAAACTTCATAAACTACAAAAACCTGGCTTACAGCACCAGCTGTACGCAAGTCGGATTCCAGCGGAAGAGTGACCACTGACCCGATGTACGACGTAGGATGTAGGAGTAGCGTAAGCTTAGATGAGAGTAGACGCTTATTCTGAAGAACCATATCTAGGAACCAGAGTATTTGGTAGTGGGCTCTTTTGACTTCATAACCACCCAGAACAATCTAGCATAATGACCTGGCAACCATTCAAAACACTCATATAGTTAAAAGCATATTAGCGCAGAGTTTTATACCGTAGCACAAATGGAGCCTTTTTAGATTGTGATGACGCATTTCCACAGTTATTACCATCACAAATCTAGCAATGTTTTGTATATTTTCATTTTAAAAAAATGAATGTACATTTATAACACTATGTTTTATTACCTTGGCATTAAATTACAGAAAACTAGTTAATGCTGCAGTGTGATTGTTTCTAATAGAGAAGCTGAGGGAGTGACGGCAAATTTGACATTTTCTCACTTTCTCTCTGACCAACATAATCAATCTCTTGATGTCTTTTTTCCTCTTTTGGAAAGGCATAGAAATTCTATCGTGGATTTTTTTTTCTTTTGCTATTGAAGCAAATGGAAATGCAAAATCTGCTTTGGAAATCCCTGGATATGTGAAACGGGTTGATTGTGCAGATACGGGGCCCTATTATTTTTCAACAAATTCTGTTTTTCCCCCCATTTTATTTTATAATCAAAACGCATGTCTAATCAATTTTTATGACAATTTTTACGTCTAAGTTTTCCGCATCGCAGAAATCATAAGGGCCTAAGAATAAAGAAGGGCAGAAAGCTTAATACTAAAAAAGTGACCCAATTTTTCACACTGCATATTCCCATACTCAGTTCTGTTACTGTCAGTCTACTCATTCAGACTGCATTACCCTGCTTTCAAGGTTAAATTCTGCACATGCACATCATTTAGATGCCAGGGAAGCCGTCTCTATATTGTCCTGGTGAGAAGGTGAGGACTTTGGCTATGTTTAAAAGAAATGGGAGCGTGTATACAATCACACAAAAACTCACTGTCCTCAGGCTTTGATTTAAAAGTAGCACACCTTAATATTGAATACTACCCCCCTGAACATGTGGGTGGAGTTTGATGGCTCCACCAACCACCCCTTTCTGCTCTACACTACATGAGGTCAGAAGAATACACATTGTTCAATCAGCTCTTATCCATAGATCTGTTCAATGCCTTTGATGTTGATTACAACTAGCCTTTCCGATATTTTTTTGTGGGGGGAAAAAACAACAACAAAAAACTAAATCTTAGAACCAAGATGAAGTATAAAATATATGGAGTCAGACTAATATCAGACTTATATTGCATCATATAATAATATAAGGCTTATATTGCATCATATTAATGTGCCTGGTACATGACACCACCACTCAAACATGGCAAATATAACTGACTATAGGGCTGAAAGATATACTATAGTTTCAGCATCAACAGAATGATGTGCGCATCCGCGATAGTGACATCACAGGATGTGTCAAGTAAATAGGGATTCGGAACGCATGTGATTCACGGATTAATTGCAAAGTTTAACCATCGTAGAGTGAAAGTTTATATTTTGCATGTTTTTAAGTCCTGTCAATTTAAACATTCAGGTGAGTTTAAAGCATTTACGCACAAGATGATGTGAAAGAACTCGGTTCGGAACTTGCACACACACCAAATTCACTTCTCTTTATCGTCTTTTTGTGCTTGAACAAACACATACATGCAAAATTATGTCAAAATTCCCATCTCGGCGAGTATCCTTGTGAACACAGTCGGTTATGTCTTGAATTTAAACAACTGAGAAAGAAAATGGATGCATATCATTATATTGAATCTGTAAATTAAAGTCTTAAAGTGACAGCAGCCTAATATACCTGCTGCCGTCGGTGTCATTAATGTTAATCAAACAAAAGATAAGAAAAACATCACTTTTGTAACTTTAACAAAGATTAATTATATTTAAATTATGCAGTGAAGACTATACAGTGTTATTTTACATTTTAATTTCTGTACTTGTATTACTTCTTTACAAATAGAGCTATTTAAGTCATCTGGTGTTTTTTTCCATATCGCAATATCAATTTTTTCCAACATCGTGCAGACTTCTTGTAGATAGTCCAAAAAACTCAATGTAGACCTGACTCCCATTTAAAATCTACAGGTCAAACAGATTTTCTGGACAAAAATAAAAGATTTTCTACCTATATTTTTCATCCACAGGCTAAATGAATGTGCTGGCCCAACCTAACCTTGTTCTCATGCTCTCGATCATTCTCTAACATTAAAGGGTTTCTTAGGTCAAGATTTCCCAGGTAACAAAAAGAAGGATTCTTTTTCAGTTTCAGTGAAGCCACAGATTCAGGTTCTGAATTTGACAGATCTGGGTTGAATAAATTGCCACAACAGACTCACACAGTTGGTTTTCATAACATAACATATTCATAGTTAATATGAGATGTCTTGATGACATGGCGCTGTCTTAAAGGGATAGTTCATTTAAAAATTTTATTTCTACCTCATGTCGTTCGAAAACTGTAATTGGGTAACTGGATGAAACACATAGCAGTCAAGTTTACTCTGACAGCCGATCTACAAGAATCTTCTTGAATGAATGGACGAGATTTATTTAAAAAATGAAAGCAAAACTTCACCACAAGTCTTGAGTTTGAACTTGAGACACCACTGAAATAAGCAAATGAATCCAATTGCATCTAAAGATGTTTCTACCAACAAAAAGCATCTAGCAGCATGATTTTTTATCTATAGCCTAGTTTTTCGTTTTTATTCTGTCTTCATAGAGCCTTTTGATCCTTAAGATTGTGAAAGAGTATAAAGTACTCGACATACAGGCAAGAGGAGTTTGCCTGCTTAACTTGTAATCTACCTAAATTGTTACTGTTATTAAAAATGCAATTAATCCTGTACAGTTGTCTGTAAACAGAAGGAACTGTTTTGGTTCCAAGACAACACGCTTGAGTCAGTGACATGGACTAGGGTAAATCTATAGTCAATGTAGAAGTTCCACACAACAAGAAGAGTAGCCTTAAATATCCTTCGTCATCATGTTGACAAACAGTCAAGGATCTGACCTACTTTTAAATTAAAGGTGGATATTACGTTTTAACTTTTGGAGAGACTAGGCTAAGAAATGAGAGTTAAAAATCAGTTTTTCTATGATGCATCTCAGAGCTTTAGATTCTGAATGATATGAGTCTCTTACAGTTGAAAATTCAAATTAAGGCCTTATATAATTTGCTTGCATTTTGTAAACAAAGTTATGGGATATTATTCCAAAGCAGAGATTCTCAACTTGTGAGTCGTGACTCAAAAACAGGTCAAAGGTTTGTTCTGATAGAGTCATGGACAAGAGGGAAAAAGAATGTTAAATGCAAATAATAAAATTCAGCTACTATACAGTATTATTGTGCACAGCTACTATAGCAAATTTGACTAAATTTGATTCATTCTAAAATGAAGGGGAAAGGCTTCCAATCAATATCCAGTATCTACTTGAGGATAAAAATGATTTGTGGAGACAACAATGTTTATGCAGTAAATTATTGCCTGGTGAGAGCATGAAACCATTCAAATTTAAAGGGTTAGTTCACCCAAAAATTAAATTTCTACACCTGTAAGACCTTCATTCATCTTCGTAACACAAATTAAGATATTCTGATGAAATCCGAGAGGGTTTTTTTTATCCTTCATTGAAAGCAATGAAATTACCACATTCAGTGTCCAGAAAAGTAGTAATAACATCGTTAAAATTATCAACATGACTACAGTGGTTCAACCTTAATGTTATGAAGCAACAAGAATACTTTTTGTGCGCAAAAACAAAACACAAATAATGACTTTATTCAACAAATTCATCTCTCCCATGTCAATTTGCTACGATATTTTCACTCCAGGTTCTACGTCCGATTGGCGGCTCGGTATTGGCTGACAGCAGATCACGTGAGCACCATGACACATTCGTGTGATGCTGACGCAGGAGTCGGCCAATAATGAGCCGCCGTTCGGACGTAAACACGGAAACGCCGCACTGCACCAACTGCATAACAGACTGACAGAGAAGAAGAAAAATTGTTGAATAAAGTCGTTATTTGTATTTTTTTTTACACACAAAAAGTATTCTCATCACTTCATAACAATAAGGTTGAACCACTGTAGTCACGCTGATAATTTTAACAATGTTTTTACTACTTTTCTGGACATTGAATGCAGTAATTTCATTGCTTTCAATGAAGGATTAAAAAAAAAAAAAACCTCTCGGATTTCATCAAAATATCTTAAAGGGTAAGTTCACCCAAAAATGAAAATGATGTCATTAACCCTCAGGGGTCTGAGGCTGATTTGGGGCTTGGAGAAGTTTTGACATGCCCTGACATTTGTGCTTTTTTCAGTTCTTCATAAACATATTAATGGAAAAACTGTCATTACACTGTATTCAGCACAAACTAGGCTACAATAATATGTAAGGAACATGTATGTACATGTTTGTATTTTTGAAGGAATAACGTTTATGCGTGGTTATTGAAAAAATCAAAAAACTTAAGTCACTGAAATAAAGCCAAAAAATATATATTAAATCTGTGTTCACAAGACTTCTGGGTATTGGAGGTTGTAGACTAGAGTTTTTGCTTAAAAATTATGTAAAAATTATCATTCCTACTCCTTCATATAAAACAATAGAGAGATTTAAATTTTCTAAAACATCTTTGGTCAAGAAACACAGTATGCATGGAGGCGTGAATAATCATGAATAATGGGTGATTCTCACCTGAGAAGACAAAAGAATCACATAAAGAGCTCTAATGACTAGGGGTGTAACGATACGCTCAGGTCACGATACGATACGTATCTCGATACGGAGTTCACGATACGATACGTATCACGATATTTTGAACAAAATGAAACTGAAATTCAAACAAGATTTATTAAAAAAACATGAACAAATTTCAATAATTTTCCTTGTTGTACATACAAGATCACATTTCAATAAAATAAATAAATATAAAATTTTAATAAAAACCTTCTGTATTCAAATTAACAGCTGAATAGGGCTGTCTGTCACTGAAAAAAATGTTAAATTTAACATGAACTTAGAATTATGAATAGGGCCGTTCACATATCGCGTCTAAAAACGCGTGGAAGGCGCGGCCGCACCGCTTCTTCTTCTTTCCAAAGCGCTTGCGCTCCCGTGGCGTCGGTCGTTGCTATGCAACCATGAACTGAGCTCTCCAAGAGGATCAGGATGTTTCTGCAAAGGATAAATGATTTCTAGCCCTTGCATTAGTTTTACTACGAGATATATTGATGGAGATAAGATATAAAAACCACCATGTACAGCTATGATCAGCTGTTCGGCTGAGCTTTTGATGTTTTGTTACGGAAAGGCCATAGCTGATCGGTTGATTCTTGTCACACGACCTGCGGTGCGCTTGCGGCATTCTGAGAAGTTGAGAATTGCATGCGCGTCGCGACCGCGTTGATCCCATTATGAGCGCGCTTGCCGCGCGGCTACATTTGAAAATAATAACTGACTTGCACGCGGAAAAGACGCAATATGTGAACGGGCCCACAGAACTTCTTAAAGCAAAGCATCGCAAGCGTCTTTTGCTTTTCTGTGAGCACAGCTGTTCCTGTGCACTGCGGTGAAAGAAAGCCACGACTTTTCTCACGCGACCATGCAAGAGACTGACATGAGAAACGTTTAAACCTGCTTGCAAGATTCAATGTGTGCCCGAAACACTTACTGAACTAGAGAGCTGATTGAGACACACCATCTACGATAAATCGTTACACCCCTAATACTTATAGTAATTTAAAAATGTGGTAGCATTGGATCTGGACAGGAAGGATAACTCTGGGAGTTGGAAGGGGTGTGTCGCGATTCTGCCTTCTCACATCGCGATACAGGTTCGTGGACCTGCGTATCGCGATTTCGGTTTCATATCGCATATCGTTACAGCCCTACTAATGACCTGCATAAATAATGAGCTCTTTCAGTCAGGCAGGCTGTGAAAAAACCCTCTGTTGATCATGTCTCAAGCTCATCATAATGTAAATCAAACATACAGAAAAAACAGCAATACTGTGAAATATTATTACAATTTAAAATAATGGTATTCTATTATTAAAATATAATGCATTTCTATGATACAAAGTGTCTGAACAGTTATGTTACCTCTATGGCATTTCATATAGGCTTTTAGCTTAAAAGCATGCACATTTGGAGAAATATTGATGGATTCTCATGTTTATGTCAATTTTCTATACAGAGGAGTATTTATTCATTATTTATTGTCGTCACTGTGAGTGCTGGATACTGTTTTCAATTCATACTTGCAGCCGGAGGGCGCTCTGTGCACTTTTAGTCCACAAATGCCAATGCTAAAGAAGAATAAGCAATCCAGGAAATAACTGAACTAACAGAGGCCAGAGATCGCTAACTATGGCTATTCAAAACACTTTTCAAGACAATAAATACACGATTGAGACGATGTATGCATGTATTGACTCAGAATTTGCCTCTGAATAGCCCTGACTCCGTGGGCGTGGCCGCATTACCGGATAATGAGCTGAATCAAGGACTTCTTTTCATACAGATTACATAAACACAGAATGTTTGTTTTCGATTTGACTTACACGATTTAAAACCTGACATTTCAACGTTTCTTTAGACACAAGTCTAATTTTTTTGTGATTAGTATTCACTAAGTTACAGTTCATTTTCTGAGAACTATTCAGATTGAACTTCGTTCAGAGGGAGACGAGAGATCACGCATCATGTTAGTTTTCTTTATTTTACAAAAAGCACAACATTTTGTTTTTACTCTGAGTGTACACAAATAAAAGAAGATATTCCACAGATTAAAATGGTGTATAGCTCTTAATTGTATGTGCAACATTGACGGAGTATTTTGAGTCTCTTTCACACTGGTTAGAAAAAAACCACGGTGATCACGCCGCTGTGACCGCCGACCCGAGGGAGTTAATGACTCACCCTCATGTCGTTCCAAACCCGTAAGACCTCTGTTCATCTTTGGAACACAGTTTAAGATATTTTAGATTTAGTCCGAGAGCTTTCTGTCCCTCCATTGAAAATGTATGTACGGTATACTGTCCATGTCCAGAAAGGTAATAAAAACATCATCAAAGTAGTCCATGTGACATCAGTGTGTTAGTTAGAATTTTTTGAAGCATCGAAAATACATTTTGGTCCAAAAATAACAAAAACTATGACTTTATTCAGCACTGTCTTCTCTTCCGGAATCCTTTCCATTGAATTGATTCCATTGAATTGATTCCATTGAATTGATTCCATTGAATCCTTTCATCTGTTGGCGTTGGTAATGCACTTTTACATCGCTGTGGTTGTTTTTGGCGATTAGGACATCCGCGACATGCACACCTACGCACCATTTTAAAAAATATAGCAATACCTAAATACAAACAATGTAGAATAGCTTGAATACAGTGTGCGTCTCCCTCAGACTGTAAACGAAGCTCGGTCACACTAGATAACACGTCAGCAGCGTCTTACATCAGCAGCGTCACTGCGGAGTCGTGAACCACACTCCGGAGCAGAAGGGGGCGGTAATGCACCAATAAGCTGGATGCCAACCGCCGTAAAACAGGAAAGAAGAAGAAGAAGCAGCGTCACTGTGGAGTGAAGGTGGATATACAACAGACCCGGAAGAGAAGATAATGCTGAATAAAGTCGTAGTTTTTGTTATTTTTGGACCAAAATGTATTTTAGATGCTTCAAAAACTTCTAACTAACCCACTGATGTGACATTAATTACTTTGATGATGTTTTTATTACCTTTCTGGACATGGACAGTGCACCATACATACATTTTCAACTGAGGGACAGAAAGCTCTCGGACTAAATCTAAAATATCTTAAACTGTGTTCCGAAGATGAACGGAGGTCTTACGGGTTTGGAACGACATGAGGGTGAGTCATTAATGACAGAAATTCATTTTTGGGTGAACTAACCCTTTAAGAGAGAGTAAAGAAAATCACTCAAACTAAACAACACACTTGTTAAGATGTTTAAAGAAAGGGACATTAGGCAATCAATATCCACTGTTCTAAAGTATCTGCCATATTATATACAAAAAAGTTTTTAAATTTAAGTTTTGTTTGAGAAAACGCACTGTCATCATGGATAAGTTAAATCAACAGCTATAACACAGTAAGTTCCAGACAAGCAAGAAAAGTGGCCTCAATGTGAACATTAATTTTGAACAAAATATTTATCAACATGTTCTCAGAATCTGACCTGCTTTTAAATGTAACCAAAACGTGAAGACGAAATGAGAAAAACATACTCCTCAAAACTTCTCATTGCATTACATCAGTTTTAAAGTCTCCCACACAAGGCTAAATTTCTTTAATCTTGCCAACAAACTCATCCAGTTACCGGCTGCAAACTGATCGCCCATCCCAAATGAAGCAGACCATGACATCACTTACCTGCAGCAGGTGAATCAGCGATCACCATGGAGACGAACATCAGCAGCACGCACGCGGTGACCGGACTACGTTCCTCCATCATTAGACCCTCCATTTAGTGAAACTCATGTTTGGGTCCAAGGCGATCCGAGGAGACACAATCCACGCGTTTAACTAGTCACAGTAAACTGCAGCAGATGAAAACAATAACACTGTTATATAGGTCATATTTCCAGTCCTCTTTTTGAGCATGAGTTTATGAATACTCCCGTAACCAAATCTAACGATTTAATCATAAACCGAACAAATGACATCTTGCATATCATTAAAAACCGAAATTGTAATTCATAGATGCAGATTTTAACCACTAAAATGCATTGCCATGCTGCCTCGCGCTGACTGAGTGCCACTACAAGTGCTCGTGCAGAGCGCAGACCGCACGGTTCCTTTGTTCCTTAACTTGTCCGATTCATTTTCACGAATCGGTTCTTTCGAACACTTCGCTTCAATGAACCAACTCAAAGAGTTCAAAGTGTTACGTCATGGCGCAATTACGTCATCGCGTGGTCCCTGCCATCCCTGCGTGACATATAAACGTTACAGTAAAGTAATTTCCTGCTGTTCATTACACTTTTACTAACAAGTTTTAATATAGGTGTTTATTATTAATTCCCAGCCATGATTCAGTCTGTTTCGTATGAGTCCCGGTTAAACAATCGTAAGTCACATATTTCCAGTACGTTTGCTAATATAATTTCTTGCTATTGGACTTTTAAATTAACTTTACCATATCTATCAAATCCTGGATTCGCTCTCATCTGTTCTCAGGTCATTACGAATCGGACAAGAACTGGATTTACCACTCGAGAACCGCCAGGACTGATTCAGGCAGATTCGTGAACGAATCATTTAGACCGGTTCATGGGAATTCCCAAAAAGATCCAGTTCAAAAGAGCGATTCGTTCAGGAATTGAACATCTTTATCGTTCAATATCAGACGAACCGATTCTCGCAATGATCCAAACATTGTTGTACAGTGGTGTTTCTTTCAAATGACAAAACTTACACATTGACATGTAGTAGCTACTATGCAAGCCTCAGAATCAATGTAAAGGGTTTGTGAACTCACTAGTGTGCGTTAAAGCCCCGTTAAACGCGCGCATTGCACGCGGATTAGGCTTCTAGTCGGGATTTACTGTAACTGTTCTGTAATGGTTATGAGAGAAATACTTTGTTATTTTAGGATTTCGCGGTGTTATTATAACTAGTTTGACTAGCCATTAGAGCTAAAAGGACATTATATTTTAATATTTTAGATATGTTGCTGTGTGGTACATAACGGAGTCTTTTTTAAAGAAATGATTGCAGTCATCGTCTATATAACTTACATGTCTGACTGATGATGCGTCTAACTCGAGTTAACTTGTAGTTGCAAAATATAACGTACGTCTAGTAACTTTATCTTACGGCTGAATCGGATTTTATATCAGTTTATTTCAAAGCAAAGAAAGAAAGACTTTTAGCACATGCACAGCCTCGAAAAGCAACTCCTTACCTTCAAAGCCGACAGTTACTGCGGTCTGAAGTCGATAGCGTCCATATCCAGTTTCAAATCAGGATTAAAGCTTATTTTTTCCATGACTGAATGACACAACGGGTGATTTTATTTTCATAAGTGTCTGGATCCTGTCTGAGCATCACTCACTTTCTCAGATGCAACCGCTCTGTGCTCGGGATTTCACTAAATCCTCCCCTGACAGCAGGACTTGGAGTCTCTTGTATGGGCTCTACGGTCATTGGCTCCCCGCGCCGTCCTTCAGTAATCCGGGTTAGGTTGACACCTCCGCCCGGCGTCTGTGGTTTCACGGCAACGCGTTTTGTTACCGAATCTTGTGTGGCTGCATATTTTCCACCTAAACCAGATTATATATTTTTTTACTAAGTTTTTAAATGTTTTATTTTTCAAAACTGAGGAGATTCTGATCATGATTAAACGATTCACCACAAGAATCTATTCGAATTTGGTAATGTGACAGCACTCTCTAGTGGCCATTGAGGGAAACGGAGTCTTCATGGTCATAAAAAACCCCCAAACATAATTGCAACATGTTTATTTTGTTTATATATATATATATATATATATATAGAGAGAGAGAGAGAGAGAGAGAGAGAGAGAGATACACACACACATATTGCCCTCCAAAAGGAAACGCACCAGAAAAGTGGGGTTTTGCACTGATAAGGGACAACACAAACTACGAAGACATATTTTATAACATAAACAGTTTATACATACAAAAAACTTAAATTTTTGATTCATCAAAATATCCACCATTAGCAGCTATCTGACCTAAACTGGGTTCTAATTGGTTCATTGTATTCTAAACTTATTTGCCAATCAATTGTTGAAGATATTAAGGTGTGCTGACCCAAAAAACTTTTACAAACCTGGGCCAAGTTTAAACCAGTAACCAGGCATCACAGCTGGCGAAGGGACATGTCTGACTTTGACATGTATATATTGCCATTATTATGTAATCAAAGTGAAAATTATTATTGCTGGTCTTCAATGATAATGTCAAGTTACTGTAATATATTTGCACCAAAAAATGATATGGATTTATGCTGATATCGTCCAAAACCACACTTTGCCAGGGGTGTTTCCAAACTTTTGGAGGGCAGTCTATCTATCTACACGGTGCCTATACAAAGTCATCATACCCTGTGAAAATCTTTACCATATTTTATATATATATATACATATACACAGGTGCTGGTCATATAATTAGAATATCATCAAAAAGTTGACTTATTTCACTAATTCCATTCAAAAAGTGAAACTTGTATATTATATTAATTCATTACACACAGACTGATATATTTCAAATGTTTATTTCTTTTAATTTTGATGATTATAACTGACAACTAAGGAAAATCCCAAATTCAGTATCTCAGAAAATTAGAATATTACTTAAGACCAATACAAAGAAAGGATTTTTAGAAATCTTGGCCAACTGAAAAGTATGAACATGAAAAGTATGAGCATGTACAGCACTCAATACTTAGTTGGGGCTCCTTTTGCCTGAATTACTGCAGCAATGCGGCGTGGCATGGAGTCGATCAGTCTGTGGCACTGCTCATGTGTTATGAGAGCCCAGCTTGCGCTGATAGTGGCCTTCAGCTCTTCTGCATTGTTGGGTCTGGCATATCGCATCTTCCTCTTCACAATACCCCATAGATTTTCTATGGGGTTAAGGTCAGGCGAGTTTTCTGGCCAATTAAGAACAGGGATACCATGGTCCTTAAACCAGGTACTGGTATCTTTGGCACTGTGTGCAGGTGCCAAGTCCTGTTGGAAAATGAAATCTGCATCTCCATAAAGTTGGTCAGCAGCAGGAAGCATGAAGTGCTCTAAAACTTCCTGGTATATGGCTGTGTTGACCTTTGACCTCAGAAAACACAGTAGACCAACACCAGCAGATGACATGGCACCCCACACCATCACTGACTGTGAAAACTTTACACTGGACCTCAAACAACGTGGATTGTGTGCCTCTCCTCTCTTCCTCCAGACTCTGGGACCCTGATTTCCAAAGGAAATTTACTTTCATCAGAGAACATAACTTTGGACCACTCAGCAGCAGTCCAGTCCTTTTTGTCTTTAGCCCAGGCGAGAAGCTTCTGACGCTGTCTATTGTTCAAGAGTGGCTTGACACAAGGAATGCGACAGCTGAAACCCATGTCTTGCATATGTATGTGCGTAGTGGTTCTTGAAGCACTGACTCCAGCTGCAGTCCACTCTTTGTGAATCTCCCCCACATTTTTGAATGGGTTTTGTTTCACAATCCTCTCCAGGGTGCGGTTATCCCTATTGCTTGTACACTTTTTTCTACCACATCTTTTCCTTCCCTTCGCCTCTCTATTAATGTGCTTGGACACAGAGCTCTGTGAACAGCCAGCCTCTTTTGCAATGACCTTTTGTGTCTTGCCCTCCTTGAGCAAGGTGTCAATGGTTGTCTTTTGGACAACTGTCAAGTCAGCAGTCTTCCCCATGATTGTGTAGCCTACAGAACTAGACTGAGAGACCATTTAAAGGCCTTTGCAGGTGTTTTGAGTTAATTAGCTGATTAGAGTGTGGCACCAGGTGTCTTCAATATTGAACCTTTTCACAATATTCTAAATACTGAATTTGGGATTTTCCTTAGTTGTCAGTTATAATCATCAAAATTAAAAGAAATAAACATTTGAAATATATCAGTCTGTGTGTAATGAATGAATATAATATACAAGTTTCACTTTTTGAATGGAATTAGTGAAATAAATCAACTTTTTGATGATATTCTAATTATATGACCAGCACCTATATATATAAATTGTATAACTTATTTTATATTTATTTTACATTGTACTTTCTTAGCTGTATTTGAAATTGATTAGTTATTATCATCTTCAAATGATATGAATAATAAGATGAAATCACGTATGGCATTGGTATTTAGTACGTATGGTATTGTGTATTTAGACTTTTTTCTCAGAATCTTACTGAAATAGAGTCCCTTGCTGTGAAAACTAGCCTCAGTCTTCCCTACTAGATGAGTTTGGTTCACTGTCATTGCCTTTGGTGATAGTCTGGTTAGTGTGTGCAAATTTTTTTTGGTCCTGTGAACAAAAAAAGATTGAGACCACCAGGAGATAATTATACTCTGGACTAAACAAGAAAGAAACACACAATGGCAGCATGAAAAAACAAGACAGATGCCGTGACTTAACAGTTTAATGTAAATCCAAGACAAAGTGTGATTACAATTCTACACATATACAATATGCATATGTGAGCATACAAATTTCCTTTAATAACTCGATTCACCTTGGAGACCGAAAAATGATCAAAAGTAACAGTGAATAACAAGCTATAACATAGTTCACCACGACGCGAGCCCCTTCACACCCTACAGTTAGTAAATAGAACGATTAAAATAACTATATTCTTCTATAACCCCAGGTTTGTTAAAAATCCTTGATGAATTTACACTGCTATCATTAGTTGTCGAAGCCTAATAAAATTCACTCAGGTTTTTTTTTTCTACAACGAAAATTATTAAGAGAAGCACACAACATTTGTAATGGTAACACAAGCGCTTAGTAGCAAGTACTCAATTTTTAGGAGTTAAATCATTCTTATTATTGTCATTATTATATTCATTTTAACATTCTATAAAGCCAGTAAAATATCCATTCTCATAGCATACTTAATAATATTAGCCTAAGGTACAGGGTACATGTAATGCTACGTTAACAGATTGAAATAATGAGACATCACACTTCTTCAAATCTCCAATAAACAAAGCAAAATTATAATAATTATAATAAAAAAGGACAATAAACAAAGGAGTATACCTGGAAATACTGCAGCACACAATAGCTTTGACAACAACTAATGTGATACACACTACTGAGAAAACCATACAGCAGTCGACAAAAATCAGGGGTCGGGGGTCGGATGCTTTCTTAGGTCTTGAAACATTGTAGAAAAATATTTAGTTTTTACATTTGACTGTGAATGTTCGCTGCTGTGCAAGTAGAAAATTGTTCACGTCTTCGATGGCTGCACAAACGGCTACAGTGCATCACAGCTACATAACGGGTTACTGTGGCGACTCGTGTGATGAGTGACGCTTCTGTACAAACAAGTTCACTTGCATTCACTGGTGTTTCTTATCTATTTTGTGAATAGTTTACGCTTTACACGCTTGTAGTAATGTCACTCTGTAATACACACTCCTGACAAGAAAAAAAAAAGAAAAGTTGACCGATGAGTGTTCTTGGGCGTAACGATTATTGTTTAGCTTTTTTTTTTTTGGTTCTAAAACAACATATGGAGATGGCCGTATTGTCATATTTGGCCTCTTAGCACATTCATTCAAGTTCAATGGTGCATTTAACCCTTAATGCTTCTGTTTTAGCCCACACGAGACAAAAAAAAGCTTTACAATTCTGGAAGTACTGTGGCCACTTCAGTGACAGAAAATAAAAAACAACAATTCATTGTGATTTCTGCAAGCTTTGCGTTAATTCATGATCATGTGCTTTAAAAGTGTTGATTTGGGTGCCATCAGATGGTATCAGGGGTATAAGATTTCAGGAATGTTTTTCAATCCTTACAGTGCCAGAATCAATTGCTTTCTGTAATGTCGGAAGTAGGATTTTGATTGAACCCCAGGCTTCACAAAAATCACCAATACAGCACATATTCATGGTTCCTTAAAGCTTCATGTGCAGTTAATAAAGGAGAAGGCAGGATTTTGACATAAGATGAAAAAAAAAAAAAAAAAAAACGTAAATTGCATGAATGCTTATTTCTAGCACATTTTGGTTGCATAATCTTCATTGATGTATACAGATCAGACAAAGCCTGAATTTTAAAGAAAAACAACAACAACATGACTTCTTGTTCATAATTCATACACTTACATTTGTATGAATCAATAGGGCTATCTATGATTTAAATTATGAGTTGGATGTTTTAATTTTGGATGAGAATGAAAAACATTGTGTTACTGATAAAATTAATGCTAGATCAAGTCTAGTGAGAGCAATCCAACAGTAATCATCATGTATATCAGATATTTTAGTCTCAAATTTTACATTCATTTTGTACTAGCGACCATTTTAAAGGTAGCAGTACTGATTCAATTCATCTAAAAAGGCTAATTTATCTCTGTGATTCTTAAATATTTAGTTAAAACCAAAATAAAAAGCTGAAATTTAAAGCTGCAGTGTGTAATTTATGAGACACCAAAGAGAATAGTATAAAAATGGATTCAAAACACACTCCCAATTTCCACTGGTTGGACTAACAGATAGCCACGCCCACATCTCACACTATTGGTTGATCCAATGTTGCTACGTCAAAGCGAAGCGATCTTTAAAAAGCGCCACAGTGTTTATAATCTTAAATAATTACACACCACAGCTTTAATGATAGAAATAAATCTAAGGGTCTTATTTTGTACACAAATCCACTTATTAGATCCAAAATTTGGAGATTTTTCCACCCTAACACTGACAAAATGTATGAGAAAGGTACAAAACACTGGATTATACTGTGCTAACTGCTAACAACAACTGCACTAAGATCTGAGAGAACATGAGAGTGCATTATTTGTGTCATCTCTATTTTGTGTATGCCGTCTTTAAGTTCCTTTTTGATGTAACCTAAATGTTTTTATTTTTCTAAATATTTTTCTGAAACTCACTCTGTCTTCTCCATTACAGCAAGAGAGACGCCTGCGCATCAAAGACATGCTGAATTTCTTTGGTGGGAAGAACCAAAACTCCTTAAATGCCAGCGGAGTCCCAATTTGGTCGTACAGGTCGGTCCCTGTGAGGTGAGACAGACTGGAGACTACAGATCAGTGCAGTCAGAAATGGCTCCTTCCGGAATGGAATGTTTTATGGGAGTATCATCGAAGGAGCCTTTCTTAACTGTGTGCTTGAATGAGCATCCAACTTAAGCTTAAACAAACATACAACAAAAACATCTATTGGCATCCTACGTCATAATGAATCAATCTGACAAGCTATCAAACCGAAGGCTCGGGTACAACGTAACTGGTGTGAGATCTTGGCTGAGCACTTGGACAAAGTCTATGCTTTCTACCAGATGAGGGTCCACATATGAATAATAAACATCACAGTTACATATCGACCACCAGAAATCAAACAAATGATGCTTGACATATAACATAAAAAAAATAATAAACATCCACAAACATTATTGCAACACTCTCTATGAGAAAACAATATACCTAGCGAAGTAAAACAATAAAATAGAAACATCTCAAAGTAAAACCTACTTCAAATGCAAGTTTTGTGACTTTATGTGAGGGCAGAAGGGGATATATATGATAATCCATCAGCATGTGCCCATCAGAAAACATAAAAACAAAACAAATACTGTGTCCCAACCACTATTTCCATAACACAATCGCAGCCAAGCAGAACATGTCTGATGTTTAGCATAAAGCTATGCGGATAACTTTGGACCAATGAGATTTCGCTATGGGCGGGGCAATCCAGCACATCATCACAGACATAAAAAAGTCCTGTCGCGCAAAATACAAAATAAATGTTATTTTTCTTTCCTTTTTATTCATTTTAATTCAATTTGATTTTAAAGCTTATTTTTCTTTTTGTTACTATTTTGTGTTCCTTCCATTCCATACTTAAATGATTATAAATGCTATGTTAATTTAAAAAAAAAAATTAAAAGAGTCTTTTAGTTTTCGTTTTCCTTGTGGTTGCACTATTCTTTAAAAGTTTGGGGTTGGTAAGATTTTTTTTAATGTTTTAAATTTTTTATGCTCACTAAGGCTGCATTTACGTATTTAAAAATACAGTAAAATATTGTGAAAAAGTATTACATTTTTAAAGAACTAATTTCTATTGTAATATATTTTACAATGTAATTTATTCCTGTGATGCGAAGCTGAATTTTCAGCTTCATTACTCCAGTCTTCAGTGTCACATGATTCTTCAGAAATCATTCTGATTTGCTGCTCAAGAAATATTTATTCTATTATTAACAATGTCGAAAACAGTTTTTGTGGAAACCATGATTTTTCTTTTTTTCGGGACTAAAATATTTGAAGAACAGAAATTTCAAAACAACAGCATTTATTTGAAATTTTATTCTTATATTATATTATTATTATATGTTTTTAATGTCACTTCTGGTCAATTTAATGCATCTTTGCTGAAATTTTTTTAAAAAGTACTATATAAACTACTGAAAAGTACTATATAAACTTTCCTTGTCCTTTTACTTGATTTATTACAGAGCGCATGGTTAGGACACAGTACGAATGATTGGCTAGCATATTAACGTTAAATTAAGCAGCAAAAAGACAAGCATTGGCGCACAGTTTTCTACACTTTCATTATCTCTTTACTGACAGGACGCCTGTAGCATAAGTGATTCCTATGGTAAGACAAACAGTGAAAAAGACAAAGCCAATTTTGATTTCCGGTGCATGTTGTTGCAGACATCCTCTTGCAACATGGGGCTGTTCGAAACCCCAGAGTGTACGTGAGAATAAAAACCCCACAGAAATTCGTAGAACCTCGAACGAGCGCTTAATTCAGAGCGTGGTGTGCAGTCGTGCTGCACGGCTTCCTTCGGCATCTACCAACGTGCTCAAAGCCAACATGCTATTCTCATTAAAATGTGGAATTTGCCCTCTCCCTCTCGCTTTCCCAACAATTCCCATCAAAATCCACAAGCACCTCAGTCTCTCCTTCTCCTAACAAGACTCTCCTTCTCGAACCCTCCCAGGTTTCTAAACAAAGTCCAGCCTTCCATAAACAGACAACCTCTTCAGACCTGGTATATTTTATTTAATTTTAAACAAACTGTGCAGCCCAATCTCCAACTGATTGAACGATACTTGGCTTTTCCCATGAAATATTCATTTAGTCTCCCTTTTATGACATATACAGCCTAAAATCAGTGACGTCGCATTGATTGCAAGGTGACTAAAACGCATAGCTACGGTATGTACAGTAAATACGCTATATATAATTATATCCACTATCCAGAACAAAAGTTACTTATCTTTAAATGACAACTTTGGTTCATTACCCCAGGCAAGTATCCTTAAATGTAAAAGATCTCATGCACGCTAAACGAGAAGCGTTTAAATAACGTTTAGGGCTAATGCTTACACCTGGAACTTAAAAACAAAAACGAAAAAAAACACGAAAGAGCTCGGATGAAGATGTTCAACCTAGGAGCCAACTCTCTGACTAGCATCTGGTTCTAGAGGGTTTCCAGCCAAGTAAACTGTCGTAATATATGTAAGGCACTACGAGGTAACAATGATAAACCTAAGACTGTGGAGGAATACGTCGCACAGATGTGCTGAGCGCACACATGCACGCAAACGCACGACCGACTACCATGTTGAACATGCCTATGTTATTGTAACCACTTTGTGCAATCACATTGAAAGAGGAAAAACAAGAATCTATTGGTATAAGAAAGGTTCTTCATTAAATCAACGGGTGCAGACTGCTACATTCTACAAAGAGGGGCCCAGCTAATGTTCTACGGTATGACAAACGTATTTTCTTTTTCTAAATGTGAACACAAACAAAGAAAAGTCTATAAATACACTAGAAAGTTTTGTCGTCCTATTTCCAGAAGATTCCTCCAGGTGTTTTTGTCGGAGAGCGTGGCGGAGTATGCAAGATACCGCTCGCCGCAAGTAATTTGGAAAAGTTTAAGACAGTTCAAGGCCATCGTTATGTTTTTTTTTTTCTTTGAAGAGCAGCAGATATCCGTATTTCACCTTATCCAAAAAAAACTAACAAAAAAAAAAATTCTCGTAGGAATTCAAAACATCCACGTCGTGACCTCGGCTCAACAGTCGTGAATGATTTCAAGAAAGGGAAAAGCAAACAAAATCTCAGTCGAACGAAACTCTGTCTCTCCCAAACGGCCTGTTGATGAGACTTAGAAACTAACAAAAGCAAGAACTCCTTCTTCGACTTCTGCTTTAAAAGAAACAAAACCTCCAGATCACAAAATAAATTGTTAACTGGCCCTTTTGAGAAGGCAAAATAAAACTCATCTAAAAAAAGAAAGCTCCTCAGTACCCTTCCGTTCCCTCTGAGAGTACACTTCCTCTATCCATCGGCATCTTCATTGTCTTCAAGTTTAAGCATGAAAGGAACAAGGGGATGGGGTTAAGGGTCGATAGGCTTCAGCATGTCTCTCTGTCTCTAGGTGGGATGGGGTAGAAATGGTAAGCAGCGATTGGCTGGGCTCCAGTGTTTCAGTTTTAGAGGTAAGGGTACTGGTTCATCTTGGTGGGGCTCAGCGGGTATCCAGTGTAGACAGTGGAGGCAGGAGAAGCACTGATGTAGGTCTGGTGCGCAAATTGGGCCTGGTACTGGCTGTGGTGCAGGGTGGGCGAGGGCAGCACGCGGTGGCCCATGCTGACAGGCACCTGGTGGACGATGCCCGGCGGGTAGCTGGCGTGCTGGACTGCGTGACGGGCCGAACCCTGCGAAGCGACCAGGTGGGCCACCGTGCCGGTGGAGCCCAGGGCCGTGGGGGCAGTGTAGGTGTAGAGGTGTGGTTGCCCGGGCAGATGAGGAGGGGCCAAGTGGGGATGAACGTTAGCTGTGTGGGTGGGGCTGTTGTGGAAGGAGTACTGAGCCTGGGTGGCCATAGTGGGGGTGATGTAGGCCTGCTGTCGCCGGTGACCTCCGTTGCGCTCAACTGCCATGTGCTGCTGGGCCTACGCGAGGCAATATCATCATATTACTTTTGTGGATAAATATATGAACTGTGAAACCAGATATGAAATGCTTGACTGAAATACCTGGCTGAGATTTAGAGGCTGCTGCTGAAAGGGGTGTGGCCCCGTGCGCTGCTGCCGGTATGATCCGCCTCCAGCCAAGCCTCCCGACGAGTGGTTGTTGCCAGACAAGCCCCCATTGGAGATTTTGAACTTGTATGTAGAGTTCTGATGGTTCACCGTGTCTGGAATTGGAATTAATAATAAATGTTACAAACATCTTATGTTACAAATAACAACAATGTAGCTGTCATATCTTATCCCAATTACTACAAGGCATATTACAATGAATTAAATAAATTAATTAAAAAATTTGTGTTGGAAATATTGATTATATTGTATTAAATAAATAAATAAATTAGGATTTTTTGGAAAACAAAGGTGATCATTTTTTTTTTTAGTTAAAAAAAATATATGATTTTGTATTGTGTTAAATAAATAAATAAATATGGAAAATTGTTGGAAAAATTTCTTATGTTAAATAAATACATAAAAAAAATAAAAAATAAATATTGATTTACATATTGTTATATTTATAAATAAATATTTATTAATACTTATTTATAAATAAGTATTTATTTATAAATAAATATTTGTTAATACTTTATTTATTTATAAACGTATTTATTTATTTATATATAAAGGACAAATGTTGGAAATATTTATTATATTATGTTAAATAAATAAATGAAATTGAAAAAAATAAATACCTTTGGAAAAAACATTGGAAATATTGATTAATATATTGTGAAAATAAATAAATAAATAAATAAATAAATAAATAAATAAATATGGAAAATTGTTGGAAATATTTCTTATGTTAAATAAATACATAAAAAAATAAAAATAAATATTGATTTACATATTTTTAACAAATAATAAAATAAATAAATAGGATTTTTTTAAAATATCGGTTATATTGATTTAAATAAATGAATACATTTCAATTAGTTTTTTTAAAAATAGGATTTTTTTTTTTTTTAAATGGTTATATTGTGTTAAATAAATAAATTGTTAGAAATATGTATGATATTGTTATGTTAAATAAATAAATGAAATTGAAACAATACAAATAAATACCTTTGGAAAAAAATGGAAATATTGATTGATATTCTGTGAAAATAAATAAAAAGAAATAAATAAATATGGAAAATTGTTGGAAAATTTTCTTATATTATGTTAAATAAATACATTAAAAAACATTGGAAATATTGATTTACATATTGTGAAACAAATAATAAAAAAAATAAATAAATAAATAAATAAATAGGATTTTTAAAAATGGTTATATTGAGTTAAATAAATTAATACATTTTAATTAGTTTTTTTAAAATAGTTTTTTAATGGTTAAATAAATAAATAAATAAAATTAGCACAGCTATGTAGGAAATCATTTGCCTGGATCAATTTTAGTTTAGCAGTCAAAAATGTATTTGACTGCAGAATTCTGCAGGTGACCAATCAGAATCAAGTATTCCTGAAAGCTGCATTATATTTTAAAAACAATACTGCTCATCAGACTTGAGCTTGCATTGTAATAAAAATTCTCCTGACAAATGTTAACAGATCTGAGTTGTTTGAATTACCTCTATAAATTGTTTTACTATCTATAGCTTTTGAAATGGCACATAAATCTTCTAAATAAATCTACACTGCATATCAGAGGGTGTCAGTGAACTGTCACTTTAAATTGATGCTTGATTCAGGCCCTGCCAGATGTCCCTTTTTCTCTGTCATCTTATCAGCCCTTCCCCTGTCTCACCAGGCAAGAGTCTATCACACTCTCCCAGATTCTCGCTGGTCTGGCTCTTCAGTGGGGGGATGATGATGGTGCGGGGGTTCCCGTTGCTGTAGTTGTCCAGGACAGCACCTTTGGAGTCATAGCTGTTGGCGTTGGGGCCGTTAGGCCGAGACTCCACAGCGTAAGGGCTGGTATTGCTGGAGTCAGAGTCAGGGGAATCATGGACCGTCACACAGCTGATGACATTCTTCCTCTGTTTAGATGACGTGCTGTGAGAAGACAAAACAGGTTTATTGCGAATAAAACTTATACAATATGCATGTGAAGTTATTCAAGCATTGTTTTGTGTAATGATGCTTCACAATGTAATATTTGTCCAACTCCCAAGACCACCAAATTCATTTCCAAAGCATTATCTGATATTTTCCCTGAGCTGAATAGGCATTTAAAAGTCAAAATTGACCCTATTTACCAGATTAATAAATGTCTCTGGTCTTATTGTGCAAGATTCATCAAAAAAAAATTCACTGTTGCATTAAAATGTAATAACTTTTTTCACCTCTGAAATGATTTTGACATAACCAAGCCCGCATAGGAAGAGAAAAATATTAAATAATATTATACCCTAACATAAACTCAATCCAATCAAATCTGGAAGGATATAATCAAGTCCTGTCCTAAATAATTTCCCACTTTCGCTCAAAAATATGTCATATTATAGAACTAATGCGTACTAAAATCGCTCGTCCCATTTTTCTGACCTGGTGTTAGTGGGCTGTTTGAGGTCGTCCTCCTCGTCCGTGTCGCTGCTGATGGTGATGATGCTGACAGCCGGGCTGGGAGTGTCGGGGATGACGATGGTTTGACGCGGCGGGTTGTGTTGACCGTGGTGGTCTCGAGTGGTGCTACATGCCTGCTCGCCTCCCCATCCCCCTCCTCCACCACCTCCGCAGGTCTGTGATGGGGCACAGGTTGAAGACGGGCCGTTCTGAACCACGGCGCACCGAGGAGGGGTGTTCTCCTTCACTCGTTTGGAGCGTTGTGGTGACGTCACAGGCTGGGTGGAGGGCACGTCGTATGCTGACACGTTCCTAAGAAAGAATAAAACACAATTCAGAAGTTCATTTCGGTACTTCAAAGGGCCTTTTGCACCAGAAGAACCTTTTCATAGGTCCTACAACTATTGGCTGAAGTACCCGGATTTTGCCGTGTTCGTACCGCATGAACTAGGAATGATTTTAGTTCGAGGAACTCATTTTGGGGGAACTAAATTAGCTCCTACTTCAGAGTAGGGTCTAAACCAGCACTATAGGAACTATCAGTGACGTACTGTAAGTGTATGCTGATTGGTCAAACTCATGTCAAACACCGGCACCTGCCATTTTTTAAAATCTGTGTAAACATATTTACTTCACGAACATGAAAAACAGCGATAGCGGCATTTATCTGTTGCCTGCAGGGTTGTCTTCTTTTCTCCACCTCAATGATACGCAATACTGAAAGTTGTCACTTTTTGCTCTTTCAGTCACATAAATTATGAGTTTACATTCTCTCTTCGTTATCACGAAACCCACAACACACAACAAACACAGCTCCGATCACGGCATCCTCCATCCACCGGTTTTTAGCGCTTGTAAATGCTTAATGTCGGCGCTTCAGAGTTCCTATTCCGGTGCGAATGCAACCACGAACCTGGCCTGGGGGAGAAATTAGTTCTTGGGGAACTATCCTAGTGGCTTGTTCCTATAACTAAGTTCCTAGAACTATTCAGTGCGAAAGCCCCATAACATTATACCATGACATTCATTGACGTACCAGTTAAATACCAACATATATGAATATTCCTGTCTGATGCCAAAACTATCATAGTTTTATTAGTAAGGAATTTCTGACCTGTTGTTCATCTGGTGCTGCTTGTTCTTTTTGGAGGAGGAGCTGTTGTTTGATGGCTGTCTCATGACATGAGCCACACCCACGTTGAGAGGTTGCTGAGAGGGCAGGGTGACGTGACCTGCCAGTAAGGCTGGCTGTTGCATAATGGGATTGTAATGGCTGCCATGGGGATGTGAATTCCTGAAACAAAACAACCATAATTAAAGCATGCCCTATAAAGAGTACAGTAATGTTTTTGGAAGAGTCTCTTATGCTCACCAAGGATGCATTTATAAGATCACAAATACAGTAAAACAGATTAACATTTTATTGCAATTTAAAATAATGTTTCTATTTTAAACATTTTAGAATGCAATTTATTCCTGTGATGGCAAAGCTGAATTTTCAGCATCATTACTCCAGCCTTCAGTGTCACATGATCCTTCAGAAATCATTTAATATGCTGATTTGCTGCTCGAGAAACATATTTACTGTCAATTTTCATCAATTTAATGAATCCTTGCTGAATAAGTATTAATTTCTTTAAAAAAAATCTAATTTAAAATAATGTTTAATCAATAACTTTGTCTTGTTTTCCAAATAAAAACTTGTAAACATTTTTCAACAAGACAAATTTATGATAATATGAATGGATATGCTTAATCCAAATGAAAAATATGTAATGGAATAATACAAAATAAACTATCTGAGGGTTCAAAAGTCTACTTCTAATTTGCTTTCAAAAATGTCTTTTTTTTTTTTTACTAAATACAAAATATTTCTTGGTATGTAGTACATGCCACTTTTGCTTTAGAGACCTAAAAATAGTGCAGAATCTTAAATATATCATTTATTCAATATACATTCTCTAAAAACTATTCTTAGCATTTTAAATATTTTGCTTTTTTGTAGTGTACAAAGCTCTGCTGGATAACAAAAACATTCTATTTATAAAACAGATTTATATTTATCAGAGGCAGTGGTCACCAACATTTGATATTACAGCACTTCTCAGAATTAAATACTTAAGAATAAACACTGTTATTTTTTAGTAACTTGAATTTAGATATCTGTACCATCTTCTTCAATCATCAACTAAACTGTATCTAAATGAAGAATAAATGCAATGCAACATTTGGCCAGAGGAGGCAGCAGTGACTGCAGCAAACAGCAGAGGAGCATAGAACAGCAATAGATCTCAGAGGAGGATCTCTGCAGTAAAAGTGCGACACTTTTCCAACCGGACTGACTGACTGACTCTGGGCTGAGCTTAAGGCGTTGATGTGATGATCTGCAGATATCAGCACACATTCATCTGTAATACGTTCACATCATGCAGGTCAGCACGACCTGACTCCATTACCCTGTCCTAGCCACAGACACGCTCCTGCATTCACTGTTCTAATACAAAAAACCAACATGAATTCTAAACAAATCCAGAATATAATGAGTATCAGTCTTAAAATATTCTCTTCCTTCATTCCAAATGAATAATTCAAAGCCATGCTGGCTTTGTAGGTGCATTTGCAGACTAAGCAACCTAGATAATTCAATCTGCTTAGTTCATAATCTAGGAGATTATTAAAACCCAGTGTTGCGGTACCGAACCACCATGAAATATATGGATCACCAGTCATGATATCGTAAAACAGATCAGTTGAGTTCCACATGAACTGTTTATAATTAGCACTTATGTTTTCATGAGGATATAATTGGTTTTGAAATACTAATGGAATCCCTATTATGCATCATGATATTTTACCTGATCTGCTCAGCTAAATTAAAGAAACAAAAAATAAAAGCTTCTGTGGCACCAACATCTCAACGAAATAGAGTGAAACAGTCGGGTTCCAGAAGTGAAAATCCATAGGGAATTGATTTTGAACGATAACTTATAAACCTTTAAATACAGACCTAATCTGAGCTACTAGGTTGTTAATCGATGGTAAATGTTTTTGTTGAAGCCATCAGCCGGCATTATTTTTAATAATTTTTTTAAATGATCAATGTTCAACAGCAGAATTCTTGGTGAAAAACAACATTACCCATGATTCTGCAGAGAAAAATCAGATAATTGCAACAATCAAAATTTTAACACTAGTAGCACCCACTCACTACCATGAAATATTGCAAATTACATAATAGTCAGTCTACCTACTTAATATTTTCATATTTAAAATATTTCCATATTTTGAAAAAAAGAAAATATACATTATATATACAGACACTGTTGCAATCTATTGCAAAAATAATTGTTTCTCTAACACTCCCCATTTGCCAATGGTCAGACAAAACTCACCTCCAGTTGGCCAGAGGCTGCGAGCTGGTCATGGAGTCGGGGATGACGGTGGCATGTTGCACTGAAGTGTGTGTGAGCTGCTGCCATGCTGGCGGAAGGAGAATCTGTTGAGTACCAGACGGCCAGGCCTGCTGCAAGGTCAGGATAGAAGGAAAACAGAGGGTTAGCACCAAAGAAGTGAGGTACATCTCCAGCAGAGGAGTCAGAAATCTACAAATAGTAGAGCTCATGTGATGCAATATAGTTGGATACTGCAGTCGGGTAGGATATGAACGCCTACTAGCAACCAACAGCACACGGACTCGGTGACCTCATGCTATTTAATTGCCGTCAGTGTAAAGACCCCGTAACCCGGCACATCAAATCGCAGGGTTGCAACGCAGCTAAACAGGCCAGGGTGCTGCACCCACATATTTAGAGAGAGGAGAAAAAGGATATGGCTATTTAGAGAAATGACCGCTAGTAAGTGATAAACTGTGCCAAACAACCACCAAAGGGGTCATTTAGTTATTCAAGACACAGTAGTGTCAGCATTTGGGCCTAGAGACATCACACACTGCAAAAATTGATTTTCTTACTTTGTATTTTTGTCTTGTTTTCCAGTACTAATATTTAAATATTCTTAAATCAAGATAAATGTACTAGAAATGCACAATGATTTAAGATATTAAATTTAGCTTAAAACAAGAAAAAACATTTTTTGTTTAAAGAATAAACTCACTTCATTTTGATTATTTTTTTTATTTTTTTTTAGAAAACAAGTAATATTGCTTCTCATATAAATGCATTGTGATTTAAAATGTTTAAAAAATTGTACTTTTTTTTTTTGCAGTGTGTTAAATTGTTTTAACAAAATATGAGCAGAAGAGATACATTATAACCAATTTTAAAACACATCCATCTTCTAGACTAATTATTCTCTTAGTCTGAAAATGAAGATGTGAGCAGGAAGGCTTTGAAGAAGAAAATTATGGGCAACATAAAAGATCTCCCTGTGGAATAACAAAAAGCTTGTGCCACTTTCGTTGGAACTTCATTCATTTCTCTCCCTTGATTCCTTGGCACCAGTATCTAGATGACGGCCTGAGATGGGGCCCTGCATACTGTGTACGGCCTTGGCTCATGCCTATAAAAAAGATAAGACCCTGCCTTAATAAAGAGATGTGGCATCTCCCAGGCAGTGTGCTGATGTGCTAGACATTTTCCAAATCAGCTCTGACTTTAATTAAATTCAGGGGCCCCATTCAGAGGCTTTGTGAGGAGCTGTTTTGTATGGTGGGTGAGGAGAGCGAGGAGTGCCAGGCATAATTTGCCTAGAGACGTGAGCTTGAAGAAGAGTGTCTGCAGCTCTAATAGTTTAATGCAGCTTTATTGATTAGCAGTTTAATGTACAACTAATGAATTGTTTCTTTAATACCCTTTGCACATCTATTTACTGGCCCATCTGTATGGGCCACAGCACTTGCACAAAAGGAGGAGTGACGGGGGAAAAAGTGGAAAAAATGCTTTTACGATGTTTGAAAGGCTGTGATTACACATTTAGCAACTGTGAGAGGTGTAAATCTGGGCATTTTTCGTGAATTCTGGCAATTTAAAGTCATCTTTATCCTTAGAGTGCATGGGATTTGTATTATTTGAGCATTAATAAAGTTACTCTAATCAGCTTATCATTGTATTTTTGTTTATTAATACACTGTAAACCCTAACGCTCAAAATAATTAAACTTAAATTAAACAAATTAGTTCAGTCAAATTAACTTTCATGAGTATTTAGCACTTTTTTTCTTTCATCTTCACAGAACTGATATCTTTTAAGTAAACTGAACTGCTTCATTGTTTTGAGTTGTATGAACTTATTACTTTTAATTTAGACGAACTTTAAGTCCCCCTGTGGTGAAAAGTCAAGTTTTTAATGTTATTTATATGTCTATGTGGTGTTGTTAATATGCTTTAAGACATTCCATATGCAAATTCATATGTCAAACCATTGCTGAGTATTTTCTCTATAAAACTGCAGTGAAAATTGAAATTGCTGGTGTCTGTGACATCACAAACTACCTTGTAACCAATCACGTCAATGTACCGGCAGGCTTTAGCATATCATTAACAGTGAATTAAGCTAAAACTAATTCAGCCTCAATTAATAAATAAATCTTTACAGCTTAATTGAGAGAAAGTGGCAAGTTTTTTCTATTTGACACGTATATTTAGCAACCTATTTAATTTTGCCTTTTGCACAAGGCCTAAAAGTGCATACTTTGAGTGTGTGTCAACACCTCTCCATACTTCTTCCGCCCATGACACAAATAATTTCATCAGAACTATGTCCCCAAAGCCCTTTGCCTACATTCCTGACACTTTACATCCTCCTTTCTCACTCTGGGTTGGGTTGTGTAATTGTACCGTCTAGCCTGGAACGCTAACCCAGATAAGAGTAGAGTTTTCCATGCAAGGCCATCTCTGCGACTACCCCCCTAACAGCTTTTCTGCCCTTGCGGGGTGAAAGCCTTTTGTCACCCCCAGGGCTCTGAAAGCACCGCCGCTCTCTCGCCAATTGTTTTCGCATTTTCTGCATTCCTGTTCCAGATAAAAGCTGAGGCCTTCTAGAATCCCACTCCACTGGCACCAGGAGCGATGTGGTCTGACTGATTGGGATGAAGGGGGGAGAATGGGCGGTTGAGGCCCTGGAGAAATGATGAACAAGTATTCCCAAACTTTACTCTGGAGAAACTGCCTTTCCCAATGCAGCGCTCTGCTAATCACCCGTTGACTTTATGGACAGGCTTTCCAGAACGTGAGGACCAATAAAGACGCATTAAAGTACTTAAGCAATAGAGTAGAGTCATGAAACAGCGACACAAGCAAAGCTCAGCATAACTGAAAAAGGTTGTAGACGAATTACAATTAGCTAAACAGTTGTGAACCCCGCAACCCTGTCTCGGTCCCTGCCTTGCAGCTCTCTCAGCATCCGTAGACTTCATTTAAAGGAATAGTTGACCAAAAAAAAATACGGCATCATTTACTCACTGCCATGTTGTTTGAAACTTGCATGATTTCCTTTTTTCTGTGGAATCAAGCTGAATGGAGACTAGAGCTTTCAAACTTAAAAAAGGTTGCAAAAACATTGCATATTTCAAGTTTTCTGAAATCATATTACAGCTTTGTGTGATAAACGGACAAAAAATTGGATTGTTATTCGCTGATTAACTTGTGAGCTGTTAACTGCTGTGAAGGAATGAGTCAGTGTTTTGAATTAAAGTTTAATAGGTTAATCAATCATTCAGTCTACCTTTATGAATGGGATCAATGGATTTACTGAAAATATCTGATTCAAAACAATGATTCATTCACAAATTGGGTATTGCTACTTCTTTCATTAACTCCCATGAACATGCCAAGGACACCTAGAAATGGATATCAAGAGCTTCAATAAATATCAACTTAAATTTCGGTCTGTTTCTCACACAACGCTTCAGAAGATTGGGAAAATAGTACATATGGACTACGTTTATTTTGTCATTTTGGAGCTTCATAGCCACTGCCCTCATTCACTTTCATTAAATTTCAAAGTGTGGCCTTTCATGTTTCACAGAAGAAAGAAAGTAACACAGGTTTGAAACGCCATGAGTGCGAGTAAATAATTTTCATTTTTGGCTGAACTATTCCTCTCAGCAGAAAAGTACAGTATTCAAACAGCAGCAAGAGCTCAGCTCAGCAATACTGAGAAATGTTGAGGATAAATGACAAATTAGATAAACGGCTCTGAACCTTGCCACCCGGTCTCAAATTTAAAAGCCGTCTGGGCCCTTCTTGCGGCTCCTGAGGGTAGACAAATCCCTCAGCATCCACAGACCTCATTTAAAGCCAACCTCAGTCTTGCTCATCAAAGCGTGACTTCCTCTAACTCCAGGAAAGGAGCAGAGTTCCCTGGACCTTAGTGGAAGCAGGAAAGCAAACCATCAGTGGGGTAAAATCTCTCTTAGGGGAAAGGCAGGTCACTCCAGTTGATACAGCAAAGCATACTGAGATAAATCCAACCCGGCTTCAATTAATCTATTTGCCATGACATGAGAGTGTCTTCTTGATTTTGTTAAAGGGAAAGTGAATTATACTTTTATCATTAGAACAAAGTAGGTCATGCTAATTGCTCTTCGTTGGAGCCAAACTCAGATGTAATAGAGAATTTGGGAAAGGCTGAGGGGTGTAATTAGTTTAGGAAATGTGGCTTTGTATTGCTATGGCAATGGGGGCAATGTCTGGCTATACCTGTGTCAGAAGGCCTGGCTGGATCTGTAGAGGTTGGGCACCAGGGGCCTGTGTTACTATGGGAACTGCATTCTCCATCCGCACCGAGTAGCCAGTGTGTTTAGAGGGTGATGCTTGCAAACCTGGGAAGAAATAACAAGGTAAACATAATTAGATGGCCAAATTTATGAAACAGCTCAGCCAGAAATTTTAATTCTGTCATTATTTACTCATTTCGAACTTTTACGCAGATCTCCCAACCACATAAAACACTATATCATAAAAGTAGCCCATACTACTACACTACCATTCAAAAGTTTTTTAACATAATCTCTCTTTATGCTCATCAAGCATGCATTTATTTGATCAGAAATAGAGTAAAACAGTAATATTATGAAATATTGTTATAATTTAAAATGCCATTACTCTTATCTTCAGTGTCACATGATCCTTCAGAAATTGAGAAGTGTATTTTCTAGTGGTCTTATAACTTTATGTGAGAAACTGACTGAAATTTCCATTTTTCATCGTTGAGTCTGGAAGCAAGTGTCACTGAAATATTATCAGTGTATAACAACTTAAATTTTAGTCTGTTCATCACATAAATCTATTGTATGGCATAAGAGGCCTCGGAATATAGTCACGTGGACCACTTTTATGATACTTTAATGTTATTTTTTTGGAAAGACATTAGGGTGAGTAAATAATGCAGAATTGTAATTTTTGTGTGAACTAGTCCTTAAAGGGATAGTTCACCCAAAAATGAAAATTAGCCCATGATTTACTCACCCTCAACCCATCCTAGGTGTATATGACTATCTTCTTTCAGATGAACAGAATCGGAGATATATTTAAAAATATCCTGGTTCTTCCAAGCTTTATAATGGTAGTGAATGAGGGGGGGTGTTTTGAAGCCCCAAATAAATGCATCCACCCATCATAAATATAAACCATACGGATCCAAGGGGTTAATAAAGGCCTTCTGAAGCGAAGTGATGGGTTTTTGCAATAAAAATATCCATATTTAAAACTTTATTAACTATAATAACTAGTCTCATGGATCCTCATTTGCGGGCGGAAGAGTAACCCCTGACCCGACCCGCATGACGCAACGACGAATGCGGAAGCTCAGAGAATAGAGCAAAACAAAACACCGGTCACGAATTAGAAGTCTAAAACGAGAAATTTTAAAGAGAAATGTCGGAGAATTTCGATATAAGAGAAAAGGAGCCTCTGTACAGCCCCATTTGTTTAAACCACGAGAGGCATCTAAGCTTACGATACTCCTACATCCTGCGTCATACATTGCTTCAGGGGGGTTACTCATTTGGCGCAAGTCGACTTGCGCAGTATGCGTACAGTCGTCTGGTGGAAGCTAATTATTTTAGATTATAAAGTTTTAAATATGGATATTTTTATTACAAAAACCCATCACTTCACTTCAGAAGGTCTTTATTAACCCCCTTGAGCCGTGTGGATTACTTTTATTATGGATGGATGCATTTTTGGGGGCTTCAAAACCATAGACAGTAAAAGAAATGGACACAGTGACCCCATTGGAACTCAATTGAGACAAGTGAAGCCCATTTTTAGCGATTTTTAGCACTTCCGTTTCTGACGCGCAGACTCAAACTAAGCCTGATGACGTCAGCAACCTGTCTGACAGATGTAAATCTTCTAGTAGCTGTGCGTGCAAACTGCCATCGTTAATCTTGCAGAGACGGCGAGCTTGAGCGGGGAGTTCTTTGGCGTGAGTGAGCAGGAGTAAGTATTCTGATTAATTATTTTGTATAGTATTTTAAAATGTAACACCAGTACGCCATATTAATTTAATGCATACTGTTGCCTGCGAGCTTCTCCTCCTGTCTGTACGGTAATTTCTCTACTGTGCAACAGAGAGTCGAGTGGTTATGACGCAATCGTTAGCCTATTTTTACAAAAACTGTTTCTACGGGGCCATAATGTAACATAGAAGGTAATGGAGCCCTTTATACATTGTCGTGTATCTTTAGAAATAAATAATGGACAAATGGAGTCTTTAAACGCCTCAGATGTAAAGTTATTCGCTGTCAAAGTGACGCCAAAATGAATGGGAGTCAATGGGATGCTAACGCAAGTGAAGTTCTGCTACAAGATGGCGGCACGCGGTCGACTTCCTTGGGCACTGTTCAAAACATCTCCCGTTCACTACCATTATAAAGTTTGGAAGAGCCAGGATAGTTTTAAATATATCTCCGATTGTGTTTGTCTGAAAGAACATAGTCATATACACCTAGGATGGCTTGAGTGTAAGTAAATCATGGGCTAATGTTCATTTTTGGGTGAACTATCCCTTTAAGCATAATATACTGTATGTAACTTAGCCAAAGATATATCAGAAACATTTGGTTTAGTATCAATTAAAATAGCTCTAACCTTGGAAGCCAGGTGGGCAGACGATGAGGGCCTGCTGGAAGGGATCGGGTCGGGCGGCACAGAGTTGTGGTGCACCGGGCTGGAGGGGCATGGTCCTGGGGGCCACGGCAGCCATGGGGGCCGCAGAAGGCTGGTAGAGTGCAGATTGGTAATTTAGTATGGAGACATCAGGATTGGTAAGGGAAAGGGTGGCACTGGTGGAAGAGGGAGCCAGGTTGGTGGCCTAAAGGAATCGATGGGATCAAACAAACAAATAAACAAAGACAAACAAAAAAAGCATGAAGAAGTGGGTGTGGGGATTGGGTGGAACAACAATGAGAGGGATGTGGGGAAAAATTTCAAAGAATAGCAAATGATGAACATAAATTCCTTAAAATATTTCTTAATATGTAGGATGGATGTACAAAAATATTAGCTGATGAAAACTTCAGGCACAGGAAGCATGCTTGATGTCAAGTAATTTCTTAGAGCGAATACCACAACCCTATTCTGCGATTTAAACAAAAATGCTCTATTAGATGTTGTAGACGGCATTAGGGTTCAGGCATGTTCTATAAAATGACTTATTGAGCGTGAGGGAAGAGGAAAGAGGAGGTGAGAGAGCTTCAATCAATGCTCTTGTGTTACAGTCTCCCATCAATGCTAGGACCCTTCAACTCATTGAATTTGCTCAGTCTCATTAGCAGCAGATAATGATCCCTCTTTGCGCTAAAGCTATGATTAAATATACACACAGATCTAACTGGTGAGGGGAGAGAAAATCTGTTCTTCAAAGCCTCTGCTCTAGATTTCCCCTCCACTGCTTTTTAATCCGGCCTGACTGCAGCACATTCATCTGTTTATTCATCTATCAATGTGGAATTTGCGCCGTCTAGGAGGTTTGATGAACGAGGGAACTCCCACTCCTCCATCTAGAACGGTGAACCGAATGTGCTACTCAAAAGAATTGTACAGGTCCTTCCATCAAAGTCACTCTCTCTCTATAATGAAAATGCAAGCCAAAAATATAGCCAGAAGTAAAAATATGAGTGCGGTAACGTCGCCAGAGAGAGAGGAAGGAAAGCGCTGCTCAAAGCAAAAAAGAAGGTCCGAGCCATGGCTTAGCAGTAAGCGCACATGCTCCGGCATCAATATTTTTAGTCACAAAGCTTATTTGGGAAATCTATCCTAGTCAAGTTCCCATGTACGCGTTCTGAACTCCCAAAACTAAAAAATGGTCTGAGCCATGGCTTAGCGTTCGACACACATCCTCAGACAATATGTTGAGCTATGGTGCTAATATGAGAAATGTGGGTTTGAGTCTGGCCTAATCAAGTTCCCATGTGTCTGTTCAGACCTTCCAAACTGAAAAATAATGGTCTGAGCAATGGCTTAGCAGTCTGCACACGTTCCAGCATAAATATTTTGAGTCATGGAGCTCATATGGGAAATGTGGGTTTGAGTCTGGCCTACTCAGGATCTCATGTGCCATAAGCCATAGCTCAGGTCCGAGCTATGGCTTATTGGTATGCGGGCATGCTCAGACATCCTTATGTTGAGCTATGGTGCTAATATGAGAAATGTGGGTTTGAGTCTGGCCTAATCAAGTTCCCATGTGTCTGTTCAGACCTTTCCAAATGAAAAATAATGGTCAGAGCAATGGCTTAGCAGTCTGCACACGTTCCAGCATAAATATTTTGAGCCTTGGAGCTCATATGGGAAATGTGGGTTTGAGTCTGGCCTACTCAGGATCTCATGTGCCATAAGCCATAACTCAGGTCTGAGCTATGGCTTATTGGTATGCGGGCATGCTCAGACATCCTTATGTTGAGCTATGGTGCTAATATGATAAATGTGGGTTTGAGTCTGGCCTAATCAAGTTCCCATGTGTCTGTTCAGACCTTCCAAAATGAAAAATAATGGTCAGAGCAATGGCGTAGCAGTCTGCATATGTTCCAGCATAAATATTTTGAGCCTTGAAGCTCATATGGGAAATGTGGGTTTGAGTCTGGCCTACTCAGGATCTCATGTGCCATAAGCCATAGCTCAGGTCCGAGCTATGGCTTACTGGTATGCGGGCATGCTCAGACATCCTTATGTTGAGCTATGGTGCTAATATGATAAATGTGGGTTTGAGTCTGGCCTAATCAAGTTCCCATGTGTCTGTTCAGACCTTCCAAAATGAAAAATAATGGTCAGAGCAATGGCTTAGCAGTCTGCATATGTTCCAGCATAAATATTTTGAGCCTTGAAGCTCATATGGGAAATGTGGGTTTGAGTCTGGCCTACTCAGGATCTCATGTGCCATAAGCCATAGCTCAGGTCCGAGCTATGGCTTATTGGTATGCGGGCATGGTCAGACATCAAAATGTTAAGCTGTGGTGGTAACATGAGAAATGTGGGTTTGAGCCTCTTTCTTTTCCCGTCTTCCTGTACTTTCTCAGGAAATACAAAGTCACAAAAATTCCAAAAAAAGCCAGGAGGTCGAGAGTAAAGTCTGAATAGATCATGTCTATGTTGTAACCCTCTTCAAAAAGTCTTGTGAAATTCACATGCCTCATTTATAAACTATTTATTTGGAGTGTCTCGTCAACCGACCCTATCTGTAACCTTGGTAGAAGGAGGTAGAAGAGCTTTATCATCTAGACATGACCATACAAGTGCATTTCCATGCAAAATGCCAGTCATTTCTTCCAAGACAGGGGCGAAATTAAACAAAATAGACAAAAAAGATATGCTTAAACTCTGGTGCACCATCAAAACCTGTTTGTTTAATGGAGGCTAGTGTTATTTACTTTCATCTGTTACTAAAGCAATACTTTTTCATCTCATGCCCCTGCTAGTAATTATAGACTTTTCATTAAGGTTTGTATGGGGAGAATTCAGTACAGGGCTTTTCATTTTTCATTTTCCCCATTTAGCAAGGCCGACGAGCACCAGGGGAGAGAGTTAATCAATACGCCGCCATGGCATTCATCACACAAAATAAACACTTCACCCTCACAGCTGGCTAATGCTACACAAGCTTTCCCTTCGAACACACTGTATGCCCTACACAATGTTCTTCTCATGACGTTACAGAGATGCCGGAATGCTATAACATTACAGCCATATGACTTTTTGACTGTAGACATGTTTATTCGAAGGGGAAAGTCATGTTTTGAGCCGATCAAATAACTGAAAATGAAGGCATTATGGGATTCATGCCTGGCCTTCTGTCAGCAGTTTAGACAAACGCTCCCTGGTGAAGCTAAACTGCACTGAGGCAAAACAGGAGGAAACAAAAGGAGAGAAGGAAACAAAGTGGTGCAATCTTTAAGGCTGCAAAGTAGTAAAATGCAAGCCAAGCAGGAAGTAGAGGCTGTCATGTTGTTAATCAGCATATTGTGACAGAGGGCTGCAAGGCTGGAAACACAAACTCAGGCACACATACGTGCGCGCTCACACACACACAGCCAGCCCAAATGACCCATGATATGACTGGTGTTCTGTCCACTGAAGGAAATCATCCGATACTGTTAGTGGTCAATGGGCCAATGCTACACTAATTTATTTGGATTGTCCCACTGCAAATGAGTCCGTGCATGTAGTACAATTAATTATCTGTTGCTTTAAGGGAAACTAAACTGAACTAGGGATCGACAAGGGTTTAGGTAGCAACTGAATTCAAATAAAGTTTTGTGTCACATTTAGCTTGCTGTTGTGTTCGTTCTGACATGGCTGTAGTTGTGAGGTTGAAATATAAGTTAGTAATTTTTATGATGATGTGGCCAAAAAAGAAACTGGTCCATACACCACAGAAATCTTGATTAAAGCACAACATTTAATACAATATATATGATTTTATTGTATTATTTTACTAATTATTATTATTATTACAAATAATTATTCATAACTTATAAATATTTAATAATTGAAATATTTATGAACTCATAATTTATTTAATCATATCAAGTACATTTATCTTATTTAAAGATGTTTTTAAGTTTTTTTTGTAATATAATATTAAATATTATGTATATATATATATATATATATATATATATATATTATATATATATTTTTTAAATGTTTTTTTAGTTATTATTTACAAATTACAATTATTTGCTTATTTAAATAATATTTCGATTTTTATGATCTTATAATTTATTTAATTATATTCATCATCTGACTTCTCAAGTCGTTTTTTTTCAAGGATATTAATGCTGGAAATCAAGGCAAAAATACAGATTCATATGTTTACAAATTTTTTTATTTATAATTTATTATTTACAAATTTCATATATTTATGATATCACAATTTAATTATACTTATCTTCATTCTCGAGTACTTTTATTTTAATTATGGTATTATTGCTGTGTATTAACTAATTTTCTTTTCGAGCACATTTGTTCATTTCAGCTTATAGGGTCATTTTTAGTAATTCTGACCCAGCTAAGTTAGAAACTTACACCACCACAACCAACAACAACAACAATCTTGATTTATGGTTTACCTATCATGGCTTTATTTAAGAACACTACAAGGTAATGGGAAGTCTAGTTAGATGTGATAATGTAAAAGTGTATGTGTGTGGATACTGACCTGGCTATGCACAGTGTTAAGCTGGTTGTTGAAGGTCATGGTGAGATTGGTGGAGGTGCTGGGGGCTACATGTGTTATAAAAGGCGTCTTGCTCTGATTGACTGTGTCGTACATGTTCACCCGACGCTTGCAAATCTCCATGTTCTGGAAGCAGGATTTGACGCTGCAAAAACAAAATGGACATAGTCAGCGATCTAAACACAATAACCTATTTGATAAATCTACGTAACCTTTACGACTCCCCCCCCAAAAGTTTCCTGTTGGTGTAGTTGAACTGACTGTGTGCTGTGTGGGAAGTCCAGCAAGTGTGTCATTGTGACAAAGGGGTGGTTGAGTGTCTCTATGGGCGTTATTCTCTTGTCTGCGTCGATGGTCAGCATCTTGGTCAGCAGGTCAATAAACTCCCTCCTGTCTGCCTTCTCTGCCAGCATGTCACTGCCCTCCAAGTCTGTGGTCATATTCACCTGCACAAAGCAAAAGAGAGAAAATGAGAGAGCGAGAAACACACTGATTGACGTACAGAATCCTCAAACACGGTTAACCAGCTCTTGCCTTCTTTTTCTGATGTAACACATGGAATCCGTCCCAACTGAATTCCTCAGAAAAAAAGAATTCCCAAAAGATTCTATTGAATTTCAGATTCTAAAATAACAATCACACTGCTTTGCCTCCTGCATCTTCATTTATGACTATGAATTTAATCACGCTTTCAGTTAGCAATAAATGTGTAGTGCACTCATCTTCATTTAATACATTTTATAATTTTCCCCCAAAAAATCAGTACAGAAAATGGCGAAAAAAGTTTAACGCTATAATGCTTTAATGCAAAATTACAAAAGTTGCTTATTTAGGTAATATTTGTAAATGCACTGGACAGTGCTAATCCATGAATTAAGGAAGTAGAGAAAATTAGCAACCATAACTGTGGAATAAATCATCTCTAGGAGCCGAATATGTGTTCAATGCAAGCCTGGGTGTTCTCAAATGATGGAATCTTTCAGCTGTATCTTCTGATGCAGCTTACATCTTACAGCTTTTTGTAAATAATGCATGTGAGTATTTGTGTGTAAATAACTCCCACGTCCCACAGTGCTTGACGGGTATGACTCTATTAATATACACAGGTCTGTCAGTCAAAAAGTGTGTGCGTTTCTCAGAGGACAGCAATAACCTTTCTGATATATCCAATATTTGCCCTCAAATTTACAGCTATTTACAGGCCCTCTTAGGAACGCTTCAGATGTCAGGCCAAATATTCCCATCTGTCTGAGGATGTGAAAATGTATTAAAGGGGTCCTTGATTATGATTTCAATTTTTTAACTTTAGTTAGTGTGTAATGTTGCTGTTTGAGCATAAACGACATCTGCAAAGTTACAACGCTTAAAGTTCAATATAAAGTGAGATATTTTCTTTTAGAGAAATCGCTTCTTAAGGACTACAACAAGCTTCTTCCCGGGTTGGTGACATCACAAACCCCAAAACTTATATAAACTCTGCCCCCGAGAACATGCAACAAAGGGGGTGAGGCCATGTTGGGCTGCTTTAGAGAAGAGGAAGAGTTGTTGTAGTAGAGTGTTGTTGCCATGCCGTCATTTTACGCCGGACTGCTTCACAAACGAGAGTCAATTCAACGCTGGATTTGCACAAAAGATTAACATGACGGCACATGCTAGTCAATGAGTTGAATCAACTCCACAGCAACTACATAAATTTATCCACTAACCATTCAGAAATGCCTAGTTGCATTCTAAAAGTTGTAACTTCTTCCTGAGTCTCTCCATCAGTGTCCGACTCTGGTTTGAACAATGTAAAGCTGAACCGTTACTGAGAATCGTCATTTTGGCTGCGTGAGATTCTCCAGCTTTGTTGTTGTTGAGCAACCAAAGTTTGAGCTGTTAAAGGGTTAGTTCACCCTAAAATGAAAATAATGTCATTTATTACTCACCCTCATGTTGTTCTACAGCCGTAAGACCTTCGTTCATCTTCAGAACACAAATTAAGATACTGTTGATGAAATCCGATGGCTCAGTGATGCCTCCATTGAGAGCAAAGCCATTCAAACTCTCAAGGTCCATAAAGGTACTAAAACATATTTGATACAGTTCATGAGAGTTCAGTGGTTCTATCTTAATATTATAAAGCGACAAGAATACTTTTTGTGTGCCAAAAAAAAAACCAAAATAATGACTTTTCAACAATATCTATATGGGCCGATTTCAAAACACTGCTTCGGAGCTTTACGGATTGAATCAGTGAATCGGAGCGCCAAAGTCACGTGATTTCAGCAGTTTAGCCGCTTGATAGGCGATCCGACTCACTGATTTGAAACAAAAGATTCATAAAGCTCAGAAGCTTCATGAAGCAGTGTTTTGAAATCTGCCATCACTAAATATTGTTGAAAAGTTATTATTTAGTTTTTTGGTACACAAACTTGTCACTTTATAATATTAAGATAGAACCACTGAACCCACATGAACTGTTTCAAATATGTTTTTAGTACCTTTATGGACCTCGAGAGTTTGAATGGCATTACTGTCTATGGAGGCCTCACCAAGCCATCGGATTTTATCAACAATATCTTAATTTGTGTTCCGAAGACGAACAAAGGTCTTACGGGTGTAGAACAACATGAGGGTGAGTAATTAATTACATTATTTTCATTTTTGGGTGAACTAACCCTTTAAAGCTCCAGCCTCTCCTGGAAAAGGGGCCGGGAGCAACAGCTCATTTGCATTTAAAGGGACAACACACAACAACGACGTGTTTTTGCTCAAACTCACATAGGGGCAACTTTGACAAGCTATAATAAATGATTTGTGGGGTATTTTGAGCTGAAACTTCACAGACACATTCTGGGGACACCAGAGACTTATATTACATTTTGTGAAAGAGGGCATAATAGGTCCTTTTTTTATATAATTATATGATATTATAAATATGTAAATTTAATATAATATTATATTAGCAAATATAAATGAAGACGACATGGGAAAAAGTTTCAAAGGCTATTTTAATATGTACAGTATAACAAAGAAAAGTTGAAATCTGTAAATCAACCCCTGGGACAAAAAAGTGCCTGTATTTGAAGAAACACACTTTTATTGTCTGAGAGGGGTGTTTTGCCATAGGTAAAAAGCAGTGCAGCAGAGCTTTTTTATTGGGAATCCCTGTCAGAGATGGCTAACGCATTTTTCATACCGTCATGCTGTTTATCTGTGGCCTAACCACCCCGAGCTATCAGATAAACCGCCAGTCACCAGTGCAAATCAGAGTCTTCTTTTATGCATGCTATTTTAGTCCTGCTCGGTCTCTCTCTCTCTGTTTCCATCACCCTGCTGCATGATAAAGAAATAATCTTTGACACGAGAGGAAAAATAATCATTCAGGACACAGAATATGAACCGCAAGCAAGGGGAGTGCCTGCATAGCTGGCGTACACAAATCTTGCAAAAACAGTTACGCAGGCACATCTAGTGAACTGTCTCTTGAAGATGATGAAACCGAGAACAATCATTCTTCTTGCTCTCCATTTCACATCTGACTGTCACATTTAAATCGGTTGAAATCACAAGTGCCGTATTCTCTAAAGTGCAACAATTTAAATACAGGTGCAAATCATGGAGACAGCAGTGCAGATGTTCCTCATACAAACTGGCAGTGCTGCAACAGCGGAAACAGAGCAAACACACACACACACACAAACTGTTTGGTTGTTCTAATGTCAAATTCTAGATTATAAAGATGTCTTTAGATGCCTCTAAACTGTCAACGGTTGTGTTAAGGTGACTTATTTAAATAAATAAATAAAGACCACCTTATTTTATTTTTCCCTTGCTTGTTTGTTTGCATTTGTATTTGCATTTCATATTTATATTATTTAACATATTATTATTATTATTAATAATAATAATAATAATAATAATAAGGTTTTGTTTTATTATGATTTACAATGAAATAATAATAAAAATAATAAATATTAATTTGTTTGTTTTTAAATTTTGTTTTATTTTATTATGACTTTAATAAATAAATTAAATTAATTAATTAATTTAATTAATATTTTTCTTAATAAAAACATTTTATTATTATAATCTGCATTATTATTATTATTATTATCATTTATTTGTTTGTTTATTATTATGCTGTGCTCACATCTTTTTTGTTTTATTATCATTATTAGAGTTTGTCTAAAAAAAAAAAAATATGTTTTCCATCCTTTTATGTTAATGAGGTTTTACAACAGCACGGAGGTATGAGGATTGAAACAACATTTCTTGCAGTATACCGGACTGCAGAGTACGTCCGTACTTAGATCCTAACACCAGAGGACCTGACCTGAAAATGAGGCACTGATGTAATTCTTGTAAAACAAGGTTGTTGTACAGGACATGAACATGGATAGATTACAGATTAAGCGTATCCAAGCATAAGCATATTTCCATGAATTCATCTGAATTTGCTGTAAATTAGATCAGCCATTTTTATCTGATGAAGAGGGATGGGGTTGGTTCTTGTGGGAAAATCCAAATTGAGGTTTGCGTCATTGTTGGCCTGGACCGTTCAGACATCTGACGACCGGCCGGTGATGAGGCACGCTGATTTCAATAACTTGCAGAAAGCAAAAGGTCATAAGTCATGTGTATTATCACTGAAAAGCACCCAGGGGAATAAGGTTCCCATGGACCATTGTGCTTTTGAGTCATGTCCTCTGTTACATAACATCAAAGTTTTCAGCGTAAAAGAGGTGTGAGTATTATTGGAAACTCTCCACACAGAGTCGGAGACAAAACATTTTTGTAGGTGAGGAAGGTTATTATTAGCCCTGAGCCAGATTTCTGCTTCTGTTGAAGCTGAAGGCAGGTTTTGTGGAATTAACAAAGGTACGAAACTCCTACCTGTGCCATATCATCCAGGCAGTTGAAGATGTACTTGCGAGCCTCTTTAGATTTGATCCCCGTCTCTGCCTCATGGTCCTCAGGTGTCTGTAAATACAAACAGGAATATATTGTCAACACTATCCTGGCTCATCTTTCAAAAAGGCCTCCAAAAAATTAATCACTGGAGAAGCACTTTCAACATCAGGAATAACCCTATGACTCTCCAAAATGAAATTTCTGTAGTCATTTACTCACCCTCTTGTCGTTCCAAACCTTTATTACTTTCTTTCAACTGTGGAACACAAAAGAAGATATTTGAATAATGTTGGTAAGTTTCAGTTCCCATTGACTTGCATTGTATTTTTTGTCCATACAACCAAAACTGGTTACCAACATTCTTCAAAATATCTTCTCTTATGTTCTTCAGAAGACACAAAGTCATACAGGTTTGGAACAACATGAGGTTGAGTAAATTACGACAGAATTTTACTTTTTGGGTTTACTGTACCTTTAAAGATATGGAGGAACACTTAAAATCAAATAGGTAAAGGAAATGGGACTTACAACACGGAAAGAGATTTTAAAATTTGGAATTTGGAATGAAACCCACAGCTAAGAAAAAACACAAATTAAATCTCATTCATATCTCAATTGTTTCTCCTAGACAGCAATAGAGAGCTGAAGTGTTCTGGTTCTTTTAATTTTCTCCTGAAAAGACCTGAAAAGAATGTCCTACTGTATAGACGAAATCTCAACAAAGTCTTAAATTGTGCTCAGATTTGAAAACAAACAAACAAAAAAATAATAATCTGTGACCAAAACAATCCAGAGATTTCAATACAAAAATCAAATATTTCTCAATAATCCATTTTCAAGAGCAAATCTTGGCTATGCTATTCAGTTTAATTTTATGTCAACTGAATGTGTCTCCTTTTTTATTATTTTAGGAGAAACATCTGAGACAAAGATGATACTTAAACGAAACATAACTGAGAACTCCATTAAGATTCCTGAACTATGAAAGATAAAACCTTATCTCTGGGAAGTACTTGACACTGAGTTAAGTATTTCTACAGTCCAAGACACAAGCATTGAGGGCCAAAAAGTTTAAGGAGGTATTGACTACACAGGAGGACAAGTTTTTCTAGTTTTGTTAGATCCGTATCATATATATGAAGGGTTAGGAATGCAACTTGCAGTTGCATTGGGGTTCAATAAAATCAAAGTTTCCCCATGTGAAGCTTTGCAAAGTTCACCAAAAGTTAATCTAACTATCGACTATGGGCAATGAGCCACCGGCCCAGTAAGGATGGGGGAACGTGGAGAGAGACAGAGCATAAGAGGACGGAGGAATGAAAGAGGGAAGAATGAGAATGGGACGTTAAGTAGGATTTATCCCACATTGCTCTGGTTGCCAAGTCCTTTCACACAAAACTCATTTAGCTCACACTGGTCGGTTAACGGGGTGTAGTGGATGCGTCAGTTTAGAGAGTGAGGGAATGAAACAGAAAAATATTGTTGCTGTATTTTATATGCAAACCAAGCGAGACAGATTAAGGAAGTGTGAAAGCGAAACAAGGTGAGGGAGTTTACCTTGAGTCTCCATAGAGGATAGGTGGAGTCGGGGTCTCTGTTGAAAAACCTGGTTGTTTTCGTCCCTGCACTTAACAGATACTCTGCTGGCAAGCCCTGCGTTTGAGAGATGTACCGGATCTGGTGGAAGACAAACACAGGAAATGAGATTTACAACTTTTAGTGCTGGATGTTCACTACTTTGATACAGTTAAATGGGGATTGAAAAAAGGGGATTTTCTTGCTCATTTTGTATATGTAGACATATGATCATAACACAAAGTTTCTCTCCAGTTTACTGAAACTAAAACGGCAAAAACAGGTTATATAGAAATTGTCATAAAGTCAACATGAAGTTAATATTGACATTTTTACTTTAGATTGTGGAAATAAGATGGGTTTCAAACTACGTTAAAAGTCAACTTTCAAAGAAAATGGCTGAAAATAATAATACATAAAGTGTATAATTCTTAAAAGAGTAAAGTAATTCTAATAAAAAAATAATGCTAAAATAAATACTTTTATCAAAAACAAAAGTACATAGTACATACAGTACAGTCCAAAAGTTTGGAACCACTAAGATTTTTAATGTTTTTAAAAGAAGTTTCGTCTGCTCACCAAGGCTACATTTATTTAATTAAAAATACAGTAAAAAACAGTAATATTGTGAAATATTATTACAATTTAAAATAACTGTTTTCTAATGAAAATATATTTCACAAAGTAATTTATTCCTGTGATGGCAAAGCTGAATTTTCAGCATCATTACTCCAGTCTTCAGTGTCACATGATCCTTCAGAAATCATTCTAATATGCTGATTTGCTGCTCAATAAACATTTAATGTGTACAATTGTACAAAATATTTTTTTTCAGGATTATTTGATGAATAGAAAGTTCAAAAGAACAGTGTTTATCTGAAATCTAATCTTTTGTAACATTATAAATGTCTTTACTGCCACTTTTGATTGATTTAATGCATCCTTGCTGAATAAAAGTATTCATTTCTTTCATTTCTTTTCAAAAAAATAAAAATAAAAATTCTTACTGACCCCAAACTTTTGAACGGTAGTGTATAATGCTACAGAAGCTTTGTATTTCAGATAAATGCTGTTCTTTTGAACTTTCTATTCATCAAGGAATCCTGAAAAAAAAAGTACACAACTGTTTTCAACATTGAAAATAATCATAAATGTTTATTGAGCAGCAAATCAGCATATTAGAATGATTTCTGAAGGATCATGTGACACTGAAGACTGGAGTAACGATGCTGAAAATTCAGCTTTGCATCACAGGAATAAATTACTTTGTCAAATATATTTAAATAGTACACAGTTATTTTAAATTGTAATAATATTTCACAATATTACTGTTTTTTACTGTATTTTTAATTAAATAAATGTAGCCTTGGTGAGCAGACGAAACTTCTTTTAAAAACATAAAAATCTTAGTGGTTCCAAACTTTTGGACTGTACTGTATGTATGGTACTCAAAGTCTATTGAACACATCTACATAATATTCTATTTTACTTTATACATTTATTTTTATTTTTATATTATATATTTTTGAATAATTGGTTGCATTAATTATTAATTTATTATCCTCATCATCAAGCATTTTCTTTGAAAGATTATTTACCTTGTTAATTTTTATTTTATTTTTTAATTGTATTAAATATTTGTTATAATAATTATTCTTATTATTTTCAGGCCTTTTCTAAGACATACAAGTCTTAAAGTAGAGTAGCAATTCTAATGATTAGGGAGATGGTGGAAATGGTCATGAAAAATGAATTGATTCAGTTTTTGGTGCAAGAAAATTTGACTAACGTTGTAAGCGGACTTCTGGGAAATGCAACAGTGAGCTGCATTAAAACAGACTGATGACATTTTGTCTGCTCGAAAACATATCAGTCACTTGGCTGCCACATTGATGACACAACTTCAACATTCCAGCATTAGAAGACGAGTAAACAGCATCTGTGATGAATGCTGTCACCATGAGACTGACTTCACCTTGCCAAAACCTCTTCTTACAGGTCTGCCCGGGTGCCTCAATTACACAGAATGCCATTCACACACCTGAAAAATGTAAATACAAGAGTCTGGCAGCCCAAGGAATCCACAAGAATAATAATAATCTCTTCCATGGCCCCTGCCAATCGGCCAATCTTGTACCCTGAGAACGAGCTCATAGGTGCTCAAGAGACCTTGACCACTGTGTCTGGCTCATTTACCGTCTTATGAAATAGAAAAACACTTTTTTTTTTTCCATTCACTTTTTGAGTGTCGTTATTAGAATTGAGTCAAAGGTGCCGCAAAGGCTGAAAATAACTCCTCAAGCTTTGTTTTTAGATGAAAATCAAAAGTAAACTGGGCAGCCGAGTTGAAATGCCATAAATCCTTAACACAAGACCTTAGAAATGCTTCCCAAACACAAGACCTCATAAATGCGCCAAATGAGGGCCGAAAAAAAAAAAATATATATATATTACTCTATAGTACACAGAAATGGTGGGAGACAAATCTGCAAAGTCCTTTGCTGTGTTTAAAAGCTTGTTAAAGACGGTTTTGGTTTGCTTAGAGCTAGAACATTGGCCCTGGGCTGTTCCATGAAGCCAGAATCATTTTTTATTTTTTTTTAAGAGAAGGCCTCATTGTAGAGCTCGGGATCTGGGCTAATTGGGCAGTTTGTGGCATGTGTCCAGAACTACGGAGAGGCCAGAGAGAGATGAAAGTCATTTAGACGACACACACACACATTTCCACACAAACACACAGCACTTCAGGAGAGCCGAGAGAGCAGGGGCCCAGCCAACAGTCAGATTTGTTTTCTCTCTCTTAAGCACAAACAGTAATTGAGGGATGTTTTCACAGCCATTTTCTGAGAAAGGAGACGACTCTCTCGGCAGGGCCACACATACACACAATCTCACACACACAAAAAGCAACCCTCCTCTGCTCCATTTCTCTAAATGAATATCATACAGGAAATGGCATTTCATAACTCAGATTATTTTCCAATGGGAACACATTATTTCTTTATAGTCTATCTACTTGTATCATTACTGACCACTGAATTTCAAAAAAGAAATAGCCAATGATGGATTATGGCCTGGGCCACTGGGAACTGACTCCTGAAAGTAAGGCTTTGCAAACATAAAGTCATGAATTATCTTTTGCATACAAGTTGACTTCACTGTTGAAATAGATTTAAAGAGTTAGTTCACCCAAAAATGAAAATTCTGTCATTTATTACTTACCCTCATGCCGTTCCACACCCGTAAGACCTTCTTTAATCTTCAGAACACAAATTAAGATATTTTAGTTGAAATCCGATAGCTCCGTGAGGCCTCCATAGGGAGCAATGACACTTCCTCTCTCAAGATCCATAAATGTACTAAAAATGTAAAAATTTAAATCAGTTCATGTGAGTACAGTGGTTCAATATTAATATTATAAAGCAACGAGAATATTTTTGGAGCGCCAAAAAAAAACTAAATAACGACTTATTTAGTGATGGCCGATTTCAAAACACTGCTTCATGAAGCATCGGAGCACAGATGAATCAGTGTGTCGAATTTGCTGTTCGGAGCGCCAAAGTCACGTGATTTCAGCCGTTGGCAGTTTGACACGCGATCTGAATCATGATTCGATACTCTGATTCATTTATGCTCCGATGCTTCATGAAGCAGTGTTTTGAAATCGGCCATCACTAAATAAGTCGTTATTTTGTTTTTTTGGCGCTCCAAAAATATTCTTGTCGCTTTATAATATTAATAATGAACCACTGTACATGAACCGATTTAAATATGTTTTTAGTACCTTTATGGATCTTGAGAGAGGAAGTGTCCATTGCTCCCTATGGAGGCCTCACGGAGCTATCGGATTTCAACTAAAATATCTTAATTTGTGTTCTGAAGATTAACGAAGGTCTTACGGGTGTGGAACGGCATGAGGGTAAGTAATAAATGACAGAATTTTCATTTTTTGGGTCAACTAACCCTTTAAAGGGGTCATGAATTGAGAAATCAAATTTTCCTTGAGCTTTTGATATATAAGAGGTCATCATACTATAAGAATATCCTGTAAGTTTCAGAACTGAAAACGTCCTTGTTAGTCCAATAAAAGCTTTTATTGACACCAGGCCCAGCGAACGACTAATCCTGGAATGTGCCTATCTATGACAGGTGAAACTCCTCCTCCGCAGAAGAAATCAACGCCTACTTCATCATTGCAACGTTAGCCCCGCCCACTGGCGTGTTAGTGAGAGGAGGAGAGAAGAGCGATACAGGACAAAAATAACATTACCTTTTAAAGGATCCTAATGCTAGGAAAATGGTTATTTATTTTCACCAATGTGAATGTCTCAGTTGAGCTTTTATTTGTATTTGCGATTTCACTGTGGACTCTTTGGTAAATCAATTGCATTTCAGCGCAGGCTTTGCAGACAAACTTTTACGATATGGACTCAACAGTAATGCAACAACATGTAACTAAATGTGTTAATTCTAATGCCTGATCTGATATGTAATGATTGTCTATGTGTCAGTAAATCAAACCAGTGACTAAATAGTCAACTTCACGTTGTTTCTCTTAGTAGGATGAAAATAATCTTTTATTTAAATGTTGATTAAATTATATAAACAAAGCGATCAAAGAACGCTCCCTTTGCAATTGCTGGAGCTGTCAATCAAACAGTGCAAGTTTATCAGAGACTGAGTTCTGGACACATGCCAAAACTTCCGTTTTATTCAATGAATCTCTTATCATAATGTTTCTTAGTTACGATGAAAGCATTCGTTAGTATACAGAAATTGAGTTGCAATGACGAGATCACTGCTTTCATGCACTCAACAATATATCTGTGATTGGCTACAATGTTCATCACTGCAACCTTTCATGCCACAATCTAAATATAATGCCATAGATCTAAATGTAATGCAACACTTTTCACAATTACTTAACCTTGAGAGCTGTAATAGTAAAAATGAGCTAAAAGTTTTCGAGAGAGTGGAAATGGAAAGATGTTAGCTAATCACAGCAGTGGGTGATTACACTGAAGTCTCACAGCAGACACGCCCCTAAAAACAGAGCGTTCAAATAATAGAGCTAAAATCAGGATAGGAAAAATGCCCTTTATTTCTAAATTCTGACAATTTTTGATGTAAAAAGCATACTAACATTATAAGTGCACCTCAGGAAACATCATAAAACAATAAAACGACGCAGTTCATGACTATTTTAATATAAAGGTGTTTGAATGACTATTGTGAATATTCCTCACAACTGCTACTTTATTTCTTATATTTGCAATGTAATTTGGACATTATTTGGACATTAAATCTTGCAATTAAAATGACTTCAAACCTACATCAATTCGATTTTTAGCAGCTATTTGACAAAGATGGAATTTTGAGAAGCTAAAGTTGTCATTTGTAGATTTCAGGTGTAAATTTGAGATATAACATCATAGTTATGAAAAAAAAGAAAAGCAAAATTCAAAGTTATCAATTACAAGACATAAGATACAGCATATATCTTTAGAGAAGTATATATCTTTAGAGATACACTTCTGTTCAAAAGTTTGGGGTTGTAAGATTCTTTAATGTTTTTGAAATATGTCTCTCCTGCTCACCAAGGCTGCATTTATTTGATTAAAAACACTGAAAAAAAAATTAATATTGTGAAATATTATTACAATTTAAAATAACTATTTTCAATTTGAATATATTTTTAAATGCAATTTATTCCTGTGATGGCAAAGCAGAATCTTCAGTGTCACATGATCCTTCAGAAATCATTCTAATATGGTGATTTGGTGCTCAAGAAACATTTCTTATTATTATCAATGTTGAAAACAGTTGTGCTGCTTCATATTTTTGTATTTTTGTGTTGTTTGGGTGTTGTTTTCTGCTATTTTTATGGTGTGCAGAGCATCAAGAGAGGGTCTTCACAGAGGCTGGTGCCCCAGGTGTCCCAATCCACCCTTGGCAACAACCACATGGGAACAGCCAGGGTTGAGTACAACAAATACCCTAAAACATACTAATGGTGGAAACTTCTGAATGCCAGTGCATGTCTGAAACTTTGGCAGGCCTCATCTCACGGATCTATTCTGTTTCCATTGTGATGAATTAAAGAATTAGTAAAACAATGTGTTACCTGGTCATACTCAGATGCTCCGGGGTACAGCGGCCAGCCCAGAAACAGCTCAGCGATGACACAACCCAGGGACCACATGTCTATGGCCTCACAAAAGGGCAGACCCAGGATGATCTCTGGAGCTCTGCAAACACACAGAAGTGGAGGATCAACTTCAAGAACAAAGTCACAGCAGAATAAATACAATTTTAATTTCTGACCAGGGTTATTATAGTTAATTAAAAATTAGATAGATAGATAGATAGATAGATAGATAGATAGATAGATAGATAGATAGATAGATAGATAGATAGATAGATAGATAGATAGATAGATAGATAGATAGATAGATAGATAGATAGATAGATAGATAGATAGATAGATAGATAGATAGATAGATAGATAGATAGATAGATAGATAGATAGATAGATAGATAGATAGATAGATAGAAAGAAATTTCAAACAGTCTATTTAAGTGTACATTTATGGAGCAATTATTGTCTTCCACCACAGAGAGAGGTCCAGAGGGAAACATAGATGTTTTGGCCCAAAACCATTTAATGTGCAACCTGTTCCATTCAGCCCAAAGTTGGCATTCGTTACGTCGCAGCCGCAAGACCTCATTGTACCCATTTAATTTGACTGAGTTGAGTAATAAAGACAAACACAGAATGCATTTTTGTTGCCACGGACACAGCGGGTGGGGGCGAGAGGAGAGAGATGGCATGTGACACGGCATTACTCTGGGTGCTGCTTGTGAATCATGATTCCGAGGAGGTCCACTCTTTTGGATAGAGGGATTGAAGATAAATAAGTGCCATATGGAGGGGAAAAAAGAGGGGAAAATGTGTGGAAAGACAAATAGAGAAAGAAAAGAGAGAGATGGACTCATATTTCAGCAAGTCTTGAAGGTGGCAGAAACACAGCATGCACACACACACACACACACACACACACACACACACACACACACACACACACACACACACAGAGAGAGACAGATAATGGGCTGAACGCCTCGGTTTAGAGCACAAATATTATTTGTAAAGACAACAATGGAAGAACAGCTTGTACCAAGCAGTATTATTGTTAACTAAAATTAAAACTTAGATTAAAAAAAAGAGAAATATTGAAAAAAAGACTAATAACAAGTGACAAAAAGCACATAAAATTACTAAAAGTTAAACTAAAGTGAAAACTAAAAATATAATATTAAAAGCTTCATTTTAATTAAAGTATTAGTTCACTTTCAAATGAAAAATACCCCAAGATTTAATAATCCTCAAGCCATCCTAGGAGTACAGTATATGACTTTCTTCTTTCTGATGAACACAATCTGAGATATATTAATAAATATCCTGATGCATCCGAGCTCCGGGGTTTAATAAAGGCCTTCTGAAGCGAAGCGTTTGAGTATTTTACTTCATAACTTGTTAAATATGGATTTTTTTTTTTTAAACAAATGCATCACTTTGCTTCAGAAGGCCTTTATTAACCCCCTGGAGCCGTGTTGCGTATGTTTATGATGGATGGATGTGGATGGAGACACTTTCTTCAGCTTCATACTCATGACCCCTGTTCACAGCCATTATAAAAGCTTGGATGCATCAGGATATTTATTAATATTATCTCCGATTGTGTTCATCAAGAAAGAAGAAAGTCATATACACCTAGGATGGCTTGAGGGTGAGTAAATCTTGGGTTAATTTTCATTTGAAAGTGAACTAATCCTTTAAATTTCCTTTTATTTTTATATATTAATAATACAAATATTAACAAAAACTATAATAGCATATAAATAATTTTCTACGATAAGAAAAACTTGTGAAATCCCAAGATCTCTTTTTATTATCATAAATATGCACAGATTTTAGGGATGCCTCAACATTAAAATTTTGTCTGATACAGATAAGGCGATAATTATTTTGATGTTATGACGAATAAACAATACATGGTTGATATTAAAGTTCTTTATTATTTTATGTAAATAAAAAAATTAGAAATCATCTGTCAATTTATTATCGATTTATTTTGAGATTTACTAAAGATTCAACAGTGTTATTAAATGATTGGTGTTTGTCGAGATCAATGAGGAAATATAAAGGAAAAATAGAGGAAATGAGCATGCATAGTTAATCCAATATTGAAATGAATATTATTCAATACAAATAAAAATCTCTAATATGATCCATTTCTATCATATTGACCAAAGTCAGTAAATGAAAGTCAATGATTTCAATATGAACTCAAATTTTTCCAATCAAACTATGAAATCCACATGAATTTTAGTCCTTTTATGTTTGGCCAACAGTTTGTCATCTCATTTGTTTCTATGTCTGTTTTCCTAAGGAACTGCAGGAGGAACATCTGCAATAAAACAGAAACAAAATACTACTCACAGGTGCCACAAAGGCAAGAAAAGACTCAGTTTGGCAGTTAAATCTTCTATTGCCTTGCACGCAAGGTGTGTGACGCATGACATCACTCTTCTGGAGTGATGTCATGCAACCCAGCCTTGTGCATGCTGGTCTACTCGATGTCATTCAAATAAGCCACAGCGTTACCAGTTGAAAGGATCTCTGTGACACTGAGGACGCATTACGGCCGCCACGTATGCAAATGCATATCCCACTTCAATCTTTTCTCTCCCTTCTTCCAATGCCATATGCAAAACAGAGCAGCAGCTGCTGATGCAGGAGTTTCAGCGGGTGTGATAAACACAAACACACACAGCACTAAATATCATCCTCATTCTCTTGCATATAAAACGTCTGCTTGTAATGCAAAAATCTGTGGTAAGAAATTCACAACCCTGTTCCAGCTCCACACACATGGAAATATGAGATCCTATACAGACAGATGTGATGCGGAGAAAGTGTTTGAGTTCATTTGTGGTACATTTTGCATACCTAAAAGCCTGTCAGGTTGTGACCCTGCAGGTGTGCGTTTGTTTGCATGCGTGTCATTGTGCAGCTTGCATGTATGCATGGGTGACATTATGCACACAAGTGCAAACATCCGATCCCGGTGTTGATATTTGCGTGGCAAGCCCAATGCACCCTGGAAGTTATTTCTTGTACACAATGCCATTTAACATAGTGCAAACAAGCACAGGAGCAACATCTTCTGCACCCATCAGAACCAGTGCAGTGTGCAAATAATCACTGGGTCGCCTGCACTGGGGTAAATGGTGTTGTGAATATGGGGTCAGGCAAAGGTTATCACACACAGTGAAAGAGTGCTTCTTCAGTTCCTAAATAAAGCATAATTCTTCTTCTGAAGTCCTAAACCACTCGTACCGGCATTCACATGCTCACTCAGTTGCTATTTGAGGCTCTGACATCATTCTGCATGGGCATGTCAAAAAGCATCGATCACAGCTGACCTTCAATACGGACCACCACTCATAACCACAGACACAGACGATGCCCTGATTTTTTTTTTCCAGGCCACAACTCTACATCTCCCAGTGCCATTATGCTTTGTATTTCTGTCACTGTTTAGGAATATTTTTATAATTAATTATTGTATTGTATAACATTACTATTTATAAAACGGTTATAATTACAACGCCCTTCAGCCGTGACTTATTCACCATAAAGCACAGCCTCTCTCACCTTCTATATATATATATATATATATATATATATATATATATATATATATATATATATATATATATATATATATATATATATATATGTTTGTGCTGTCAGATTGATTAATCTTGATTAATAGCATCTAACATAAAAGTTATGTGTTTACATAATATTTTATATAAATATTATATAATTATAATATTATATATATATATATATATATATATATATATATATATATATATATATATATATATATATATATATATATATATATATATATATATGTGTAGTATATATACATATACAGTACAGTCCAAAAGTTTGGAACCACTAAGATTTTTAATGTTTTTAAAAGAAGTTTCGTCTGCTCACCAAGGCTACATTTATTTAATTAAAAATACAGTAAAAAACAGTAATATTGTGAAATATTATTACAATTTAAAATAACTGTGTACTATTTAAATATATTTGACAAAGTAATTTATTCCTGTGATGCAAAGCTGAATTTTCAGCATCGTTACTCCAGTCTTCAGTGTCACATGATCCTTCAGAAATCATTCTAATATGCTGATTTGCTGCTCAATAAACATTTATGATTATTTTCAATGTTGAAAACAGTTGTGTACTTTTTTTTTTTCAGGATTCCTTGATGAATAGAAAGTTCAAAAGAACAGCATTTATCTGAAATACAAAGCTTCTGTAGCATTATACACTACCGTTCAAAAGTTTGGGGTCAGTAAGAATTTTTATTTTTATTTTTTTTGAAAAGAAATTAAAGAAATGAGTACTTTTATTCAGCAAGGATGCATTAAATCAATCAAAAGTGGCAGTAAAGACATTTATAATGTCACAAAAGATTAGATTTCAGATAAACACTGTTCTTTTGAACTTTCTATTCATCAAATAATCCTGAAAAAAAATATTGTACACAAATATTTTGTACAATTGTACACATTAAATGTTTCTTGAGCAGCAGATCAGCATATTAGAATGATTTCTGAAGGATCATGTGACACTGAAGACTGGAGTAATGATGCTGAAAATTCAGCTTTGCATCACAGGAATAAATTACTTTCTGAAATATATTCAGATAGAAAACAGTTATTTTAAATTGTAATAATATTTCACAATATTACTGTTTTTTACTGTATTTTTAAATAAATGTAGCCTTGGTGAGCAGACGAAACTTCTTTTAAAAACATTAAAAATCTTAGTGGTTACTTTTACTGTACTGTATGCACAAATATATGTATAAATATAGTGTATACACATAGACATATAATTTATATAAATGTAATAATTCACACACACATATATTATGTAAACAAACTTTTCTTAGATGCGATTAATCGCGATTAATTGATTTGACAGCAGTAATATATATATGTGTATGGGTGAGCATATATACATATACACGCACAAATATGTATAAATAGTGTATACACAGACATATATAACATATATAAATGTAATAATATATATACAGACATATTATGTAAACAAACTTTTGTTACATGCGATTAATCGGTCTGAGGGCTGGGCGATATATCGCATGCGATTGTCACGCGCATTTTGTCAGTAAAGCCGGTTCCCTGATTACCGCTAAATCGCCATCACCTGCTTTCAAATGGAGCGGCATTTAATAGACAGAGCCGTAGATCACTGACAAGCTACGCAATATCGCGTTCATTATTGAAGGCGATTCATCTGTGATATGAACACGATATTGCGTAGCTTGTCAGTGATCTACGGCTCTGTCTATTAAATGCCGCTCCATTTGAAAGCAGGTGATGGCGATTTAGCGGTAATCAGGGAACCGGCTTTACTGACGAAATGCGTGTGACAATCACATGCGATATATCCCCAGCCCTAATTTATATATAAATATATATTTATAATTTTTTTTGCATAAAATGCAATACAATATTCAATGCATACAGTAATACACTCAACCAGCCACTTTGTTAGGTACACCCATTCAACTGCTAGTTAACGCAAATATCTATTCAGCCAATCACATGGCAGCAACTCAATGCATTTAGGAATGTAGTCATGATAATTTGCTGAGTTTCAAACTGAGCATCATAATGGGGAAGAAAGGTGATTTAAGTGACTTTGGACTGTGGCATGGTTGTTGGTGCCAGACAGGCTGGTCTGGGTATTTCAGAAACTGCTGATCTAAATGGGATTTTCACGAACAACCATCTCTAGGGTTCACAGACAATGGTCAGAAAAAGAGAATATCCAGTGAGCGGCAGTTCATTGGGGAAAAAGTGCCTTTTTTCATGCCAGAGGTCAGAGAAGAATGGCTAGACTAGTTCAAGCTGATAGAAATGCAACAGTAACTCAAATAACAACTTGCTACAACCAAGGTATGCAGAAGAGCATCTGTTGAAGTGCACAACACGTCAAACCTTGAAGCAGATGGGGCTACAGCAGCAAAAGACCACACCAGGTGCCAGTCCTATCAGCTAAGAAAAGGAAACTGAGGCTACAATTCACACAATCTCACCAAAATTGGACAATAGAAGATTGGAAAAACATTGCCTGGTCTAATGAGTCTCAATGTCTGCTGCAACATTCAGATGGCAAGGTCAGAATTTGGCATAAACAACTTGAAAGAATGAATCCATCCTGCCTTGTATCCTGATTATCTGAGTGCACTCTGATTGGCCGCTCTCCCTCGGGATCAATTTTAATATTCATGTCCTAGCAGCGCACTAAAGCAGCGGAGGCCGGAAGTTCCTGGCGTGCCATTTTAATAAACATTGTGTGAGGTGGGCTCACCGAGGGAAACATACAGGCATCTATCGTGCACCTGAGACTGAAGGCGAGGAAAAGGTGATGGATTGAGAGGGCGAAGAGGAAAATATGAGTCAGAGTGACAGAACGAGAGGAACAGACAAAGGGAGAGAGAGAAGGGAGGTAAATGACGGAAACAAAACAAACAGTCCAGGAGTGTAAGAACAAGAGAATGAGGGAGGCAGGGGGAGCTGTTTAGATTTACATCTCCACAGAGTCAGAGTGTGGGGTCATCTCTCCACAAAATGCTTCGACAACTTACTAAAACAACCTTGGAAATAGTCCTCCCTTTTATTGTGCTCGTATTGTGGGAGTGCTCTTTCGTTTCAAGGCCCTGTGAACCTCTCCTCTTCAAAATGCAGAGGAAATCGCTGACAACGCTGTCACTCTCTCCACTCCCTTTCTTCCGTCATTAGCATTCCCAAGACAGAAAGTGGAAAATGAGGGAGATTGGGAAGGAAAAAGTGAATTGATGACCTCTTTAATTTCACTGTCATAGACACATTTGCGAGAACTCACTATCGTTTCATGCGACACGGCAAAATAAGGACTTAATTTGAAACTTGTATGCCATGAGATGAGAACACAATTTAGATTTATTATTTACTCATGTTGTGAATGTGAGTTTGCAGTCCAAATTGGATGTAGAGATCAGACAATATGTCGCAAAAATAATGGCATTCTTTGACCTAGTCCAGCTCCACTGCTGTGGACCTAATGGGTGGAGCTTAAAGGTGCCCTAGAATCAAAAATTGTATTTACCTTGGCATAGTTGAATAACAAGAGTTCAGTACATGGAAATGACATACAGTGAGTCTCAAACACCATTGTTTCCTCCTTCTTGTGTAAATCTCATTTATTTAAAAGAACAGGCAAATCTCAAACATAACACCGACTGTGATGCAACAGTCGGGATCATTAATATGCACGCCCCCAATATTTGCATATGCCAGCCCATGTTCAAGGCATTACACAAGGGCAGCCAGTATTAACATCTGGATCTGTCCACAGCTGAATCATCAGACTAGGTAAGCAAAACTGACATGATCCATGATTACATGATATTTTTAGTGATATTTGTAAATTGTCTTTATAAATGTTTCGTTAGCATGTTGCTAATGTACTGTTAAATGTGGTTAAAGTTACCATCGATTCTTACTGTATTCACGGAGACAAGATTATTTCGTTATTTTCATTTTTAAACACTTGCAGTCTGTATAATGCATAAATACATCTTCATTCTTTATAAATCTCTCCAACAGTGTGCAATGTTAGCTTTAGCCACGAAGCATAGCCTCAAACTCATTCAGAATCAAATGTAAACATCCAAATAAATACTATACTCACATGATCCGACGCATGCATGCAGTATGCATGACGAACATCTTGTAAAGATCCATTTGAGGGCTATATTAGCTGTGTGAACCTGTAAATCCGATTTAAAGGGGCTGCGCGCTGAATCGGTGCATAGTTAATGATGCCCCAAAATAGGCAGTTAAAATTTTTTTAAAAAATCTATGGGGTATTTTGAGCTGAAACCTCACAGACACATTCAGAGGACACCTTAGACTTATATTACATCTTGTAAAAACTGGTTCGAGGGCACCTTTAACCTAATAAGGTTTAGGGATTGGGAAGGTTAGGATTAGGGTGTGGCTAAACCTTCAAGCTCCACCCATCTGTGTGAGCAGTGTAGTCTGGTTCACGAACAAATGACTCAGTGTGAATCGACTCACAAACTTTAGAATCAGTCTGACAAATGCTTTAGCAAATGAACTCAGCGTATCAATTAAAGCATTTACCGAATCAATATCCGACAATGAGCAGTGTTGTCCAATTCATGAACAAATAGGTGTGTTCAACTTGAAGCTGACTGTGCAGACTGGTCAGTTCAATTTATGCAAAGTTATACAAAAAGTGGTTACTAAATCAACATCTGACTCAACATCCGACTGAACTTTAAAGGTGCTGTATGCGATTTCTCAAATTCGTTGTTGAACACTGTTGATATTTGAAATCAACAAAAACAAACCCACCCCTCTCTTCATTGCTCCGCCTCCAAAACTCACACTCCAATCCTAACCACCCTGCTCCGAGTCGGTCTCGAACCCCAGCCCGATCGCTGCTGGCATGCGAGGCAAATGAACTACCAATGACACTAAACACCTTATTCTCTAGCGGTCATCAGTGTACAGTAGTTTAACTGCAAAACTCTCACTATCTGGCCACTGTTACACACGCAATGCGAGTGGATGTCTGTTTATCACAGTTGACACACAACAAAATGCTTCATGAAAAATAAAGCGCAGATGATGAACGAACAACAAGGAAGCACAAAAAATGATTGTACAGTACACAAGAGTAAATACAAACAAGAGTTTGTTGTTAATCGCCAACTCACATGATAAGGAATCAAAGCAGCCTCCACGTCTGTTTTCAGGCCTTCCCACTTAGCTCTCTTCAGCGCTGGAAAGCTTTTCTAATATAAACACGGGTCCTAAAGCGCTTGCCCAGTCATAAACCTTCATTCCAGTGATATTCTTTTGAGCTCTTTTGTATTGTGTCCCATCTTTCGTTCTGCAGTTTTTTTTTCTTATTTTCGAAACTCCCTCTTGCTCGTTGTCCCTCCTCGACCGTTATACGCCCCCTAATGCTGACTGGTTACACATTTGTTGTTGGTATTGGCCGAACTAACTTCCAAACAGTGTATTTGAAATAATACTGAGTCCACCTTTAAGTTAACTGATTTGAAATTAAGCAAGTTTTGCTTAATATGTTACAATAGGTTCTTAAATGTCCAATAAGTGAAACTTAAATTAGTATCAATAAATCATAGAACAATATTTAGAAGAATACCCACCCCTCCCAAACCGAATGAAAATACACCACATTCACACATTCCACTTAACCACAATCTATCAGTACATATTTGTATAATCGACAACTTCCTTTGCGTGCCAGTCAGGTACAGGAAAAGACATCATGTTGCAGAAAGCCGTATTGTGGCCCATAGATCACTTAGGCGTCCGAGAGTCCCACTGAACAAACAAAGGGAGGGCGGAAGGCCGTCCATTTGTGGCGTCACAGGCTTGTAATCCTTACCCTCCCTCACATCTCAGCCTCCTACAGCCTTTCCACCTTAGACTGTTAATAACAGACATGCCACCATCCCAGACAGAGAGAGAGAGAGAGAGACAGCGAGAGTGATGACACTCTTACAAAACTGACAACAACACATAAGCATCAAGTGGACAAAATGCAGTCTAAAAATGTGGTGCTGTGGTGATTGTGGATTATGAGTGATAATGTGGACATATGAATGTGTGCATGGTTACTGTAACATCTAAATAACAGGAGATGCTAAACAGTTTTGCTAAATTTTATTTTAAACATTTATTATTTGTTACAGTTAATTTACTATATTAAATTTTAACTGTCACAGTTCTTGCTTCTTGTATTTATTCTCTAGAAATAAATACAATATTTTAAAATAAAATAAGCCTTTTGAAATTAAAAACTGAAGGGGGAATGAGAGAGATATCTATGGAAGCTTGTTTCTGCCACGAAATAAAAATAAAAAAGGTAATTGCAACTTTTTATCTCTCAATTCTACTTTTTTTTTCAGAATTGTGAGATATAAACTCACAATTGTGAGAAAATAATTCAGAATTGTGTGATATAAAGTCAGAATTGCGTGATATAAACTCGCAATTGCAAGAAAAAAAGTCAGAATTCTGAGTCTTACACTTCTGAATTTATCATACAATTTCTGACTTTATATCACACAATTTTGACTTTATAATTCGCAATTGCGAGCTTAAATCTCGCAATTCTACTTTTTTTCCCTCAGAATTGTGAGATATAAACTCCCAATTGCGTGTTATAATGTCCAATTGTGAGGGAAAAAAGAAGTTTTTTCTCAGAATTGCGAGTTTATATCCAGCGTTATCTCACGACCAATTTGAACGTATTTTAAGAAGTGGCTAATTTGTACGAATTCATACATTCAATACGGTTTGTCTAAACCCCAAGTGATGGGTAGGTTTAGAGGTGGGGTTAGGGGTAGGTCATTCATACGAATTTGGCAACTCATAAAATATGTACAATTTAGCAAAAAATGTACGAATTCATACAAGTGAGGTCGTACAAATTCGTACGAATTAGCCACCTCGTAAAATATGTACAAATTGCCATGAGATCAGATTGACATCTCAAAATTCTGACTTTATAACTCGCAACTGCGAGAAAAAAAGTCAGAATTGTGTGATATAAAGTCAGAATTGCATGACATGGCAATCGCAAGAAAAAAGCCAGAATTGCGAGTTTCTATCTCACAAATATTTATATCTCAGTTTATAACATACAATTCTGACTTAATATTACGCAATTCTGACTTTATTATATTTTGCGTGTTATAATGTCCAATTTTGACTATATAATGTGCAATTGCATGTTATAAAGTCAGAATCTCGAGATATAAACAATTTTGAGAAAAAAAAAGTAAATTCTGACTTTTTTATAACTCAAAAGTCATAAAAGTCAGAATTGCGTGATAAAAACTCACAACTGCAAGAAAAACAGTTTTTTTTTTGACACGCAATTGCAAGTTTAAATCTAGCAATTCTGAGGAAAAAGTCAGAATTGTGAGATAAAAAGTCACAATTACCTTTTTTAATTTTTTATTTAGTGGCAGAAACAAGCTTCCATAGATATCAGCATCAGCCATTAGAAAAAAACAGTTAAAAGTTTCTCCTGAAAAAATTGCAGAAAATGTTCATTATCCATTCACTGCCTGTAGATTTTATTGGGAAAAAATACGGTGAAGCTATTTCTGATAATCAGCCAAACAGTATGATTATCAGCCAATTTTATTTTAATAATTTATTATTTATTAAGTTAAATTTACCTGCCACAGTTCTTGCTTCTTTTATTGATTCTTTAAAAAATACTGTGTGCAAAACAATCAAGCCAATAAAGCATTTTGAATCAGAAAAACTGAAATCAAGAGAGGGAGAATGAGAATTGCGTCCCACCTGAGTGACCCCAGCCCCTCTCTCCCATCCATCTGTAAGAGCCCGCAGGGTGCTGCATCAGCCATGAGCCCTCAACTCTAACTCCCTCTCCTGCTCTTCTCTCTTCCGCCCACTGTCTCATTCCCTTTCTCTCTCTTTTGCCTCAGCAATCTCTTAAGAAGCCTGTGTAAGTATGTGGGTCACGTCAAGAGCTTTCTGCTCGAGGAAAAGGTCCACAGAATGAGTGTCCTAACGGACGCTCTCGCATTTGCAGTCGGGCCCCAAGTGAAATGCGCTACAAGTGTAACTCTCTTCCCACAACTTTCTCAGACACACACCCTAGATTAAAACATTTTATCAGCGGAATAAATGATTCTGTCTTGGTGTCTCTGAGTGCGTGTATCCTGGAACAATTTAAATCATACAGTAGTGACAGTAGTTGATGGGACTTCTAGCATTATAGCAACACAAATACGACATGCAATGCTGTGTCGTGTTGTACCGTGCTATATTTCAAACTAATAGTCAACGAATATATGGGCTTTTCAATAATAAAAAGCTTTTGTTTAGACAGCAGGGTGGCAAATATTATGCTGATATATGCACAAAATATCAATTCACAGCCATCAGGGAATACCGTTTCCATGAAAGGGTGTACATGGACTGCAACAATGCTTAGGTAGGTGGTATGTGTCAAAGTAACATCCACATGGATGGCAGGACTCAAGGTTTCCCAGCAGAACATTGCCCAAAGCATCACACTGCCTCCACCGGCTTGCCTTCTTCCGATAGTGCATCCTGGTGCCATGTGTTCCACAGGTAAGCGACGCAAACGTACCCGGCCGTTCACGTGATGTAAAAGAAAACGTGATTCATCAGACCAGGCCACCTTCTTCCATTGCTCTGTGGTCCAGTTCTGATGCTCACATGCCCACTGGCGTTTTCGGCGGTGGACAGGGGTCAGTATGGCCACCCTGACTGGTCTGCTGCTATGCAGCCCCATACGCAACAAACTGCGATGCACTGTGTATTCTGACACCTTTCTATCTATACCCTGTCGCCGGTTCACCACTGTTCCTTCCTTGGACCACTTTTGATAGATACTGACCACTGCAGACCAGGAACACCTCACAAAAAGCTGCAGTTTTGGAGATGCTCTGACCCAGTAGTCTAGCCATCACAATTTGGTCCTTGTCAAACTCACACAAATCCTTACACTTGCCCATTTTTTCTGCTTCTAACTCATCAACTTTGAGGAAACTAACAGGTGCCGTGATGAAGAGATAATCAGTGTTATTCACTTCACCTGTCAGTGGTCATAATGTTATGCCTGATCGCAATGTTCCCTCTAAGCTGCGCGCGTGCGCGGCCGCGCAGAAGAAATAATTGCCGCGCAGAGAACAGACATGAAAATGATTGTAGTAGTTTAAATGAGAAATAATTGCAGTGCTCTGGACAACCGCTATAGAGTTATTGTCGCTATACAGTTGGAACCGGTGAATGCGGTTTACAGGTTTCATAGAAAGAGAACGATTGAGCGCGTGCGCTGGCTGGCCCTGAGCCAAATCAGTCGCGGTAAGAATACTGTCATGTTTGCGGACTGAGGCAACGCGAAATGAAAAGAAATGTGAAATAAAACGTCATGTTTTAATGAAAAGTGGTGGAGATAACGGATGATGGGCACAGAATGGTAACAAAACTCTGAGACATTTACAATCACACACCCACCACAGGTGTAGCTTGAAAACTCAAAATACATCAGTGATATAACGTTACCTCAGTTTAAATAGATTATTGTTAATCTGATAAGATAACTATAAAAGAGTTAAGAAAAGTGAACGTTAAAAATATTTAGCTATCAGTTTAAATGCTTCAGTTTGTTTTCACTATATAATATATTAAAACAAATGGAAGCATTTAAACTGATATAATACTGTATATCAGTTTAAATACTTAAATATTATATTATATTTTATTATATTATAATGTAAGCCTAATAAAAAATTGATCTCACAAGGGGATTGTTTAGGGCTCCTTGTCACGAAATATCTTAACCTCCTGGTATATAAAATCTGGGAAATTCATAAGCAATAAAAATGTAATTTTGATGGTTTAACACTGTCTGTTGCTAATAATTGACTGTACAAAAATACATTATGGTTGTCCCAAACCATCATTGTAACTGCTCATATTATATTATTATAAAGAATTGAACTGTCCTGCAGGAGGACAGAAATTATTTTTTAATAGAATTTCTTGGTAAAGACTGGTACAGTTAATACAGCAATGTGAAAAAATCTCAAGTAACCTAAAATGTGCTTAATTTAGTGACTGAACTGCTTGTTTTCAAACATATTATTTAATAAATCACTAAGTTACATCAAGGGTCAAATAAAATAGAAACGGCACATTAAAGTTAAATGTTACAGTTGCATGATAAAACCATTTTTTTGTGTGTGTGTTTACGTTCATTGTACAGGTCTGATATAAAGTATGTTTTTGCTCAGGTGGCCAAAATGTGCGCTCAACAGAGAAAAGTTTTGCTCAGCGAGAAAAAAAATTAGAGGGAACATTGCCTGATCGGTGTATATTTCAATGTAATGATTGAAATATACCTAAAAAAAATGATGTAAACAAGGTTGTCTGTATATTTTAGAAAAAAAATAAATATGGCAGAGCTACTTCTGATAATCAGCCAAAAAGTATGACTATCAGCCAAAAATGGCCAAATAGGCCAATTAATCGGCCTGGCTGATATATATCTGTCTATCACTAGCACAAACCCCTTCTGCTCTAAAACAGTAGAGTCCTATCACAGAGCAGCAGAACACATGGAGTCATCTGAAAGGTGTTTCTGCCTGTGGGTGGCTGCAGTTCTGAGCCCACACGCCACACTCTCCCCCACAGCCTGCGTCTCAGCCCACTGCCTCTGGGAAACACAAGGCTGTTATTCCTCTTTCTGCCTCTGAGACAAAGAGAAGGAGAGACGCTCACCTACACTGACCAGATAAATCAGTAATGTGCCACCCCCCTCCATCACACCTCCATCTGTCTCTTATCTGTCTTCCACCTCCTCTACAGTCCAGCAGTCACACCTCCACACATCTAATCAGATTGTGCAGGACAGATATCGTGTGTCCAAGTTGTGCTTCTGGAGAACAGGTGGCGGCTGATGTCCTGTGTCTATGCTGGAATCCAAAATTAACATATTATCCATCCTACAGTATGCAAAATTAGGATTAGTGCATCTCAAATCATGGCATGTTAAAACTAGTATATTTTTGTACATGTTTTATGGTCTAATTTTACCCACAATCCCTTGCACTACAGAAGATGATGAGTTTGAGATTTTTTTTTTAGGAAAAAAAATACTTAAAAGAAACATGGCAGAGAATGCAAGGACAAAGTCACACTTAGTTTTAAATTTATGAACCTCCAATACATTTTAAAGGATTAGTTCACTTTTAAATGAAAATTAGCCCAAGCTGTACTCAACCTCAGGCCATCCTAGGTGCATGACTTTCTTCTTTCTGATGAACACAATCTGAGATATTTTAATAAATATCCTGACGCATCCGAGCTTTATAATGGCAGTGAACAGGGGTCACCATCCACATCCATCCATAAACGTACTCCATACGGCCTAATAAAGGCCTTCTAAAGAGAAGCAATGCATTTGTGTAAAAAAAAAAATCCATATTTAACAAGTTATGAAGTAAAATATCTAGCTTCCACCAGACCGCCTTCCGTATTCAACGTATGGAGAAAGTGTAAACTCTTGCAGTTCAAAAAGCTACACTATGTCCTACGCCTTCCCTATTCAACTTATGGAAAAACTGTAACTGACGCGATTTCTTCGTAACTTGAATACGGAAGGCGGTCTGGCGGAAGCTAGATATTTTACTTCATAACTTGTTAAATATGGATATTGTACGAGTATGCAGTTTGAAAATCTAAGCCGTTCGTGTGTTGAGATTGGAGAAGGGTGTCAGTATACAGTAGAGAACATTTGCTTTGAAATATTTACACTAAATGCTCTGGCTTTTCTTCTTTCTCCTCTGTGTCAGAGAGAAAATTCTGCTCTCTCCACAAAGACAGAGACCGGGAGAGACAGACAGGCAGTAGTGGGGAATGAAAGAGAGAGAGAAAGACAGGTTGTGTGTTTGCGTTTATTGTGCTCCTCAGGACTGAGCACTTAATCTGCCTGCAGATACGTTACACCACAAACAGCCAAACGCAATTAGCCATGCTGCATTCTTCTGCCTTCACACAAACACAATATCTCACGCTATCTCTCTCCCCCTCACACACACGGGGGTGATAAGAGGCACTGTAATTAATAATAAAAATGGAATGGAAGATCTTGCTGTCATACGCTGGGAAAATGTGTAAAAAGGACCAGAACGCAAGAGTTCAAAGCACGCACACGCTACAAACACTAGCATTGGGAAGTCTGAGTCATTTGAAAGATTTGAGAGCATTCATTTAGTTTTTGAGAAAATACATGAATACAAATAAATTACATTGTTTACTTCCTTCATACACATTCGTATTGTGCATATATCGGTGCATGTTATTCCAAAGAGTAAAAAAACAAAGTCTTCATAATCTTTCAAATCCCCTTAACCACCTGCTAGTATTCTGGTATGTGATGGCCAAATATCACACACACACACACTCTATATATATATATATATATAAACGGTTAGTTCCTGTCCTTGATTATGATTGGTCAATAGCTGTGTTTTATTCACGATAAACACCCTTAGCAACCACTCTTAGCAATGTAAACTGTATGTTCTCAATTGATATTGTTCATTGAAGCTTACTGTATTATGTAGAAGAGTATTGTGAGTAAGAGATCGAGTAAGCGAGTTTATTACCTCTATTCAGATTTTGCATTTTCCTTCAGGTCAGTCCTATGTTCATAATAAAAAATCTGTTTAAATGTCCGATGTCTTATCTTGTCCTTTTAACAGTTAAGGGGTTTTCCCGTGACTGACAGTGCTAGTTAAAGCATTTGTCAGTTGCGTCTTGTTCCGTGTTCACAACAATTCAGTCTTTTCAATGTAAAAGTCTTCGCTACTGACTGACACACTCATGAAGACAGTCTTTGCTGCCATCTAATGGCGTAATAATGTAAGTTCTGTTGCTGTTCACGATCAGGGATTGTTTTTTCCGGCGGAAGGAAGGCTTTTAGTGAAAGTTTACTTCATGAAAGTTGCATTAATACATATTTTTGGCTTTAATATTTGTATTGTGTGGTAACTGTATTATAAAAGCAATAAGGTACTCAAAGCTAATGCTGTATCATGAATAAGCCACGGCTGAAGGGGTTGCAGGCACTCCGCTTCACGTCATATTATATATATATATATATATATATATATATATATATATATATATATATATATATATATATATATATATATATATATATATATATATATATATATATATATATATATACACACACACACACACACATTACTCCAGTATCACATGATCCTTCAGAAATCATTCTAATATGCCGATGCTTATTATCATCAATGTTGAAAACATTTGTGCTGTTTAACATTTTTATATTTATAAAACATTAAATATTCTGTTTCAGACCAAAAATCATTAAAAAGGAACCAGTTGAAAAGAATGATTTGTTCATCAATCAAACACGTCACGTATGTATGCACAATACTTGTAATAACATCTCTGACCTTGTGTCTTTTTCACATGCTGAAAAGAACAGAGGGGGATCTCTTCATTAACTTTTGCTCTGACAGGTGATTAACTTCACCCCATACAACCCGCCATGACCTCTCCATAACAATACCTCATTGTTTCATTCTTCAATATGCAGAACTAAATGACTCCTTTTCATTTTCATTGTCTACCCTCAATTAAAAAAGGAGGTGTAATCTGCCTTTGTCCTCCTCTAGCTGGGGTGCGATTGTTCAATGGAAAACTTGAAATTAAAATACCTCTGGGCATTGATATGTGGTTGATAAGTTGTTTAGAGTGATTTTAAGTGTATATTTATAGTTGCTACAGTGTTCTGAGTGGTTTCCAGTGTGTTGCCAGGGTGTTCTACACAGAAATGTAATACTTAGAGTGAAAGATTTTTCAAACAGCCAACAAATAAGTATGAAAAAAATAGTGATGCTTGCCTTGACAAACACCACTAATGAACACAAAATCCATAACAAATGATAGTGAGATCCTCATTTGCTGCTAAAGATAAAAAGATCTATTCAAGCTGAATGCAGACATGGAGAGGACTGTTTTGGACTGCAATAGACAGTAAGCACAGTTCCAGGGTCAGATACACTCCAGATACATTATCCTCATTACGCACAGCTGCCAGAGCGAGAGAGAGAGAGAGAGAATTAATGTGTACGCACACAATGCATTTGCACATCTGTCTCTTTGGGGATAAAGCCAAGATGCATCAGGTCACCTCACATGTACGCGCAGTGCACATTCACACAAAAAGACCACATACACAAAGTGAAGTGTTTACAGAAGAGAGGATGTCTGGCTAACACATGACTGCTCAAGCTGAAACATGGCACATTTTGGGTTGGGAACAACTGAGAATGTAGGAACTGACCATTGTCTAAGCTCCGCCCCCTTACTGCTGCTAACTCAGACAAGCAACAAAATATCAATTAGGAATGAACTAGTGATTTTTCTTTGATTTTTAGTAAATTGTGAATGTGTATACACATCGGATATTATTCCTATGTGGGCTGGACTTAATTTTTACATTGCAAAGCATTTTTTATCTACCATTTTCTTTAAAGAAGTCATTTATTTCTGCGATGGCAAAACTGAATTTTCAGCATCATTACTCCAGTCTTCAGTGACATTATTAGTCTAATATGCTGATTTGGTGCTAATTTATTATAAATAATTATATATTATAAATGATTAATGATCGTTCTTATAATTATCAGTGTTAAAAACAGCTTAATATTTTTGCTGCTTAATATCTTTCGTGAAAATTGTGATATATTTTTTTCAGGAATTTTTTAATAATTTTTTTTATGCAATAATGTGATAAAAAAAAACCTTACACTAAGAACCTGGATTAGAATGCTTAATTTGAAAGCTATTACAAGTAATAAAATTAGTGGTGTTAACATTTCTAAAACATTTTTATCATGCTTTAAACTATATCAACATTAAAATGAATTAATTCAATGCATAAAGTAATGTTACATTAACACTAATTTACCTTGGAGTAAATGTAGGTTTTCGTAAAATTTGTATACTTGGGAATGAAGGCTGACAGTTTAATTCACCAATTTGGAAAAAGGGGAAAAAAAAAAAAAATACACTTTTTACCATACTGTTTATATAATTTAAATATATAACCAAAATATGCAGATCCTACACTTACAGTATAAACCCTTAAGGCGGGGCTTAGTCAAGGCTCCCTTTTAATTCATGAATGTGAATTTGCATTATAATTGGCCACGCCTACAGGTATGAGAACTCATCTATATACATTTTTCTGATTGACTGTGATTTGTGATTAGGACATAGTCTGACACACACAGTTCAGACATACCCTCTTCTGCTGTATGTGTATGTGTATGTGTGTGTGTGTGTGTGTGTGTGTGTGTGTGTGTGTGTGTGTGTGTGTGTGTGTGTGTGTGTGTGTGGCATTCATGTAACATGACTAGCTTTTGCTCTTACACTCCAGGGCACAAAACATTTGGACAGATGCGTTTATCAGGTAAACATAGGAGAAAAATGGCAGAATAAAGCAGCCAATATCACTCTAATGTCACTGATAACGGTATCAAACCGTCCTTGAGCAAGTAACAACAAACCAGACATGTCGACCCGCTCTGGGAACGACGACTATAAAGAAAAGGCATTAAAACAGTGACAAATCACCCATCATTCTAAACAAGGGCCCTGCGTAGGCAATCTCATAGCTATGACGTGATACAGGCAGGCATGTGACAGCTCTAATTTAGAGATTTGTGGAGAGAACAAACCAGGTGTCACTTCTGTATGGGTACACCTCCAAGGCCTAGGGGAACGATCAGTCTCGCGGACAAAACGTACAATAGCAAAGGCTCAGGGAGTGCGGCCTCTCTGGGGCAACAGCGCGAAGTAGACGCTTCCATGGAAGTCAGCTGGCGTGTGTTGAAAGCAACTGCTGCACCAGCTGTGTCCACAGCGGAGTGTAACCTCTCGTTTTCAAATACATTGGACAAAGAGAACTCTGTTTACTAGAATAAACTTACAAATACAACGTTGAGTAGTTAATACAATTGGATTTGGATCAACTAACGTTTTGGAAGAGAACACTCTCTAATGGCAGCTTACTTCACTAGTGATCTAGCACATCTTCAAACTCGCACATCTTTAATTTTATATTTGTGTTTAGTCAGGGATTACAGATAATGATTGAGGAAATAGGAATCTGAGGGTATTTAAAAGGTATTACATTTCATGCATTACTGTTTTTTATTTTATTTTATTTTATTTTAGTTTAGTTTAGTTTGTTTTAGAATTCTTTAGGTTTATGGTGGCACAATTGGAAATTAAAAATAAAATAAAATAAAATAAAATAAAATAAAATAAAATAAAATAAAATAAAATAAAATAAAATAAAAAAATAAATAAATGACTACTATCGTAATATTAATATTGGCCTGCAAAACAAAAAATTAGCAAATAATTAAATAAAAACAAAATATTAATAAAAATAATATAAAATATTATATAAAAATAATATTAAAAAATAATCATTTCGATTTTATATTTTCAATAAAAGCAAATATTGTTTTACTGTAAAACAAAATAAATAAATATAAAATATTATATAAAAATAATATTAAAAAATAATCATTCGATTTTATATTTTCAATAAAAGCAAATATTATTTTTTACTGTAAAAAAATAAATAAATATAAAATATTATATAAAAATATTAAAAAATAATCATTCGATTTTATATTTTCAATAAAAGCAAATATTATTTTTTACTGTAAAACAAAATAAATAAATATAAAATATTATATAAAAATAATATTAAAAAAATAATCATTCGATTTTATATTTTCAATAAAAGCAAATATTTTTTACTGTAAAACAAAATAAATATATATAAAATATTATATAAAAATAATATTAAAAAATAATCATTTGATTTTATATTTTCAATAAAAGCAATTATTATTTTTTACTGTAAAACAAAATAAATAAAAATATTATATAAAAATAATATTAAAAAATAATCATTCAATTTTATATTTTCAATAAAAGCAATTTTTTTTACTGTAAAATAAAATAAATATAAAAGATTATATAAAAATATGAAAATATAAAAATATCAGATTTACTATTTTCAGTAAAAAGGAGTGAAATACCAATACCAAATACCAATTTATGGTAAAACAATATAAAATAAATACCTAAATTGAAATGAAAATAATAAAAAAATATTAATATTAAATAATATAAAATATAACATTAAAATCTATTATTTATTAAATAATTAAAAAATTATTTTATTAAATATTTATTTTCGTTTTTTCAATAAAAAAATCATATACTGCACTGCATCAAGCAAATGGAAATCATTGTAATTTTGATGTATATGCATAAACAATCTATTTTGCAGGCATTATATCCCTAATAGTGATTTTCATGACATGCAGGTCTTAAAAAAATGTCAAAATTAATAAATTGGAAAGGCCTATACCTGCAGCTACCCTAATTTGAAGAAGCCATACAGTTTTATTTTAAATGAGATACAAAAAAAAACAGTGTGAGAGTCAAAACGACATCTCAATGCAAATAACCCTACCTTCCATTCTGTTAACTCTCATATAAGCATACATACTGATAATAAACAATCAGATGACAGGATGGGGTCGGAGATGATAAGAGATGACTTGTGGTATTTCCAGCTGTTCTAGGAACAAGGCTGTGACGTCTCATCTAAACACGCCAGAAAAGAATCCAGCCAGGTCAGGACAACACCCCAAACCCAAACACACAAATCTTGAGAGCTATGACAAAGCAAGACAAACTTAATAACAGTGAGCTGTGCTCTGAACTATCCCCAGACATTCCTGAGCGCTTCGCTGCAACACACGGTGCAACGCTGTACATCTGACACGAGATTTGAGGACACCGAGACAGCAGCAGGTAGAGAAGACACAAAAGTGATCGAGCAGAGAGAGGATGAGATGGATGGAAAGAATGAGACCGCGATGAAAGCCTTGTGAGGATGAGGAGGCTGTAAAGTCACAGTCTCAAGGCCAGAGGAGGACGCAATCTTATGTTTAAAAAACAAACAAAAAAAGATAGATGGAGGGCAACAGCTGCTAATAAAACACTTGATAATCTAATATTGCAATTGTAAATTACTATTGCAAATATACGTGTGTGTGTGTGGGTGTATATACACACACACATATACACACAAATATATATAATTATTCAAATATGAAAAAATTAAGTAATAATAAATAATCATTAATTTTTAGTTTAAAAATATACTGTATTTTCATAGGTACTCTATGGGATTTGCTAGAGTTGCTAATATAAAGACTTGAGATTCCAATCCCGCCCCCAGATTCATCCGATTGGTCTGTTGTTTTAAAAACGGACATTGATCTTCTGTGTACGAGTCATAAAGTGAGCTATTTTTAACTCGACACAGCATCTTAAAACTGTGCCGCACATGGCATGAGGTGCAGGAAATCCATCTGCCGCATGCATACAATGACCAACAGATTCAAAAAAAGTGTGTGAACAACCCCTTTCACCGTTACATAATTACATAAGCCAGCACTTATGAAGGAACGAGAGAGACGGAGAGAGAAGGAGAGACGAGAGAGAGAGAAAGTGTGGGAATATGGGTAGAGGAGAAAAAAAATGAAGAAGAACAGGGTGGTGGACGAGGGCGCCCTGGTCAAGAGACAGGAAATGAGTTGGTCTGTCTCATACCCCAGGACAGAGCTGGGTGCCAAGAGCACAGCTGCATTTCCTCTCTGCCCTCATCTCTCTCTCTATATATTTCTCTCTATCCTTTCCCAGCTGCCAGCTGTAGTCTAGCTTAGTCATGGACAATATAATAAAACCACTGATGGATCGGGTAAGTTTTCTTTCCCTCTTTATGAAGTTATGATTATCATATTACCCTTATTACTGAAAGCCTCCATCATGATAGCTCAAAACATACACATTAATGTATGAGTTTGTGTCTAAACCAATAGGAGATGGAGGCCACGCATGTTGACACCTTGCCTTTGTCTTTCATAAATCATGTCATCCTGTATGTGCTGAGAAAATGATATTGCTCATGAGCTGGCTTTACTGTGGGGCATAAGTGCATTCATGTCAACGGTTTACATTTTATATGACATTTATGTTCATGGCAGATGGTTTCCTATCAAAGCAAACTGCTACATGTCCTTGAGGAAGATTGTGCCAATATTCGCATCTGTGACAATTGCTCAAGCTAGAGTACAGATGCTAGTGTTTTACTTAATCTAGTGATTGTATTATTCATTTAATATGAAAATTAATGCGTAACGTAAACTTCAATTTGCTGTTAGCAAATTCTCCAGAATAGCACCAGAAATGCTGAAAGCAGTTAGTCAAAGACAGCGCTTAACATACAGCATTCATTCTACGAGAAAGAGAGAGAGAAGTCCTTATAAGAGGAAATGATAGAGAGACATCATCTGGGATTATTTCACATCATTAAATAATGCTATAAAAGCCAGATTTTTTTTATAATAGGTTTGCATGATGTACAAAATTAGTTTATTCAAGTCAAAAGTAATTAGTTTTAAGATTTGATACTTTAAAATTAAGACTTTAACTCAGCAAAGATGTATATATTAAAATTGACATTAAAGACATTAATATTGTTACAAAAGATTTCAATTTTAAATAAATTATATTTTTTAAACTGTCTATTCATCAAAGAATCCTGATTTTTTTGTAAATATATCACATATTCCACAAACTGACCTAAACCGTTGAATGGTAGTGTATACAGAACATAACTTTAAAACAACAACAACAGTTTGTTATGGAAGCTTGTTTCCGCCACTGAATAAAAAAATAAAAAAAATCTAATTGCGACTTTTTTTCCCTCACAATTGCGAGGTTACATCTTGCAATTCTGACTTATTTTCTCAGAAATGCGAGATATAAACTCGCAATTGCAAGTTATAATGTCAGAATTGTGAGATATAAATATAAAGAAATAAAGTCAAAATTGCGAGATATAAAAGTGCAATTCCGACTTTTTTCCTCGCAATTCTGACTTTTTTTCTCACAATTGCGAGTTTATATCTTGCAATTCTGACTTTCTCAGAAATGCGAGATATAAACTCGCAATTGCAAGTTATAATGTCAGAATTGTGAGATATAAATATAAAGAAATAAAGACAAAATTGCGAGATATAAAAGTGCAATTCTGACTTTTTTCCTCGCAATTCTGACTTTTTTCTCACAATTGCGAGTTTATATCTTGCAATTCTGACTTATTTTCTCAGAAATGCGAGATATAAACTCGCAATTGCAAGTTATAATGTCAGAATTGTGAGATATAAACTCACAATTGCGGGTTATAAACTCGCAATTGTGAGAAATAAAGTCAAAATTGCGAGATATAAACGTACAATTCCGACTTTTTTCCTCGCAATTCTGACTTTTTTTCTCACAATTGCGAGTTTATATCTTGCAATTCTGACTTATTTTCTCAGAAATGCGAGATATAAACTCGCAATTGCAAGTTATAATGTCAGAATTGTGAGATATAAACTCACAATTGCAGGTTATAAACTCGCAATTGTGAGAAATAAAGTCAAAATTGCGAGATATAAACGTGCAATTCCGACTTTTTTTCCTCGCAATTCTGACTTTTTTCTCACAATTGCGAGTTTATATCTTGCAATTCTGACTTATTTTCTCAGAAATGCGAGATATAAACTCGCAATTGCAAGTTATAATGTCAGAATTGTGAGATATAAATATAAAGAAATAAAGTAAAAATTGCGAGATATAAATGGGCAATTCCGACTTTTTTTTCCTCGCAATTCTGACTTATTTTCTCAGAAATGCAAGACATAATCTCACAATTGTGAGAAATAAAGTCAAAATTGCGAGATATAAACGTGCAATTCCGACTTTTTTTCCTCGCAATTCTGACTTTTTTTCTCACAATTGCGAGTTTATATCTTGCAATTCTGACTTATTTTCTCAGAAATGCGAGATATAAACTCGCAATTGCAAGTTATAATGTCAGAATTGTGAGATATAAATATAAAGAAATAAAGTCAAAATTGCGAGATATAAATGGGCAATTCCAACTTTTTTTCCTCGCAATTCTGACTTTATAACATGCAATTGCGAGTTATAAAGTCAGAACTGAGATATAAAGTTCTGACTTTAGATATCTTTTTTCTCAGAATTGGACTTTATAAACTCGCAATTGCAAGAAAAAAAATCAGAATTGCGAGAAAAAAAAAGTCGGAATTGCAAGTTTATATCTCGCAATTCTGACTTTATTTCTTGCAATTGTGAGTTTATATCTTGCATTTCTGAGAAAATAAGTCAGAATTGCAAGATATAAACTTGCAATTGTGAGAAAAAAAGTCAGAATCATAAACTCAGAGATGTAAAGCCAGATATGTAAACTCGCAATTGCAAGAAAATGAATTGTGAGATAAAAAAAAGTCGCAATTACCTTTTTTATTTTTTATTCAGTGTCAGAAACAAGCTTCCACAGTTTGCATCTCTTTAATTTTATGCACTCATATCAGATAAAAAATGCTAGGGTCAGTATTGTTCTTGCAGTGTGATTTAAACCATGTACTATAGTGCAATTCATAAAACGGGCAGGTCAATAGGGAGCAACTCCATTTTATTAACTCTCCAAAGCCAATTTGTCACATTTGCCGCTTGGCGATTGTTAATTTTGCACCCCGACTGTACCAATTGAGTGCAAAAATAAGATTAAACCAGAAACTATCATAAGAGTATCCTCCAGTAGATGACCACAGTACAGACACACAGTATCCCTTCCCTTCAACGGCTGCTTTTTTAATTGGACAGCCCAGCCATTCTAATCATAGGTGCTATTATTTACCCAGCTATCAATCTGAGCTCAGACCGGCTCGCTCTGCAGCATATAATGACTCAGATTGATTTCTCGGCGTGACATAAGATGAAATAACATCCACCGAACCCGTCCCCCATTCCCTACACCTCTGTGACCCTCCTCAAACACATCTACACCTCCTCTCCTTTTCAACATTCCCCTCATACAGCCTTCCATCTCTTACAACTCTTCTTTCTGCAACAGTCATTTCATCTGGAATTGACAGTTTAAAGATGAAAACTCTGTCACAATTCACTCACCATCATGCTATTGCAAACCCTTATGGTTTTCTTCCAGATGGGAATTGATTCAGATTGTGAAAAGTGGGAATAGTTGAATCATGCACAATAAGAGGAGGAATTAAAAAGTAAAAGAGTCCTTTTTAATTTCATTATGACTCAATTATTCTCTTACAATCTGGCTCTAGTCTGTCTAGACCTTGTTTTTTCTTCTATCATCTTCCTCCTCTCCATTCCTTTTCTTTTGCCCATCTGAATCTTTGACTCCCCTTGAAGGAAAAACACAGGTGGTTAAAGTTTTTCAAGCCTCTATTGACTGTAAATTTCCACTGCAACGCCTGTGGTATGTAGTATGTAGCGTAGTATGTCTGCTAACATTGGTCCATTACACACTGCCTGCATGAATTGAGAGACATAAAACACTCTCAGAATGTATGTTTGTGCATTGGGTGGGAGTTTCAGTTTGCTTGAACTCACACGTAACTCACGTAGCCAAATGCCTTTACCTGTTTGCATGGCTATATCATCTATAAGAGAAGTCTGAGAGGAAAAAACATGTTTACATTTCAGATCTTGTCAGGGCAGGTAAGAAATGGGAAATCTAAACTGAGGATGTCATAACATGATATGCAGCATTCGGAGGGATCAAATATAATAATCTAAGAATTACCCACTGAAAAACCCACTCGGTTGACCACTAATCAGACTATCAGGAGGTACATGTCACCTTCAATGTTGATGATGGTATTGGCCCTGGTTAATCTGATTAAAAATACCACATTTTTATATTTGGCAAAACCTTTTAAAGGGTTAGTTCACCCAAAAATGAAATTTCTGTCATTAATTATTTACCTTCATGTCGTTCCACACCCGTAAGACCTTTGTTCTTCTTTGGAACACAAATTAAGATATTTTTGATGAAATACAAATTAAGATATTTTTGATGAAATACGAGAGGTTTTTTTTTTATCCTCCATTAAAAGCAATGAAATTTCCACATTCAATATGCAGAAAAGTAGTAAAAACATCATTAAAATAGTCAATGTGACCACAGTGGTTCAACCTTAATGTTATAAAGCGACAAGAATATTTTTTGTGTGCAAAAACAAAACAAATTGATTCAACAAATTCATCTCTCCCCTGTCATTCTGCTACACTATTTTTGTTGCTTCAAGGTTCTACATCTGAATGACGGCTCAGTATTGGCCGACTCTGTTCACGTGAGCAGCTGACGCAGGAGCCTGCCAATAATGAGCCGGTGTTCGGACATTAACACGGAAACTGAGCCAACTGCGTAGGAGACTGACAGGGAAGAGGAAAAATTGTTTGTTTTTTTGCGCACAAAAAGTATTCTCATCGCTTCATAACATTAAAGGTCCCGTTTTCGTGTTTTTTTGAAGCTTTGATTGTGTTTATAGTGTGCAATATAACGTGTTCATGTTTCGCGTGTAAAAAAACACAGTATTTTTCACATAATTTACTTATCTGTATACCGCTGTTTCCACTGTCATAAAAACGGGCTGATGACTTCCTTGTTCTATGAAGTCCCTCCTTCAGAAATACGTAACGAGTTCTGATTGTGCCAGCGGTTCCTGTGTTGTGATTCGACAGCAGTTTCTGCTCCATCTTTCAAGAATAATCTTTGTGCGAATCCGGCATTAAACTGATTGAGATTGAGGAAGCTGTCCTCAGCAAAATGTGCTGCACATAGTTTTACATGTGGATTATAATTTTCGGGAACCGAGTTAAACATAAATTGTAACCATTGATCTCTAAGTACAGCGTCCCTGGGAAGGCCAAACAAAGGTGATTGGACTGCGGGATGAACAGCGTTTTGACGACATGGCGACAAACACACTCTACAAACGCAACTCTTGCTCTTCTCCATGGGAGCGCAACAAGACCACGCCCCCTTTTTTTGTGTATTCCTGTGGGCGGAGGTTAGTCAAAAAACTGTTTTAGTGACGTCATTAAAGAAGGAAGTAGAGGGATGTAGTCCAAACTGGCCGTTCGATGTAGGCGACTTCTGTTAAATAAAATATCTTGCTTGGCATTGAACTTTGAGCTTTAAAATTTTACAGATTTTATTTATACTCTAACAACAACATTACACACTAACTAAAGTTTGAAACATGGGATCACGAAGAACGGGACCTTTAAGGTTGAACCACTGTAGTCACGTTGACTATTTTAACGATGTTTTTACAGCCTGATCTCACGGCAATACTTACGTAGTTTACAAATTTGTCCGTTTATTGCTAAATTGTAAGTATTTTATGTGCTGCCAAATTCGTATAAATTCGTAAAAATGACCTACACCTAACCCCGCCCTTAAACCTACCCGTCACTGGGGTTTAGACAAATCGTATGAATTCGTATGAGTGAGGTTGTACGAATTTGTACGAATTAGCCACCTCGTAAAATACATACGAATTGGTCGTGAGATAGCGTTGTTTTTACTACTTTTCCGGACACTGAATGTGGTAATTTCGTTGCTTTCAATGGCGGATAAAAAACCTCAGATTTCATCAAAATTTGTGTTCCGAAGATGAACGAAGGTTTTACAGGTTTGGAACGACATGAGGGTGAGAAATTAATGACAGAAATTCATTTTTGGGTGAACTAACCCTTTAATCCAACAGTATCCAAGCTAATTGACATGCGTTTCATCCCTGGAAATTACTGATTTCAGTAAAAAAGTGTGCTGTAAAAAAATTCATGCAACCCCCAAAGAGCTCCCCCCCCAAACACACAGTTGCCAGTTTCAATTAGTTTCACAAAGCGTTTCTTCCACGGCTAGTGGGGGAGATGGGGAACTCATTACAGAATTCCTTTCCTCGCACTTTGAAATTTAGATTGGGAGCTTGGTCACGTCATTCCAGCAGAGGAGTGGACAAGAGAGAGAGAAAAAAAAAGAGGAAAGAGGAGAAACACAAGGAAGGGGAGATAACACTAAAAAAAAAAAATGACAGAAAACATGGAAAATCATTAAAAGAAAATTTGCTCTTTAATGGCGGGTTCCACTGTGACAACTTACTCCCATCTAGAGTAAACAGAGCAGTGCAAGCCCATATTAAATAAATAAAGATAGATATTTAATTGCTTAGATTGTAATTGATTAAATAAATAAATAGTTTCTTTACATTTAGCCAGTAAGCATTTTAAATACATTATTTTTTTGGTAATGCAGTTCTGGGCTAAGTCTCTTGACACCTTCCTAACTGAATTGCAAAAAGTCATGTGACTAGTCACACTTCTATACTTCCTCTCTCTTGGGACCATCCGGTGCAAACACACCTGTTAGAAGCCACACACACCTGTTAGACACACACACTTACACACGTGCAAAAAAAAAAAAAAAAACCCTCCTAAGGCACCATCGACATGTCTACGGCAAACCGAGGATGTGTCTTGACAATTACTGCTGCATTCCATTAAATCTGACCACTAAGCACTCATTGACCATGTGTGCTTATTTTAGTGGACAGTGAGGGTCACTCAGCAACTTGAGAACGGTTAATATCAGACCAGACTCGGTTAGCAGCCCTAACAAAGTGTGACCGCATGTAGGGGAAGGATACGTGTCTAATTACATGTGCGCATATCCGTCAATTTCTGCCATTCGTGCCTAATAATCAAGCAGTTCAATTAGCAGCACCGACTATAGAATCCCATCGCCGTGGTAACGTGTAGGAGGGGGGTGGCACGGGCACTCATGGGGGCCAGGGCTCCTAAGAGGCTGGCAGTGACACTTTAAATCCTTCCCACAATGCCATTCTAACATGTTAGCGACTGTTGCTAGGCCACTGATGGAGGTGTCATGTAAAAATGTGTGTTTGTGTGCACGTGGGGGTGGTGGGGATTCGATTCTCATTCTGATTTGTTCTATGCAAATTACATCAATCACAGGAAATGCCTAGGCCTCTGCATAAAGTTAATTGCAGTGGCAATAACAAAGGCCTGCCTTTGAGCAGGAGGCAAATTAAACATTAGTTTAGATTTTTTTTTTTTCGTTCTTGGAACTGGTGGGATGTTCTAATTACAGAGAATGAACACATCAGCATTTTGCTGCATTGCACATTTTAGTTTAACAGCCAGAGCCTGGAAAACAACAATCTGGACGTTCCCGGGGTGGTGTGGTTTTTGTGTGCATGCAATGTGTGCGAGTGTGAAGACGCCATGAGAATTGAGCGGTCTTATTAGCATGTCGACCTCTGACCCAAAAGATGACCGTGACGCCTCCATTAGCATAATGGTCACACCGACAAGGCCGTTTTTTCCATGCTGAGAAAAGTTGGACATTTATTTCCTACCTAAATGGCAGCACAATTCCACACAGTAAAAAATTAATGTCACTTTAACTGTAAAAGACCATAAAAATGCAACAGTAAAAACTGTTAACTGGTTAAGTTACCTTATATAAAGAGAAAAACTAATACATTTAAAGTAATTTTACAATAAAATACTGTTAAATGAATCTTTTTTTGAAGTAAAAAGAACAAATCATCTTATAAATTTACAGTGAAAAGCCATAAATTGACATTCCCAGAATTCCCTGTTACACTTCACATTTGATGGTTTTAATTTTATTATGTTTCTAGTTTTTTTTTATCAGTTATGTACATTAGATCTTGTTATATTGTTATATCTTATACTGTTAAATTAATGTTTATTGCATTATTTTAGTGTCATGTGTGTTACCATGAAAGTGTTTTGTAATTGTGTGCACTTTCTATATACTGTATTAGTATTTACTTCAGCTTGCGGAAAAGCTACTTGTGATGTGTTTTTTTCTCTTTACCCCCAGTGTTATTATGGTGGATGTCAGTATATGTTAAAAGTACAAAACATGACACGATCGATCGAAATAAAACAAAAATCGCAACATGGCTTGCAATTATCAAATCGCATTAGCTATGATTGAATTAAATCAATATAATAGCTGCGTGTTTCAGAGTGAAGTGCAGCACTGTTCTTTCACACACAAACAGCTCATGATCCAATGTTTTCAGTGTTTCAGAGTGTCTCAAATCGCAGTAAATGCTTCTCCACACAAACTCATCTCCGCATCGGAGTTTGGGTCGCTTATAATGGCACTTGGGAACAATAGGTGCCAACCATCTTCCCAAACTTGTAATGAGAATTGAAAAGGGTTACACATTATTTAGATGGTCCACTTTAGACATTCTAACAAAAAATAACTTTGCAACTACATGTCAACTAACTCTCATTAGACGACTATCTGCTGATACTTTAATTTGAACAGACCAACAGACAATCTACTGACTATAAGTACTTTTTTTAACAACATCAACTTATTCTACTAACCTGAACCCTAACACCTAACCCTAAACTACTGTTTCCCAACCCTGTTCCTGGACGCCTCCCCTATCTGGCCCATATATTTCTGGTCTTGGGGTCTCTACTAACCAAATCAAGTGTGTGTGATTAGTAAGAGTTCTAAAATGTACACTACCCTAACCTAACAATCTACTAATACTCTAATGAGAGTTTGTTGACATGTACTAGTTAGTAGAATGTCTAAAGTGGACCATCAAAATAAAGTGTTGTCAACAGAGCTTTAAGCTTGGAGCTTAAAAAAGACACAATTCATGTAGCAAAAATATACATCTAGTCATATCATGCTTAGTAAAATTGGTTTTATTATACATTTACATTTATTCATTAAGCAAATCGTCATGTTGAAATCACCATGACAGGCTGAAATTTACTAGTTTTATCTAGGTAACACCCCCATTATTGAAATAAGAGGCAGAATAAATCATTCATGGCATTCTAATCTATAACACTGATAAATTGCTTATGAACAATGCTGCATCCACACCAATAAGTGTCAGTATAGAGTCCAAGACAAGTGTGATTTGACCAGCATGACATACACAGAAAATGTACTTTTAAGAAATCTGATAAAGACTGTGTAAAAACGCAGTTAGATGGGCCACATCTCGCTGACAATTAAATTCTTTATTCAGGGAGTTGACATGAATATGATGACTTCGTCTCATTGTTCTTCATGGGTATTGATCAGCTGATAACCATCAACTAATAGGTGACGTCGGCCATGCTTGTCAACCTGAATTCCAAAAAGCATAAGTTGAGTGACAGTGTTGCGTGTCTACAGTTTAGTGCCCACACCCTTCTAATCTACTCATTCATCAATGTTAGGAGTGTACAATGACAGACAAATATTCTTGAGGATATAAAGTCTGTTATCATATTCATTTACTTGACTGATACGGCTTATGAATTTAAACAATGTGTCAAGAATTGAAAACAATTCAATGCATCACTAGGAACTTATTCACAGAGAGTCCAAAATATTCAAAAAAATAAATAAAAATAAATAATCGACCTAGCCTCATTGTTGTACAATAAGTTTGTATGCAAATATATTTTTTAATTTAGTGTCAAGCTGGTTTGTTAACGACAGAATTGGTTTCATATTTGGAGCAAATGTATATTAAAGGTGCTGTAGAACATCTTTTTAAAATATGTAATATAAGTCTAAGGTGTCTCCTGAATGTGTCTGTGAAGTTTCAGCTCAAAATACCCCATAGATTTTTTTTTATTAATTTTTTTAAATGCTTATTTTGGGGCATCATTATATATGAGCCGATTTAGGCTGCGGCCCCTTTAAATGCTCACACTCCCCGCCCACGGAGCTCGTGCTTGCCTTTAACAGCATAAACAAAGTTCACACAGCTAATATAACCCTCAAAATTGTTCTTTACAAAGTGTTCGTCATGCAGCATGTCTAATCGCGTAAGTATGGTATTTATTTGGATGTTTACATTTGATTCTGAATGAGTTTGATAGTATGCTCTGTAGCTAAAGCTAACATTACACACTGTTGGAGAGATTTATAAAGAATGAAGTTGTGTTTATGCATTATACAGACTGCACGTGTTTAAAAATGAAAATAATGACGGCTCTTGTCTCAGTGAATACAGTAAGAAACGATGGTAACTTTAACCACATTTAACAGTACATTAGCAACATGCTAACGAAAGACAATTTACAAATATCACTAAAAATATCATGATATCATGGATCATGTCAGTTATTATTGCTCCATCTGCCATTTTTCGCTATTGTTCTTGCTTTCTTACCTAGTCTGATGATTCAGCTGTGCACATCCAGACGTTAATACTGGCTGCCCTTGTCTAATGCTTGAACATGAGCTGGCATAGCAAATATTGGGGGCGTACACCCCGACTGTTACGTAACAGTCGGTGTTATGTTGAGATTCGCCTGTTCTTCGGAGGTCTTTCAAACAAATGAGATTTATATAAGGAGGAGGAAACAATGGAGTTTGAAACTCAGTGTATGTCTTTTCCATGTACTGAACTCTTATTATTTAACTATGCCAAGATAAATTCAATTTTTAATTCTATGGCACCTTTAAAAGGAACACTAAAAGGTGTGTTTGAAAGAGCATACTACCATACTACTACTTTTAATATAAATTAACTTTTTTAATCAATGCATGCTAGTATACTAGTTCACCGCAAAAGTAACGTTTTTGTTTCACTAGCTAAACTTACAGTGGTCCTGCACTTTATACTGACACCTATTGACGTGAAGGTTGAATTACAGATGCCTTTGTAGAATGGTCCATTCACAGGTGTGTTTATCACCCAAGATTAGTTTTGGCTGGTCATTTTTCTGTGTTTTAAACATTTTGGAAAAGTACAATTTATTTAGGAGTAAAACTTAATAGTGGAAAAAGTTACTGACGCAAAATAAAACTCAAAGGAACAGTTTAACAGTTTTTGCACACAGCACCGGTCTTTTCTACCCACTACCCAGCAGACCGAACAATCTTCAAGCACTGATGGTCGATGTATAATTTCTCAAGTCTCCACACAGAACTGAGTGTTCCTTTCTGTCGGTGCTGAGGGACATTACTAGCGCTTCACAGCCTGCATTTCTAAGTAAAAGGTCTTGGAAAGCAGTAATGCATATAAACACATCAGCTTGAATAAAGTAATTATTGTCCACTGATTAATAGTTCTGTGGTCATGTATGACAGTATATTAAGAAATATAATAATATACAATACCTTCAAAAGTTTGGGGTTGCTAACATTTTTTAATGTTTTTGAAAGAAGTCTCTTATGTTCATCAAGGCTACATTTAATTGGTCAAAAATACAGTAAAAACAGTAATATTGTGAAAACTTATTACAATTTTAAATAACGGTTTTCTACTTTAATATATTTTAAAATGTAATTTATTCCTGTGATGGCAAAGCTGAATTTTCAGCAGCCATTCCTCCAGTCTTCAGTGTCACATGATCCTACAGAAATCATTCTAATATGCTTATTGGTGCTCAAAAACATTTCCTATTATTATTAGTAACTTGAAAACATCTTTTTCCAGGATTCTTTGATGAACAGCATTTATTTGAAACAGAAATATTAAAAATATACTGTATTTACTGTCACTTTTGACCAATTTGATGTATCCTCGCTGAAAAAACAATTAATTCTTTCAAACAAAACAAAACTTGAAAATTAGAAAATTAAAAAAGAAAATTATGTCATCATTTATTCACCTTTATGTAATTCCAAACCTGTATGACTTACTTTCTTCTGCAGAACACAAAGGAGTTTTGTATTTTTAGGAATGTTTAAACTGTTTTTAACGGTTTTTCAATGGTCAAAAAATCATCTTTTATGATTCACAGAAGAAAAAAAAAAAAAGGAGTAAATGATGAAAATTTAGATTTTTGGGTAAACTATCCCTTTAAGGTGCTTAGGTCATTATATAAGTTAGGATTAAAGAAAATCAAATTGGTTAAGAAACAGTGACATAAGCAGTTAAATAAATTACAGTGTGCCTGTTGCCAAGAAAAAAGCCCATGACGTGTGAGCGTGAACGGATGTGTTCGTGCCTCTGTTGAGTCACAAGTATTACATCACCAAATCATTGTTACATAAAATCCTGTAGACCACATAAAGCCAAATATATGCAAGAGACATGGCCTAGTAGTTCCCCATTGAGCATTGGTTCTCATACGGGTGGTGCAGATTCGAATCCGGCACAACATTTCCTGACTGTCCACTGTTTCTATAAATAAAAGAAGCAATAAAGCGAAAAAAAAAAAATCATAGTGAAAGAAGAAACATGAACATCAGCTTGTTCTTGTACAGTTTCGAAGACTTCAATTGCATCATATTACAAAAACAGCAGAGATGTCTTCACTGATACATCAAGTCCATCATATATTCCAGACACATTCCATTTGGTCAAACAGTTATATCAGAAAGAGAAATGGCTCCAGTCTTGCACATATAATTCACACAATAGACCAATAGTGGTGCTTTAAAAACAATAAATTCCTCCTCCCTCTCAGTGTGTCCCTGAGGATATAACAATATTCATACAGTATATAATAAAAAAACCCTTTCACAAGGCAAATGAGAGTGTTTAGAGAAGTGGCTAGTTTCCTGTGAGCAGTGGCGTCAGTGGAAGCAGCGCTTAGTGAAATCTACCCTGTTATTACAGACCGGGTTGTGCTTTACCAGCTCATGTGAAAATAAACAGCACTTCTCCTTCACCTGACATCATGGTCAACCCTCAGAGGGTCTCTTGTGTCAGATCATATTTTCACATTTAGCTAATTTTGAGAGCTTAAAAGTGGGTTTGGATAACAGAGTTTTTACCTTTACAGCTTTTAAAGCATAAAATATTGTATTGACATACATCTGACTTGCCTGCCTTTGCAGTCCAGAGTCTATCAAGCCTTGTCTATTTGGCGCAGTCCCGATTCATCCTTTAATGTCATCGAGCTGAACGCCGCCAGCTCCATTCGGGCTGCTATTATTTGCTTTGGTCACAGTGGCTCGTCCCATATCGCCCTTTCACATTCAATTTCCATTCACCTATATGAGTTTTTTTTCTTCCTGTTTCTCTATTCATCCAGAAGGAGTGCTTTAGGTGCTTCCCACAATGCACTATTCATCATACACCTGGCAAACACAATTAGCAACCGTACCCACTATAAATCACACAATAAAAAAATACAAGAGCTGAAAACAAGAGGAAAACTCCAAGGAATAGCTGTACCAGAGCGTCACAATTCAGGCCCGAGACTGAAATGCGACTCACATGCAGCGCATTTTGTCATCGCTTCTATAGAAAGACAAACATGCAAACAGAAGGGGAGCCATTTGCCCTTTCCGTCAATAGCAGGCTGGTGGGAAGTGTGCAGGATTTATGATCGATGCCTGTCGTGGCGTGAATGCTTGAATCATATCGGTCTGAGAGCGCACAGGAAGTAACACATACTCACAGGCGGGCAAACGTGGCTCAGATGGGCTTAGGGGTTAAAGATCTGTCTTAAACGGCAGTCCGGGTCTTTGATTGTAACGCGTAACTGCTTAAATTTCCTACAACATGAGCTCTATTAAAGAGGGAAAACGCAACTTTTAAGTACTTTGAAAAGTTGAAATATCAACCACCCCCGCATGGCCACTCACTGAGTGTGGCTAATTTAAAAAGCAAAATGTCTAAAGTAGACTAGTAGGGTAAAAAAAAGCAAAGATAGGTCCTGCACTGCATAAGGGAGAAATAGGGCCTGCCTGCTATAATAAGCTAAAGGCAAGACCTACTGCTGAAGACCTTGCTACTCACAAGAGAGGAGAGAGAGAGAGAGAGAGCGAGAGAGAGAGAGAGAGAGAGAGATACATACACATTCAAGGACAAATTTACTGATCAAGAGTGACAGTAAAGACATTTATAATGTTACAAATTATTTCTATTTCAAATAAATACTGTTCGTTTGAACTTTGTTTATCAAAAAAAATCATAAAAAATGCATCATGCTTTCCACAAAATATTAATCAGCACAACTGTTTTGATAAGAGATGTTTCTTGAGCAGTAAAACAGCATATTAGAATGATTTCTGAAGGATCATGTGACACTGAAGACTGGAGTAATGATGCTGAAAATTCAGCTTTGCTATCACAGGAATAAATTACATTTTAAAATATATTAAAATAGAAAACAGCTATTTTAAATTGTAATAATATTTCACAATATTGCTGTTTTTACTGTATTTTTGACTTGTAAAAAAACAAACAAAACAAAAAAACTATGTTGAATGGTACTATATACCAAGACTTTATATATATATTTATACTACGGGGCTGTTGAATGCTTCAATCTGGTTGACGAACATTCTAAGGTGTGCAATTATTTTCAGGGAAACGCACAGCTAAAGTAGTTCCAGGCAGGTCTTCTTGACCGCATTACAGTTCCATATCACTTCGCTTAATGATTTCAGTTATTTCAAGGGTCCTACAACAGAAAAATAACCAAAACCCACAATGACACTGACCAATCAATTAAATATGGTAAACAACAGTATAAAAACAATATATTATTTCCATGTTTTTTGCCACCAAATGACATTTTATTATGTACGAAAAGCACATATGCTACTCTCTTTCTCTGGCTCGCTCTCCTACTCGATTTTATCAATAAAATTGTTTTACAACTTGAAAGCAAAACGACATTTCTCACAAGCAAGGTAATAACAGCACCACTGTTGCCAAGCCCGCGAATTGGCCTACTTTATCACTCTTGCCGTGGGTTGTTTTTCATGTCCACGGGTTGAAGTGAACCCAAATAACATGATATTTAGCCCCTGGAATGCGAATTTCACCAGGGGAACGCCACTAAAAATGCGGATTTAATCCCCCGGAGCACGATTTTTACTGGGGACCCCCCTGAAACAAGATTGGGGTAGTTTTGGGTTAGTTCTGAGTAGTATCTGTTGTGAAAACCTGGCAACCCTGAACGCCGCTGTTCTTGGAGCAGATAAACGTACAGTTTCGCTATTAGTAGAGACGCTGCTGCCGAACACTGTTGAGAGACGCACAAACTCAGGTAATTGCATACAAATTGTAATTGCAATCTCTCTCTAACTGCATTAGTCTGCCTCCGTTACTAGCTCTAAAATGACGTTCTGGAATTAGCATGGAGGCTTGGGATTAGATGCCTAAGAAATTAGTCCTACACACAATAGCATTTCAGGAGCAAAAACCTAACAAATGTCTTGAAATACAACATCTGAACAATGTTTTGAGGTGTATAACTGATGCACAGCATTAAGCTGAGCACCTCTCGCTGGGCCAACCCCGCATAATCTAATGCTGGCCTGATGACAATAACCTCTCTCTCCTCCAAAGTACACCCCCTCACTGGCTACTCCTCTCCAGGCCATCCCTTTGTGTCTGTGTTGCCATGGAGACCCCCTGAATGATGCACGACGGTTAGGATGTCGAGGGGGTTTTGTGTCCAGTTCTATCCGCAGCAACCCCTGCGAGTGGAGAGGTGGGCAGGGCAGGAGCATCCTGCGTTTTCTTTTCAAGCTTTACGTTATATGAGGTCACTGTATTAAGGGATTGGAAAATGTGTGCGAGTGTGTATTTCTGCTTATGTGTGCTTTGGCAGGTAGAGATACCCAGTGTACATTGTTATTGACCAGATGCAGAGCTCCACTTTAGACATAAAAATATATTGTAGACCTACTGAAACATATAAATAACAATATGACCATTACAACTGTCGACAACAAGCTAATTGAGAGATATATCTGCCTAAGGGCCATTGCCATTACAGCAGATCCATTAAATAGAAAGGTTCTGGAGGCAATTATTAACAAATATCAACACAACTGTCAACTGCGTACAACAGCAGAAAGGTAATTTATCATCACCAATTAAAAAGGAGAGAGAATAGAGTAAAGGAATAAGTTTTACATTGATGATGAATATTATTAATAATAGGTTTCACTTCTTGCATTTGCAAAACTCACTGCCATGATGTTGGGATGTTGCGAGACGATGCTATGCAGTTGCTACTGTGTTCTAGATGGTTGCTAGGGTGTTCTAGGTGGTTGCTAGGTGGCCAAGTCAAAAGAGCCCATAGGATTCTCGGTCTATAGATATGGGCTGATTCATGTATCAGTTATGATTATGTCTGTTTAGCTTCATTCAAAAAGGTTGTTTTTGGGTTATTGGTCTTTTTATTTAAAGGAATTAAATAACTAAGGAATTTAAGGAAATAAAGAAAAAGAAATTAAAACGGTAAAAGTTCCAGGTCTATTGTAGTGTAGTTAGTCATATTCAAACAAGCGGCACTGGGCAATTTAAATTGTGTTAGTGATTTACTCAAATCCATAACCCTAACTATAAGCAAAAGTAATAGTGATGCAAACAAAAACGGAAAAAGAAAAACTCAAGTTTCCAACAGATTAGCCCTACCATGAGTACTGTGAACCCTATGTTTCTCACTCAACGTCTGCAGCACCTACACAACGGAAATGGCACTGGCTCCTGTCAGCATGGAAACAAAAGAATCTTCATCAATATGCCCTCCGTGTCTTGATGGCAGAAAATGAGAGTGAGTGAAAGAGAGAGAGACTTAGTGATGCATACATTCATTTCATTTAGAATTTCATTTGCCCCATGTCTTTTACACATTAATGAATCCAAAGTACTTAAGCAGGCAGCCCGGGGAGGCCGGCGGTGATTTGCAAGGAAAAGAGCAGTGCATGCTGGGAAGAAAGGGTTAGTTAGGCTACCCTTTCAGCGGCAGTGGCAGAATCCACGATAAAAGAACACTGAAAGGCCAGAGCTGAGACCAGATGAGGATTCAACATTGCTCCTATTAACAATGAATTACTGAGTCGAAATATAGCATTTATAAAAATAGAAACAGGTAACGAGCATTAGCAAATGTACATGAGGTATTATGCTACTGGATTTAGGAAGGAGCCACAGGCATGAAGTTAAATGAAGTGACATGTATAATTCAGGATGGCTTATGTAAGCACACAAACTGTGCATGTTGTTACTGCTTATGTAAGCACTGTTTTATATATACATGTATCTATATGAATGATCTACAAATGGGCCAAAAACATACTGAAGCAGAAGGGAATTATCCAGACAATATATAATATCATGATCTCAGATCTTCGCTGTAGAAATCACCCCATATTCCATTTACGTTGCTTTTGAGAACACAGTCATTTCAGATGGATTGTCATACGAGTTCAGTCTGTGTAATTGTGGAGATTTTTCAGTAAAGTTACATGGTTACACCAGTAGGTGGCAACAAGTGACTAATTGGTGTAACTTCATTGAATCAATCATTTTATGAACAGATACGTTCAAAAACACTGGCTGCGTCTGAAGTCACATACTCTCTTGAGTAGGTACTTATGTTGAATAAGTAATTACTTTGTGACCGCTAAAAATAACGTTCTATATAGTATGAATGTGTATAGTATTAATGTACAACATTTGCCATGTTGCCCTTATAATGCATGACCAACCAGCGTCATTGCCATTCACAAATGGCCTCATGGGATAGTAAAGTGTTCATCATATGCACACTTCAGAATCTCGGCGGAGGAAGGTCATCCAGATACTTTTTGCCTACTCTTTTATGAGTACTGTGAATTCGAACATACTTTTGTGACATACTGTTTTTCGCCTAATATATAGTAGGGAAGTATGCAATTTCAGATACAGCCACTCATTCTTTCAAAAACAAAACAAAGTCTTTATGAGTGAGTCATTGAATCATTCAATCAACCAAAAGGTTCAAAACACTATTTTCACCTGTGGAGAAAAAAATAGACTGTAACAGGCAGTTTTGTGTTTGAAAATTTAAGGTACTTTAAATTAATTTCTTCTTTATCAAACTGTTGTGTAAAAACAATATTAAACCAACAACACTCCATCAAAAAGACTTTACAATGAGTCTAAAACTCATAATTATCGGTTTGAAAGTTATCGGTTATAAGTTATCGGTTTGAATTAGTCTGATTTAGTCAGAACAAATCTTGACTTAAAGGGCTGTTCACACAGAACACATTTTTGCATTGAAAAATGTGAGAAGCAATAAGTGTAATGAAAAAAAAAAAAAAAAACAGTCTAGAGAATCTTTGTCCGTCTAGCACATTTACAGAGAAAAACTATGAAAAAGCAGTGTAGTGGAATGCAAAAACGTGTTCTGTGGGAACATTCCCTTATTCACTGAACCGTAAGTTATTACTCTTGTCATGTCAAAGTCAAAATGAACCAAAAAACCAAAGTCCATTAGGTTGTACTTCGCTTTCTTAGTACGACACTTAAATCAATGTAGTCTCTGACTGGCTGTTCATGACAAAGTGGAGTTAGAAATACACATTCAGAACATAACTTATAATAAACGTTACTTTTTTGGAAAATAAAATGTGTGACCAAAAAGTATTATTTTTTATTTAGTATATTTGTTAAGTATATAGTTAGGACACATTTATTCTATGATGTTCAGAAAAGTGGTCAATAAGGTGGGTTTTTCAAATGACTCACTCATAAAATTTTCATCTCCCACAGTCATCATTTGGTCACATCCTTAAAATGACAAATCATGTCCTTCGTAAGTCAATAAAAATGATAAATAATTCAGAAATGTGGCCGTTACTCATTTTGACCGGAGCATTGCGACGTAACGACTCAGTCTCAACAAGTGCCATCTGTCAGCTGATAGACATACTAAACAGGAGCTAATTAAAGAGTGTCTACATGTTTGAAGTCCTTCCAATCCCTGCGCCACCCTTCTCTAAGCCTAATGAAGGTAATATTGTATTTAGGGAAGCTTGGATGATGATATCAGAAAGGGACGCAATGTTCTTCTGTCACTGATAACCAGTCTCAGCATGTCAGTGTTTCCAACGCAGCCAGCTGAGCTTAAATAAGACAATATCATCCACTGCAGCTTGTTTCTGAATCAGATTAAGCACATAAAGCCTCCTGCCAACATCTACAGGTGCTTTCCTGCAAAAAAAAAAACACACAAATGACCAACACACAAAACTTTATTTAAGTCTTGACCCTTCTCTAAACACCTGAACCCAAATCTCAAGAGCTCCCTGTCGCTCTAAAGACAATGTTCTTTGCAGTTACGCAGCATTAGTAGTAATGCAATGTTCTCTGCAGAAAAACAAAGTTTACACCGTTTCAGACATCCTGTGTGAACACTAAACATTCTCCTTTAAAGTTAAACCTGTGCCCTGTTTAACAAGCAACAATTTATGCCTGAGCTCCAAAAAAAGGTCCAAAGATAAGACCTCACTGCACACGGTACATTTAGAATGCTAACCCCCTTCAATAATTAACAAGGACTCAATACATGAGTAATTATTTTTCCAAACAAATTACACCTCAGGCCCAAACCGCTAGAACTTGATACACCGATATAGCGCCATAAAGACGTTTAATCATCTTTCATTATTTATTAACCCTAGCTCAAGAAAGATTTGACAGCTCTGTGTTTTACAATATCAGTAGTGTGAAATATAATGCTTGATATTATATATTATTTAGAGAGAAAGAGTGTGGACCTTTTAATCTCATCTTCGTTATCATTGATAAAATTAAAAATAGCCCTTTGCGAGCAAACATTTGTCCTTAATTTCATTGATAAGATTAACACTGTGCCCCGTGCACTGTGACCTTTGAAAACTAATGCTGAGAATATATTGATAGAGCATTGGTTTGATAGCACACAACGGCTCTGTCAGTGATGAATGGTGAGAAACGTAGTGAGAAGAGAGTAGAACGGGATAGGCCAGTGAATAACAGCATTGACGATAACAAACTGCGCAGAACACAATGTGAAAGAACTGAATGGAATGGAACAGAACAGTATAAACAGCAAATAGAGAGTTAGTGAGACAGCAGGGCACTGCAGTGGACTTAAAATAAAAGGCCTCAGCTGGCAGGACAAGCTGGGTCCGGCCTGGCGTAAATTAGCCAAACTATTTACCCTCGTACGCATATTATCAAATTCTTCCAATTGAGAAAACAAATGCATCTGCTTCGTTCAGTGCAGTTCATGGGAAACTGCACGGCTGCCTGAAAGCCAGACATTTACTGTGACCAGGCTGGAAAAGAGTGGAGAGGAGGAGTGGGGCCACTTATGTTCACAAAACCCATAATGTCCATAAACCAGCCCTGTCTGGCCCTGGCCCAAACCCCACCACAGCAAAGCTGGACAGTGACCCTCCAAACTTGACTTGTTTCTGTGGCAACCGAAGTGCAGGAAACGTGCAATTTTAGCTGATAATATAAAGGCAATACCATCATTATATCATTAACATAGTAGGGTACTGGAATGCTTAACCAAGTGCACTCAACAAGCAATTCGCATAAACCAGAAAAGGACATGGAGTTCAGGATCTTTAAATACTTCATTTTTGTGAGAGACCAGAAAATGGAAAGGTTTATAAAGCTTGTGAGTGCAAACTCCACACTTGCAAAAGGGATTATGGTTTATTTAGTCTGGGAAGAATAGATGTCACCAAACTATGCTATACTCAACATGGAGTAATAATAGCGCTGAAGGCTACAGTACAGTGTGCTAGAGGCTGCTAAAAGTCTTTTAAGTGACAGCGGATGGAAACGCCTTGGTAAAAAGGTATAAAATTTGGCAAGGAAAAAAAAAAAAAATCACAGCTTGCAATTTTTATGAAGCACGAAATGTAGGGTACAACCAGGATAAAGGCACCTTTGATTTTATTTTCCTCTAAACATCCGCATTTCACTGTGCATGTTGAAATGTGGCTGATCCTTGACGCGAATGCGCTAAGTTGATCTAATATCTCATCTTTTAAATTGCTATACATTTATTTAGCTAATGAGAATTGTACAAATTTCCAAGTAAATTTTTGAGAATTTTTGAGACAAAGGTCTGGTTTTTCAGTTTTGTCGAAGGTAATTAAAGGTGCAGTATGTAGGATTTCTGTCCGCTAGAGGTCACTAGAGGCCTATTCAAAACAAAGGCGTAGCTTGATGACGCCAAGTTTGAGCGCGGAATCTTGGGGAACATGTGGTCTTCACCTCAATGGATGGTGCAAAAGAATAGGGATAGGACTCGGGAAGAAATCTGTGTGTTCGCTCGGTGGCTGCGGTGAGACACTTGTTTGAGACACACTGCAGTAAACTAGATCGATTTTAGAATATCATATTAAATGCTGGATGGCTTGTGTTGATAAATGGCATGCAATTACTTTTAAAACGTATTGTATGATGGAGAAAATTCTGTATTACTATTAATAAAAATAAAGCTGCATCTGATTATGCTATGTTAGCTACTTGACAAAATAGTGTTTTTCTCTGAGGCATGGTAAAGCATGGTACTCGCAAAAAAGAGAAGAAAAAAAAAGAAAATTAGATTTAAACAATAAGACCAAACGTGTTGAGGTATATAACAATTTTCTGTCTATAAATATATCAAAACAGTTGTTCCCTTGTCTATTAAAATGTGTATTATATTAAAGCGTTTTTGGTGTTTCCATGGTTTCTACAAAATAAAACCGGAAACCGAGGGTAACGCGGGTATGACGCAATTGACAGGCGACTCCTCACACGTCCCGGAGCAATTTTCTCACGATTTACAAATAATTGGAAACATTTGGGATATTGTAAGTACTCAAGTGAACAAAATCTATAACACTGGCCTAGTGGTTTTTGGATATTTTACTGCAAAAATATTACATATTGCACCTTTAAATCAACAGTTTTTCAATAACTAAAAAATGTAAAAGTATGGTTTGAGGTAAATATATATATTCTTTAATGTTCTATATTTTTTTTAAAATTTAAAGGGCACCTATTATGCCCCTTTTTACAATATGTAATATTGGTCTTGGGTGTCCCCAGAATGTATTTGTGAAGTTTCAGCACAAAATACCCCACAGTTAATTTATTATAACCATTTGAAAATGTCATTTTTGGGGCCTGTTTTAAAAAGAGCTGTTTTGGCGTGTACCACCTTAAATATAAATGAGCTGCATATCCCCGCCCTGCCTTTGGATGAGGGCGTAACTTGCATACCTATGGCAATAAACAGTTGGTAGAAGCAGAATGGCTGAGAGTGAGAGACCCTGCTGTTTTGTATGGCATTCAGCCATACATGTTTGAACCGGAATCAGACCCAGATGATGAAGAGACTCCGGCAGAAGAAACACAATTGAGAATGGAGCAGGACGTCTCTGAATGGTTATTTGATACATTTATGTACTTATAGAGTTTTAATCGCGTCCCCTTTGCAATTATGGATGTGCAACACACACACACACACACACACACACACACACACACACACTGTGATAACGTTCGCGCAATTTTTTGAAACTACAAACACAAATACTGTGATAACGTTTGCTAAGTAAACATACACAGTTTTTAATACAATATCTTTAAAAAAAATATATAAATATAAATATATAATATATAAATATAAATATAAATATAAATATAAATATATATATATATATATATATATATATATATATATATATATATATATATATATATATATATATATATATATATACATATATATACATATATACGTGTGGATACACACTATACAAACAAGGTTTAAATTATATACACAGACATTCTACGACGACAACAACTTTAGACGCATTTGTTATTGAATTGGCTGACATCGACTGAAATGACTATTTGCTCAAAAAACATTAAATACACTTACTTCTTCTGGAGGTGACGTTGGATCGCGAACAGTAGGCAACGATCCACACTTGAGGATTAACTTTGAAGCAAGACCTGCTTTGAATTGACCCTCGTTCTCAAAACAGTCAGTCAAAAAATTGATTCACGCAAACATAAACGTATTTTGGAATTTTGAGTGGCGCCTTTCTTTCGTAAATAAAATCCATCCACTGCGTTTTCAGTGGCTCTGATGTCGGAAGTAAGTGAAAACTACTATGTTCATTATTACATCCCACAACAGAACACTTATGTTTCTTAGGAGACATTACCGGCTGTCGTTGAAACAATGGAGGATGGTTGACCGATCACCGAGGGTCGGGGTCTATGCCAAAACCAGATTGTCAATCAAACCACGTGGGTGGGGCTTAGCGCAGTTCTACGTCACAGTGAGAGCAATCTTAGAACAGGGCGTTCTGAGACAGTGCTTATGAATTATTGAGATTGTAAAAAAAACACTTGGTGGATTTTTCTCATTCTAGGGTGGTTTTGCTCACACACTGCCAACACACATTTATGGTCAAACACCATGTAAAAGTGAATTTTGCATAATAGGTGCCCTTTAAAGTGTATTAACTGATTAAAGTAAATTAAATGATTTTATCAAAATAAACAATATGGTAAAACTTTTTCAAAGTTTTGATTGTCTGTAAGTATTAACATAGAACACAAAACATTTTACTTTTTTTAACATTTATTTTTGGGGATTTTTGCCTTTATTATGATAGGATAGTATAGAGTAGACAGGAAGTGAGATGGGAGAGAAAGAGGGGACGTGACTGGGAAAGGTTCACGAGTCGGGACTCGAAGCTCGGGTCGCACGAAGCGCAACGGCGTTATATGACGGTGCGCTGCCCACTGGGCTATCGGCACTGATTAAACATATTACTTTAAAGTATCTGTATCCATACTGGGGGCCTTTTTCCCTATGCTGATGAGCCTTTTACCTCAAATGTACATTTATATGATTTTTAAACCAAAGAAACTACTATTTTAACACAAAATGTGTTGCTTGTTTCTACAATCATACACTACGGGAGCAGTGAAAAGGAGATTTTCCTTAATGTTTGCCTTTAGCCCTTGTATCCTACTAGCCACTATGCTAAATTAGCATTGAAAAACAACGTTAAAATTAAATTTATACTGGTAAAAATGACCACGATATAGTCTTAAAATGGACTAAATGCATCCATATCTGTCAAAATTGATATGGAAGGGTTTTTGTAGCAGGCTAAAATGACTTTGAGCAGTCGGCTTGGTGTTAAGATGCTCAAGTAGCAGGAGTTAATTAGCTACTTGTCTCTTGCTCCGTTGAGAAGAAAGTAAGACGCTATGAAGCGGGTAGCCCACAGGCAAATGAAACAAGCATTATTACGTTTCTGTCACTCATCTTCACAAAAGGCTGAATGTCTCATAAAAGTAATTCTTGAGAGGTCCGAAGAGGGAGAGAAAAAAAAAATTCTTTCATCAATGCAGTGCACCTCGATGGCCATCAGTCAGTCAGTCAGTCAAAAAAAAAAACCTGGAGAACGTAATCTTAATAACAAAGAAAATGTCACGGTTGACATTTGCCAAAGAAGTGTTCTACCTCCTCGGTATTATTATATTAGCTTCTATCTGAGCAGTACAAACAAACCCTTATTCTCTTGTGGAAAGCATATCAAAGACCCCAGTGATGTCTGTTGCCTGTTTTTGTTGCATTATGGGTAAACAGCTCTAGTTCAGTTGCTACAGGCCAGCCTAACTCATATTCAAGGCTCTGTGTAAGCGAATCCCACTGCTCAGTGGCGTCGGAATAAAAAGATGCCTTACGTACGCTTGAGAGAACAGTAACTAGTGGCAACCTCATTCATTAAAGTGCTTCTTAATGCCTGCCATGGAGCCACCGCAAATGTCCTGGAACGGTAGTTCATTTATAAACACAAGATAGGCAGGTTCTGACTGCTCACACTGAGGCATATTGTTTTGTGCCAGAAAGGAATCATGTTCCCCGTGATGTTCTTTAGATGAACAGCTTGATAATACAGGTTTGTCTCCTTTTTTGATGGTGCTGTGAGGGGACCGTGCTGAACTCACCGCCATGATGCTAGGGTGTTCTGAGGTGGTTACTAAATTAATATTCAGCAAGGAGACATGTACAAAAGATTTATATTTCAAATAAACGTTCTTCTGAACTTTCTATCAATCAAGGAGCCCTAAAAAATGGTTTATCATGGTTTCCAAAAAAATATTAAGCAGCACAACTATAAGAAATGTTTCTTGTGCACCAGATCAGCATATTAGAATGGCTTCTAAAGGATCATGTGGCACTGTTTTGTTTTTGCGCACAAAAAGTATTCTCGCTTCATAAAATTAAGGTTGAACCACTGTAGTCACATGGTCTATTTTAACGATGTCTTTAGTGCCTTTCTGGACCTAGAATGATGGTTATTAAATCTTACGTGTTTGGAACGACATGAGGGTGAGTAATTAATCACAGAATTTTTCATTTTTGGGTGAACAAACCCTTTAACATGTTCCTTCAAGTTATAAAATATGAAGCAAAAAATTATTTCAAAATAACTTCAATAAAAATTAAGAATGTTTTCATTAAGAAATTTCATTTCATTCGTGAATCCAGCCCCATGTTGTGAAGGACACCAAACACTAATGTCTTGAGGGCGAATCATTCGCATCATGGCTAGAGAAGAGGTCACATTGCATTTTACACAATGCAGCACTTTAAGAACAGACAGTAAAAGCCATAATAGCTGATTCCTGCATTATGGCACATTCAAGCTGTGCTGTTATGATCGATGTGTCCAAATAAATATATTCTTGGATGAGATCCCTCAGGTTACGAGCTTGGGCCATTAGCACATTGGACGTTCTAAAGAAAGCAAGGTCATGAGTTCTGGATTCTGTGCATCTTTGGGCTAAATTTCAGCCTATCGAAGAAAAATGTGCAAAGCATGCTCTCTTCCCCTCAAGCTCTCCTATATTAAGGCTCTGACGTCTGGAGAGTATTGACTGACACACTGAGTGGCCATGCTGTCTCTTCCTTGGTGACCTCTACCCGCTATGACTCACACTGCCGAACCCAGCAGGGTCTTCAAAGTGCTGAGAACCGACGACAGCTAGGGGTTGGGCGGGATGTTGTGGATGGAGGTATGGAGAAAGAGAAAGAGAAAGAGGCTGCACGTATAACAGCATATGCTACACATTTGCTCTCTTTGTTCCAACCGCAGGCATGTAACACTCAGCTGACGACGGCGAGTTTACATAAACCTCAAACTTACATGAGGACATTCTACTCGTAATATACTTCCTTATTTCATTTAAGATAAAGGGGGTAAAAGGCCCAAGTGGGACAGAAACTGTAATCTGCTTTATCTGGTCCACAGTAAGCTAGCCAGATTTACCTGTTACATCATTAGCTAGCCCGCACCACAGATACGGCACAGGGATTTAAGCTGACATAATAAACAGAGTATTATTAGGAACAGCCTCAGTCCAATGGAATGATGTCCTTGTGCAAATATATATCTAAGATGTTGCTCTGGCAAAGCTAATGAGCATAACAACTGAACACAAAACCCATCATGTCATTTTAATAGGGCTTAGTTTATATTTAAAAAGAATCTTCTCAAATCTCAATTCTCATTTTTATGAACCGATATTGATTCTTAAATCCCAATAATCGATTAGTCTATCCTGTTTTCAGTTGATGAATGAACAGAACATTGTAGCGCGGTTCCCATACCATAAATCGCAATAAGTTTTGTGCTTTGTTCATTTTGATATGAAACAAAGTCTCAGATTTCAAATTCTGTCAATTTTATTACAAAATTTGAAAAAATAAAATGTTTTGGCGCTGTTTAATGTGGCGTGACAGATCGCTGTAGTGCCTCAGTTTAAGCGAAGCAAACGTGAACTGATCATCTCCTCTTTAATACCAGTTACAGCACGAAATAAATATGAATGAACATCTGAAGGTATGTTAAAAGATAGAATACAACTTACCGAAATCCGTATCATGTCTCATGTAAAATCGCTCATCAGTGTTTCAACCGCGGAAAGATGTCAATAAAACAGCTTGTAAACAATAACGTCACATTTACCTCAGAAAACCATATTCAGTGACCATAAACTCGTTAGTCAGCTCAAAATGAACTCTAGAGAGCAGCATTTTGCTAAAAATGTGCACCATATTCAGTATAATTTTCTTCAATATTTAATGTACGTTTGAATAAATCTGTCAAGTTTTTATGACAGCCACCATTTAAATGTTTATATTTTTCAAAAACCAATCTGGAGTAGAAATAAAATTATGTAATTGTAAAGTTAGTATTATAACTTCATTATTATAAAAAAATGTCCTTGAGTGTAATTTAAGTGTTTGTATACAAATCAGTTCATTTTAACCTTCAATATTATAGTAATGTAGTTTTTTTTTCCTTGAGAAAATTTGCCATGTACCTGATATATAATCCAAAATGATCAGTATTCGAATCAAATCGAATTGAATCGGAATATACTTTTTATCGTTAACAGGAAATCAGAATTGACCCTATTTAGTGTCTAAAGTATGTTCAAATTCAATGGTTCATTATGTGCATTAGTCCAAAAACAAATTACACTTGTCTTCGTAATCTTAAAATAAACATGTTAAAGTGACAAGTCATGATTCCAAAAAAAAAACAAGGAAATAAATTCACAATGGATAAAATCAAGTCCTGCCCTACATACCCGCCCTTTAAATTCTCGAATATCCCGTTTCACTCAAAAATATGTCACATTATGTAAGTTAAAATACTTTGCCAATAGGAATTCACATTGACTTTACATAAGACATAGAACAGACTCAAAGATCACACTTCACACTTCAACTGCATAAAACTGCTGTTTACTACTTTAATAAGGCTGTTAATGTCTTATTCAACACATGCAATGTTTGAGTCACATATAGCCCAACTGGTTTTTCCATGGCTAGCATGTGTATGCAGCTAATTGCCTTTCTAATGTTTACCTTAATTAACATTGCTTTGTTTGCTTGTCAATTCAGCCCCGTGAAAAATCCATAAAAGCACGCGAAAACTAGCTACACCTACGTTATAAGAGCTCTTAAATCCAATACACCACATGCATTTGTGTTCAATGGATCAAATAACAGCAGAACCGACAGACTGTGGGTTTGCGTTGAGCAGCGTCAGTAAAGATATGAAGAACAGCTGATAGAGTCTGCGTTGCCAGTGCTGACATCCGCTTGTGGAAGCTTTCACGGGGCGTTTGCAGTAGGAGAATGACACCAAAGCCATCGGCAAGCTGCTGAGACTTTGGAAATTTCCTGCTGAGAGTCCTCCCTGCCTTCCACAATCACTTTTACAGCTGATGGCATCTTAAGAGGAGCCTTTTAGGAAGCAACGTTACGAGAAGGGGAGGGCTGACGGAGGCTTTAGTTAAAAATATGCAAAGGGAACATTTTGTGCATCCTGTCCTATCGAAGGTCGCGGGTAATTGTCCCTCCGATTTAAAAGCACTGCCAAAACAAATAACTGCAGGGAACAGAATGGAAGATGCATGAACAGGCATGTCTTTATATAACAGTTCTGCTGAAAGCCACTGCCTTCGATAGAAACGTTTGGTAACCTTGGTGCAAGGGTCAGCCTTAATTCTCAAGTTTTTCATGAGGTTTAATGGTAGAAGCTGGTTTTAATCTCCTCTGATTCAGCCGTTCTCATCATCAGTAATAAATCCAGACAGATTGAGAGACACAGAAGTGATTACATTTCTTTTCCTCTTATAGAAGGGTTTGTGGCCTTGTTATGCATTAAAAGGTGAAGTGTGTAATTTCTTCATCACTAAATGGAATTGCAAAAATAATGACCTTTCAAAAAGGTTTCCCAAACACTCCCTCCATCTTCCATTGTTTGGACAAACAGGTCACAAACCCCAGCTCATGCCATTGGTTGGTCATGGGTCAAACAAAACAGTTGTTAAAATATAAATATTAGGAAATACTTAAACTTGATATAACTTATTTGATATAAGCTTAAGTTGAAGTACTAAAATTACAAAAAACTAAAACTGAAATAGTTAAATTGTTCTTACAAAAAAAAAATTTAAACTAAATAGAAATATTAAAAATAAAAAAAATGACTAAATTACTAAACCTTAAAGTAAAATTGAAAATATGAATATGTTTTTATATTAATAAATACTATACCACACTGTAAAAATTATTTTAATTTATTTTCTTCAATAATTTCAAATTATTTTCTTAATTCAATAATTAATGTGGTTCAGATAACATAATATTTTGAGTTTCTGTTGATTAAACCAATTGCCTTCAATGTATTAACTCAAATTTTTTATTTCATTGAACTCAAAAGTAACATACTTTTTTTTTTAAGTTAAACCAACAATTCTTTTTTACAGCGCAGTATAAAAATAATACTAAAATAACAATGTTTAGAACATATAGTGAATGTTTTTCGGTTTTCAGTTTTTCAGTTAAATGAGTCAGTGATTCAGTTCGATTTGTGAAAAAATTGTCCAGACTATTTTTGTGAAATGGTTTAACCAGTTTATCACAAAAAATGTTCTTGGTTCAGTGAGTCAGCGATTCAATCCAATTCATAAAATAGTTGTTCATACAGTTTTTGCGAACTGGTTCACATTTTTTAAACTTTTTTTAAACTAAAAATGCTTTACTTATAGTCAATTGTATATACTTATTGGTCTAAGAATAGGTAAGGAAAAAAAAAAAAAAAAAAAAACTCACACACTTCACCTTTAAGCCAGCAGGGAGTATCTTTGAAAATATCCACACAGATATGATGTATGAAAGGAGATCTACGTTGTATTCTTGTCACACTGTAGATTCACAAGCAGCAGCCATTTAGAAAAGTGTCGGCTGATGATCCTTTCAGAAAACCACAATCTTTCTCTCTCGTTTCCATTATAAGATTTTCCCCTATGAGAGACAGAAGCCCCCCGTTTCAACAGAAGCCTGTATTAAACAGTCAGAGCGTTCCAAGAACAGTGTGATCCTCTCCCAGGGCTATATAACTCTGTGGGAGGCCTCTACAGGTGGGTTGCTGCTGGCTACATTTCTCTGTGTGTCCTGTTACTAAAAAATGAGGTGAGAACCAGTTGGTAACAGTAGGCTGATGTCTGATTGAGGTATCTTTTTAGCACAGGAATGCAACACATCGATGCAATGATAATTATAGACCACCTACAAGAGATCTGCAATCATACTGCATGCATGAACTAATGCATCACTAAATATAGTTTTTTTTGGTTTTCTGAAGTGGTGCTTTCCATGCAAAACTCTAAAGGCACCCACATACCTACAAGATAATCGGGCTGATTTTGGGCCCAATTCTACCGTTCCGACAATACTAGGTAAAGTCTTGATTATCTTGATGGTTCAACAGATTATTTTATCAGATTTTCCTATGGTGTGAGGTGTTTTAAGAGTCTCTCACATTTTGAAAATTTGATAAGATTTGAAACATTCTTTAGTGTGGGCCACCTACGCTATCACGGGGCGCCGGCGTTAACGCTTCTTTTCTTTGAATGGGTGACCATGGTGCCGAACTGATTGTGGGTTCCGTCGCGTCACTTCACTCGCGTTGCAAGCGGCAGAAGTTGAGATTTCTCAACTTTTCAAGCGCCTCGCAGGCTCACATCAGATCGCCCTTGCAAATACCCTAAATTTGATTGCGTTTGTAACCGGATTTGATTGGCTGTTAACATAACGGTCTCAACACAAGCTTCAGACACGCCCTCCGTCAAGCGTGACGGGCCCCCGTGAAGCCTTAAGGTGTAGTTTGGTTCCAAGGATGTTGCTATGCGGTTTCTAGGGTGTTTTGTCTGTTGCTAAGGTGTTGCTATGCAGTTGCTAGAGGGTTTTGAGTCATTGCTTGGGGGTTGCTATGCGGTTGCTGGGTGGTTGCACCTAAACATTCTTGCAACCCGAAACAATGTGGACACACTAAGAAATCTAAGACAAAATACACAGAGCAATATTAGTGTTTGCCAGGGCATTGCTGTGTGGTTCCTAAAGAGCTCTGAGTGATTTTTTGCATGGTTGCTATGGTGTCCTGGGTGGTTGCTAGGTGATGCTTACTTGTCAAAGTCAAAAGAGCACGCACCAAAGTTTCTAGACATGGCTTGGCCTCTCTTTCAATGCAAATTTGAGGGATTTTTTTCAGTAAAAAATGACTTCTTAATGACTTCTTTTTATATACAAATATATAAATATCCTTAAAATAAGATAAATGTACTTGAGAAGCAAGATATTAAAACTTGCTTTCACATACTATATCTTGAATACACATGTATCTTGTCTTATTTCTTTTAACTCATTTGTACTTAAAATAAGTGCAAAACATCTGTCAGTGCAATAAGACGAAATAAACTAATTTTAAAGATGCATTCTCTGAAAACAAATTGTAGTATCTTATGCAGTATTGCTTCAAGTAAACTAAATATTTTTAGATAACTTTCAAATAAGACAAACACTAGTCAAAAAGAGGATTTTTTTTTTACTATCATTTCAAAATCATATCATGTCAATGGTATAAAACCAAATGGTTATACATCAAATTGTAACATATAGGTTTAAGGATTTGAACAAATCCCTAGCACTAAATATGCACAATAGTAATAGTGCTTGCTATGTCTTATTCGCTCTCCCTCTTACTCTCTCTCACTCCAGATGTACATGGCTGACGGCTGATGCGACTCTGTACAATGTCAGCTTTTTTCTCCTCTTTGTTCCAGCTGGGAGGAAATTAGGAGATCATCTTGTATGTGAACTCCCTCAAGAAAGAGGACACAATCTCAGAGTAACAGCAGCTCCTGTACCACTCTTCACACTTAACTCATCACTGACACACACTCAATTAATGCACATGGGTAGCTGAAATATACCATATATATCATATGGAAGGGCAATGTCGGTCCTGGAGTGCCACTATCCTGCAGAGTTTATCTCCAACCCAAATCAAACACACCTGGACAGGGTAATCAATGTGTTCAGGACTACTAAAGGCCCGGGTATATTTTATTTTCTGCGTATCCTTTGGTCTTAAAGGGGACCTATTATGAAAAAATTCACTTTTACATGGTGTCTCCCCTATTAGCATAGACCCCGCCCTGGGTGAGCTGTACACAGTCCGCCATGTTTAGCTCCTCGCCAAAGCACTTAACTTTTAAGTGAGAAATTTATTCTTATTAAAAGTTACTAAGTTATTCAATCAAGAGCATTTAGTGATTTTCAGTTTTTCTTTTGTTGTTTGGTTCATATTAATGGGATATACAGCAGTAGGTACTGTATATTACACTGCTTTCACTTTAATACACTGATCTAACATACAAGATTTCTTTACTTGCCGTTTATGTTCACAGACAACCGACTGTGTTTATCTGAACTTTGTGTGTATTTGACAGTTTAAGCGCAGTAACGCGTGAAACACGGGACGCGCCGTCTGACAGCCAGCTTTCTGTGCGCGTGCTTCGGATGTGTGCACTGTGTTTTTGACAGAATATCCAAGGCACAAGCTTGTAGGCTCCGCCCTCTTCTGGAAAGAGGGGTGGGGAGCAGCAGTTCATTTGCATTTAAAGATACATGCATGAATACAGCATGTTTTTCCTTACACTCAAAAATGGGCATTTACAATATGGTATAATTAGGGCTGTGGTAGGCATGACAACCGCACCACCGCGGTGGTGAAGTTGCCACCGCGGTCGTGGAGTGTCACTGGCGGTAGTGTGACATTTTATATACATGTATAAAAATATATATAAGAGGTCGCGTTAACCGAAAATTTTCCGTCATTGATGAAATTTTTTGAGCAGTGACGGAAAAAATCTGCAGCCCGTCCGTCATTTTGACAGATTATGTAGCTTGTAACTGTAATTCCCACCCCTGTCCAGTAGGTGGTGAGCGCGCTCCAGTGTGGCAGCAGAGCGCGAGTTCAGTCTCCAGAATAAAATGAAAACAGACGAGCACCTTAGTTTAAGTCAATTTTATAATAATAAAGTTACTTATGCTTACTTGCATAATTAAGTTTTGTTATTTTTCTTATTGACTATAAGATTATAATGGTCAATGAATGGCTTTTCTGAGGTATATTGTTACGTGAAATTGTTTGCAACACTGATGACTGTGATGTGATACAGATTTCGGTAAGCTACATCTTTCAACATATTTTTTGATTTTCATTCATGTTTATTTCGTTCTGTACAGTATAAAGAGGAAATGGTGATCGCATTCACTCACAATCCGTGACAAGTGTTCAAGATAACGTTAACTGAAAAGTGACGCAGTATTTGATCAACTTTCTTTTCATAGTATAAATAAATGCATAGCCTATGCCTATTTGCTTATCCTGTAAGTTCATGAATAAAAATTAAAATGTGGACGAAATCAGAAGCTATTAAATGACTTATCAAAATATATAAATTCAAATGACGGGTAATTATTGATTATGATCGAATTTTTTACGATCCTGTCCATCAAAATGACTAACACAACCTCTGATTTTATATATATATATATATATATATATATATATATATATATATATATATATATATATATATATATATATGGTGAGTTAATTTTTTTTTAATCAGGGTAAGAGCTAAACTCTGCAGGACAGTGGCACTCCAGGACAGACGTTGCCCATCCCTGCTCTGTCAGAACATGCTTTCCCTAAATAAATGTATAATTTAGGATATGCATTCTTGTTGAGGATCAAAAGGACAATCATGGTGCATTCCAAAGTTCAGAAAAAATGTTTGTGCAGATTATTTGTACATCCTGGTGGAAATGTTCTTCACCAAACTGGGACAGAAAATAAATTAAATTCTCATTTACATTGACCTTGAGCCAAAAGCATGCTGTTTTCAGTCTATTTTGATCTCAGATCTTTCCCTACGAGCAAACCGATTACATCAGCAGCACAGCTGGGAAAAAAAGAAGGGAGCAGTCAATAACACACTTGTTGATAGTTTCCACTCACTTCAGCAATTTACCAAACATGACCAAGTGGCCGGTTGCCTTTACAAGCCTCAAAGCATTTGCAAAACTCAAACGATAGCCTATCTGCTCTCATTTAGTAATTATGCCGGTGGCATCCTAAACGTAACACATCTGGCAGCTCTTGGACTGACTCATTCCCCTGTGTTTGATTTCTCTCAGGGTGGCTGTGTGGTCATCCACCTAACCTAACCTACTGTTGGCCTACCAGAGGCTATCCAACAGAGCAAGCTTCTGTGTGAACCAGGTCTAAGTCTACACAAAACGGCTCAATCTGGCCCGTGAAACCCAAACAAGGCTATAGGTAAATGAAAGAGTTGACTGGAAAAAAAATAAGCAGCTTTCAAGTGAGGCATCTGTTTCTAATGTCGGCGCTCTGGTGTGGATTACAGGGAAGTATTGCCGGGGAACTGACGGTGACCCCATATCTCTATCCCTAGGGAGATGGTTAGTAGCGATGAGAGCACTGGATTCAGGTTGGGAGGAGGGAAGTGAATCGAAATGAAACTGACCCCCTGTTTACAATCAACTTGATGCTGCATTTCTTTAGGGGTTTTTTTTTTTATTCAAAAGCATTCAAATATACTGCTTTTTTTTTGTACTAGAAACTCTAAAGGTGGAAAGAATGGATTCAAAATAAACAACAACAAAAAAAATATCTTCCAGCTGTAAATATCTTCCAGGTGCTGCCACCATGAAGCTGTACCATGCTGTAAAACACAGTAAACAGACTATTTTAATCTTCAAAGCAGAACTCAACATGTGTTTTATCACATTAAATAAGATAAGGAATCAGGTTCTCAGCAAGCCATTGAATTTTATGACCTTCTCTAAACGCACGTGTTGAGGAAGTTCTGGAGATTTTTAACATACACACCACCAGAATAAAATCTGAATATGCGCACTTCCCTACTACACAGTATGCAAAAAGTAAATCAAAGGTATAGGATGTCTGCATACTCAGTATTCATGACACAGTAGAGGAACAATACTTGGATGATGTACAAAAATGAATTCTCATTAGTGTTATGAACTTAAGTAATAGTGAATAAGATATTAAAATATTTAAAATATTTTCACAGATTGTATCTTGAATATACATTAAGTGTGTTGTCATAGGCTTAAAAACAAGTGAAGTGAGATGAAATACACTTGTATTAAAGACACATTTTCTGAAAACACATCTTAGTATCTTATGCAGTGTTTCTCAAGTGCATGTCACTGTTAGATAACTAGAAAGGAAGACATAAATACTTATTAAGAATAGGTTTTTTTGCAGTGCAAGTAGACTTGTTGGTATCCTTATAAGGCCACGAGAGCCATAAGATTTAAGAAAGAAAAATGGAAAATGAGGGAAAACTGTGAGACGGGAGTGATTCAGGCACCAAAACGTTGTTCTGCATGGTTAAACTCTACTTTTTTAACAACCTTTCCTTTAAATTAGCAAGACAAGACACACTCATACCCAAATCACAAAACCAGCATTAATGGGCCAGATTTACTAACAGCTTGCGCCAATGCAAACAGTCTTTTGGCTTAAACAAAAAAATACTGTGAGTATTTACTAAAGACACGAAGTGAGAAATTAGCAATGAAATGGCGTGGACAGTTATTTTTAGAGTTATCGCATATTCAGATGCAAAATTTATGGAAGGAGAGTATCTGAATCACGCAACGTCATTTACTAAAGTTTGCGGTAGTCAATTTACTGGTATTTGCGCAAAAAAGCATGTCTTAACCCATTTTGCGCTTGGCATGGCTGCAATAGTTGCTGCTAGGAGGAGGCGCTGCAAAGAGGAGAGGGATTTTTCTCCACTAGTGTTATTTATTTGGAATTTATTTGGAATGCCAAAGGAAGATGAACATATCGATTACCAAGCCACGATATTTTTAATTTGCTGCAACCCTATGCCAATTTGCACTGCTTTTGGTAGATTGAGTTGGTCATTACGGAAATGAGCTGGCTGCGTATGTGTTCTTTAATTTGAGAATTGTAGATCACCAGCAGAACTTTTCACTCTCATCTGTGCTTTTATGTGATTGAAGTCTCACGTTAATTTGCCCTGTTTAGTAAATCTGGCCAAAAAACTTATGCAGTGTTGCTTCTCAAGTAATTTTTTCTGGTTTTACTGGAAAACAAGTCAAAAAGGTCACATTAAATACTCAATAAGAAGTAATTTTGCAGTGCAAGTCAAAGTACATCCGGGTCAAAGAACAATTTCAAAGTGGCGGAAGCAGTTAATCCAGAGGTGCGTCCCAATTCACGTACTTATGCACTATTCTATGATGTTTTTAAGTACATATAGTGCGAGTACTGCAGTCACACAGAAAATTCTAAAAAGAAAAAGTGCACTTTAAATGATAATGATGCACTAAATTAACGGAAAAAACAAAGTGAGGAATGTTGGACACTTCATGCACTCAGCTGTTGCAGCAGGGGGGATCATACATTTTGTTTAATGACAAAAACGTATAAAATTCATACACTACATGGATGAGTACATAGTGCATAAGTACACAGTGTATAGTGTGTCATTTGGGATGCAACTCGGGAATTTATTTATACTACACGCCTATAAGAAGAGAAATTAGTCATTAAAGTCAGTACATACTACAGAACTACAGGAATCTTGACACAGGCAGAGTAACCATTCACAAACCAAAACTATTTGAAGAGCAATCCATACAAAGGGCATGACAACATAAGCGCCTTACCTATAGTATCTAGACTGCAGGTAGGTAGAGCACACCGCTTTGGAGACGTGACTAGCAGAGCCAAAGTCGATGACCTTGACCCTGTAGGGTTGGCGGGCTGGGTCTACGAGCATGATGTTCTCAGGTTTCAAGTCGGCGTGGATCAGTCCGAGGCTCTTGAGCTTCATGAGGGCAGTGGCCACCTGCTGCAGGATCGGTCGGATGTACTTGAGTGGCAACGGACTGAACTTGTTCTGCTTAAGGAAGTCGTACAGGTTCTGCTCCAACATCTCGAAGACCAGGCACGTGTGGTTCTTGTGCTGGAAGCACTCGTACGCTCGAACGAAGTTGTAGTCATCCGCGCTCTCCGTGCTCAGCCGAGCCAGTATGCTCACTTCGATCTGGCCCTGCCGCGCATACGAAGGGTGGTTCTTGAGGATCTTGATGGCCACGATCTCACTGGTGCCACGTTTCCAGCACTTCACCACCTGCCCGAACGTCCCTCGACCAAGGAACTCCAGCACCTCGTAGGTGTTGGTCATGGAGCAGAGCACCTCGTGCTGCAAGAGCTGGTAGTCGCCCTCACTGTTGGCGCCGCTGTTCTTGGACGTCGCTGTGGTGGAGGCGGTCGCTGTCGCGACGGTGGCCCCGCTCTGCGTGTTGTTCTGGATCATGGGTGCAGGCGGCTGCTGCTCCTCAACCACGTGCACGCTACTCCCGCTGCCGTTGTTGTTGTCCAGCTCCTCGCTTTTCCGCTTAAGCCCGCATCGCTGGTACGTGTCCAGCAGACTGACGGTGCTGCGGCGCGTCAGATTGTGGCCTCCGCTGCCGCTTCCGCTACTACCGGTGCTGCCCAACAGTTGACCAGCCGCCCCAGATGTGCTGCTGGCCGAGGCCACCACGATGTGCCCCGAGCCGGCCGGGAAGAGGAGGGCCTGTTCGTAGGACAGGGAAGAGTTGGAGACCTGGAGACTGGCGGCGTTGATGCCCACTGGGGCGACTGAGACACTCTGCTTGCTGTTCTGACTGTAGACCTTGCTGTGCGTGCCGTACCCTGTCATATCCCAGTTGCAACTCTGCTCCACCTTCAGTTTCTTCACGCTAAAGAAGGCACTTGACTGGAGAGTGTGAGGGGAGAAGACTTGCACTTGCGAGGCCATACCTGAAAAACGAGAGGGAGGGAAGAAAGAGAGAGGGGGAATGTGAAACTTGGATTGAAACTCGAGCATAAGCTTTAAATAAAAATCCTACAGGTCATGGCAGGCCAGTTTAATAGAGTCAGAGTCCAGATGCTTACTTATAAAATAGCCGTTGTACAAATACCTTGCACACTTTTGGTTTGATTGCTCAGCAGTGTTCAGACTTGAAACTAAAGTTGATAGAGTCAGCTTAAGGGCAGCACCTGGACTGATTCACTATATATATTTAAGAACATTTCTACATAAAATGAATCCATGTGGGGAGTAAAAAAAACCTTGATTTGTGTATTTTCCAATAACATTCGAAGCTTGACTGCTCGTTTCAAATCTAGTCTCTTATTTTTTGTATTACCTTGACAAATTTGATGAAAACATTTCCAGACGTTAGCTAAATCTGAAAAAAAAAAAAAAAAAAAAAAACATCTTTTTGGTCATTTATTTTTAAATTAAAAAAAAAATAGCTAAATGTTTTCTTTTAGGTTCTGATTAGTCTGTACTAGAAATAAATCATTTAAAAAAAGAAACCCCTTCTATCCACTAAATACACAGTGCAAATCTGCAGTGAATTGGCCCAAAATGCAATATTAATGTACGAGATGAAAATATTGATTCTTTACTGGCCCCCCAGGATTTCTGTAAAAACCTTGTGCTATGTAAGGACCACCAAAAAGGCAGAGACCATGTCAAACCCAAGGTCATTTGCGTGAGTCTCAAGGAATGATTGCAATTTTCTCCAAAAAAAAAAAAAAAGGTAGCCCATGCATGCAACACACTGCACCATTTACCTCAGGGAGATGCACATCTCTTTTCCAGAGGCATTTGAAAAAGAAAAAAGCACTTGAACCTGAAACATCTGAATAACATCTCAACATCAGATCCTCAAAACAAAACAACATAAGCAGAACTGAGCGGGATTTGGGCTTCTGGGAACTCTCCGTGCTTCAGAACAGACAACGCTTCTCCAAGCAAACAACAGTCCAGAAATAGCCCTGACGAACGGCACTGTTTGTAGTGCTAAAATAATGATTACAGTACAGAGAGGATTACATGCAGAGCACGCTGTAATGCACTATTTACAGAATCTCCAAAGTGGCCTGAATTAGCGCACTTGGAAATAAAAAGGCTCCTTCAGTGTGCATTTCACGCCACACATGCATATCAGTTCATACCTAAACTGCTACTGTAACGGACAAAAAGATCATTTTAAAGGGGCAGATTTGAGCAATTTTACCATTGTCACTGTAAAAACTATGTTCCTTGGAAAACATAACAGCAAAAAGGTTTGAAATGACATGAGGGTTAGTAATATTTTTCACAAATCTTCTATCTTGACAGCACAACCAAAGCTATCTAGAATATCTCTATCCCAAGTCTCCACAAAGGATGTTAAATATACAATGGATCTCTTATGATGTTTTCCATACAAAATGAATCTCTATAAGAATAATTACTTTTTCCTTTGTGGTCTCATCTTACAAGCAGATAATGAATCTCATTTGGTTTGAGGAATTTCTTGATGCAAGAAAATTCCCAAGACAGGAAACATACAGAGGAAACTTTACATGAACACTTCATCATTGTTATAATTCTTGATAGTTACAGTTTCAAAATTACCTTTCTGCTTCTCTACTTTCTTTTACTTTTCAACCCATCTTTCCTCCTTCTTACTGGACCTCTAATGTTTGACAGTGCCATTGAATATTTTCAATAGTCATCTGGCTTTAGCTTTAAAGCCAATGGATTCTTGGGCTTTAAAAGTTGATTAAATGCTGACCATACAGTTCATACTACATACACACTGTATATCTTAGACTTTATACCATAAATCCCCCCTAACCTATATTACATATGCACTATTCATAATCTATAGCTTCAACCAAAACAGCCTGCACTGCAGATCCTATAATCTTTGCATTTCATATATCAAATATAGTGAATATACCAAATGCATAATCTATTTACCACTATATAGACTACAAGATTATATAAAATGTATTAAACTTTGTCATTTAAATTGAAAATAAATAGGACCTCACTAGTAATTTGTTGATGGAGCAAGTAATGAAGAACATCCGCTATTGCGATTAGGAGCAAGGGCCCTATGTTAATCCCATAAGCTACTAGGCCAGATGTCACTCCTTGGATTACGCTTTTCTTTGCCAGGTCTTTACGTTAAAAATAATTTGTACATGGTCAGTGGCTCTGAGTATGAGTATGTGTGTTTGTAGAGGTAGGGACGGCGCTTGGAAAGTAATAAATCCCCCACAGCAGCGGCTGATCAGATGGAACATCCCTGGAATTCTTTGCGTCAAACATGAGTGGTAATCTAGTCTCGCGGGCAGCTGACACGTTCAGATCGCCACTGTGCAACAACTCTGCTATCTAACACATCACGGCTCATCATGTTTGTTTTGGGCAATTTTAATACAATCTGGTCTTACAGAGTACCTTAAAATCTATGTCTCGCCATGGACACATTACATGGTAGGAACCAAAGTGGACATCTAAATCCTAACCTGACTTTGAACCAAGGCTGTGCGCCATTGAGAACTGAATTAAGAATGCCTTTCCAATTCCAGTTCAATACCTGCATTTGAATTAAGGTAGCAAACAGAATTTGAAATTGAATGTAAAGTAGTAAGTTAACTGGAAGAATTAAATTAATTGGAAATTTAACAATTCTGAAACAACTCTGAAAAATGCTGGGTTAAAAACAGCCTAAGTTGGGTTGAAAATGGACAACCTTGTCTGGCTATCACCAGACCAAGCTCAATTTAAAATTGAACATTGGTCTGGGGAGTCTGTATGTATTTTCTACTGGACAAGAGGCGTGATCAACGAGCATTAATGAGCAATTGGATAGTCCTTCAACCAATCAGATCAACGATCCGGGTGACGTACTTTGCAGAGCGACGCGAAAACTCCAGACAGGTTTAGTTTGTATTGGTTTGTAGCATTGATCAGCGGTTTGCAGAAGCAGCAGTGGCATCGAGCGATTTTTGCAGGTTGTGCAAAAAAAACATGAAAGTGATCGGTATTTACACCCACTCGAGCGATTTGTTTGCTAAACTAAAGAAGTCATTCAGCATCGTCGAGAGGTTAAAAGGAATTGGATTGACGGTCGTGCTTGCAGTCGCTTCTCTATCGTCATCGTGTTATACCCGCCAATAGCGAGCAAGGTGGATAAGCCAGTCAGTGATTGGTTCCCGCAAAAGTGTAACAGAAGCAGTAGAAATTAATGTACGGGTTTCCAGACTGAGTTGCCGGGCGAAATCAAATCGCCACCAGATCAGGCTGGGTTTACCCAGTCTAGGACAAACCCAGCGGTTGGGTTAAATGTTTGCCCAACGTGCTGGGCTGTTTTATTTAACCCAACTATTATTACTATATGGCTGCCTTAAAATGAACCCAAAATACAGTACAGTCCAAAAGTTTGGAACCACTAAGATTTTTAATGTTTTTAAAAGAAGTTTCGTCTGCTCACCAAGGCTACATTTATTTAATTAAAAATACAGTAAAAACAGTAATATTGTGAAATATTATTACAATTTAAAATAACTGTTTTCTATTTGCATATATTTCACAAAGTAATTTATTCCTGTGATGGCAAAGCTGAATTTTCAGCATCGTTACTCCAGTCTTCAGTGTCACATGATCCTTCAGAAATCATTCTAATATGCTGATCTGCTGCTCAAGAAACATTTAATGTGTACAATTGTACAAAATATTTGTGTACAATATTTTTTTTTCAGGATTATTTGATGAATAGAAAGTTCAAAAGAACAGTGTTTATCTGAAATCTAATCTTTTGTAACATTATAAATGTCTTTACTGCCACTTTTGATTGATTTAATGCATCCTTGCTGAATAAAAGTATTCATTTCTTTAATTTCTTTTCCAAAAAATAAAAATAAAAATTCTTACTGACCCCAAACTTTTGAACGGTAGTGTATAATGCTACAGAAGCTTTGTATTTCAGATAAATGCTGTTCTTTTGAACTTTCTATTCATCAAGGAATCCTGAAAAAAAAAGGACACAACTGTTTTCAACATTGAAAATAATCATAAATGTTTATTGAGCAGCAAATCAGCATATTAGAATGATTTCTGAAGGATCATGTGACACTGAAGACTGGAGTAACAATGCTGAAAATTCAGCTTTGCATCACAGGAATAAATTACTTTGTCAAATATATTTAAATAGTACACAGTTATTTTAAATTGTAATAATATTTCACAATATTACTGTTTTTACTGTATTTTTAATTAAATAAATGTAGCCTTGGTGAGCAGACGAAACTTCTTTTAAAAACATTAAAAATCTTAGTGGTTCCAAACTTTTGGACTGTACTGTAGGTTGGAAATTAAAAATCACACATAATTATTAGAGGCAACAATAATAAATCAAAAGGTGAACATTTGCTAATAAGCAATTTAATAAATGTTTATTGTTTAATTATTATTCATTAAACTTAATAAATGTTCAATTATTAAACGTATTAATAAATGTTAATTTCAAAATAACAAGTAATACAGTAATTTTTAAACAATAGTTGAGTTAAACAAAACTACCCAGCAGGTTGGGCAAACATTCAAGCCAACTGCTGGGTTAAAATAACCCAACCATTGGGTTTGTCCATTTTCAATCCAACTTTGGTTGTTTTTAACCCAGCATTTTTTAGAGTGTAGTCTAAAAAAGCAAGTTTGAGTTGAACAATAGCATAAATAGAATGCTGGAATGGTAGATGTAGATGTATAGATACTGTAGAAGAACATTTTTGAACACAGACATGTTGTTAACTAAACTCACTCTGCAGTAATTTCATTTAAAGAGAGTTCAAATGGTCAGAATGTTATCTTCAAACAACAATGCATTCATTCCAATTCAACTTCAGTAACTCTGTAGCTGTTTAATGTGAAACCAGTTCAAGTATTTACAGCCAGAGACCATCCTGAGAATGATGTTTATGAACTGATAACCTCAACGGGTGAAGTTTACATGAATTTCTGAACTCTGCAGTGAGAATACAACCAGTCTGCTCCATTGTTTCATATTTACAATGCTGGAATGCTTTTCGTAATGCCAGCCAGCTTTCAGCATATACCTCACACAGAGCGGGCCGGTTTAATGCACTGCCACCGAGCATACCAAAGGGTTATTCATCTGCTCTATACAAGCAACATGTTGAAATGCTAATGGTCAGATTATTGCAGGAAGAACTAGTCTGTTTGTCCAAGGTTGGATAATCTACTTTTCTTTTCTTTTTTTAAAGGAATGAAGAGATCAAGAATTGGCAGGCAACAGTCCAAACTTTAAGCTTGTTTACTCTTTTATGGAAAAACGGTACATGAAAAAAAAATATTTAAAATTCATATAAACATATACAATCTGGCTGCTGTCAGGCTAAAGGGTTAAATGCAAACAAAGGACCATTTCCTACAGAGGTTTGCTTTGTCTCTATACGATCCAGGCATTTGGGAAAATTGTCCAGGGAAGAAATCAGTGGTTAATGAATTGACCTCCGCTTGTCTAGACAAAGCATTATCCCCCCGTGGCTCCGAGCGATGCCTACTGTAGCATACCATCAGGGGGGTGGAAGCACAGGAAGCCTATGTCTTTGAAAAACATAGTTTTTACATGTTTCTTCCTTTTAAGTCCTTTACTACCTGCCTTTCTATGAGATCTAGTCATTTTTTAGGTATCTTGTTTCTCCAGGTCTGGACTGATCTTTTCCAGCTCTCCAATCCTCCATTTATTTTGCCACTCAATCCCTTTCTGCCGTCTCCCGACACTCTTGCAATCAAACAATCTCTCTACTGACCTCCCCCTGCACATCACTTCTTTCTTTGCTCTCCTTTCCGCCGGCATTGTTTTTTTGTGGTTTTCTGGCATGATAAATAATTGTACTCTCAATAACTGTACACTCACTTTACATTTTTAGAACAATAAAATAAAGAAGCAATAATAAAAATATCTCCTCACTCCCTAACTAGCATCCGCTCCCTCCTCTCTCAAACATCGTCTAATAAAACCCTGTAGTTCCACAGAGAGTGAGAGCAGGAAACCTCTGGCTATTGTCTCTATTCATAACACGGTGTATCTCTCACCTCCAGAGCAGAGCAGAGCAGGGCCAGCGCACTTCAGAGAGCTCTGAGAGGCTGGGAGCGCACATTTCGTGCAGTGTGTGAAGATAGGAAGAGTGCCAGCAGGAAACGAGACACACCGCTCACAGGAGCATTTCTTAGGCTGTTTATTTCTCCGCCTGAATGTGAAGCTCACTGGTCTTGCTCATCTCTTCCAACCACAAGACCTCCAGAGAGAGAGAGAGGCTGATAGAGAGAGGCTGATAGAGAGAGACGCTCACAAACAGCATATGCTGCAGGATATTGACCACCCAGTCCTCATTTAGCGATCACATCCAAACCTATTTATGGAACGAAAGAGAGGCAGCTACAGACACACACGAGCACAACATAAATAAAGCATTACCACTTAGCGCTAATGTTTTACTAGCGAAGCTCTATTATGGTGTGCGTGAATCACATAAATATGTGCATGCAGGCGCAAGCTGCTCGCTTACACTTGGAACAGACCTGCCCATTTGGAAACAAAATCTGATCTCTTTAATAGCTCTCAAAGACAGCATTGAGCCTAAACTGAGCCTAAACTAAGATTTTTATTAAGAGGACCCGAGTAATCTCACATGTATCTCCACTAGAGTTTCAGAAGAGAACTTAACATCTCAAACTTATCAAATTAGCCAAGATACCAAAGTTATCAATCAAAAATCTAAAAATTAAACTTTAAACTTTGCCTGATATCTAGAAACATGAATTGTTAATGGAACTGTTAAAGAAAGGCATGCTATTTGTGATTGGACTGAATTTTGCATGGGGAGGACCTGTGTTATTTTTCATATTCTAATATTTATTAAAGGGTTAGTTCATCCAAAAATTATTTACTCATTAAAGGGATAGTTCACCCAAAAATGAAAATTTGATGTTTATCTGCTTACCCCCAGAGCATCCAAGATGTAGGTGTCTCATTGAAGTATATGCGCGAGACATCACTGCCGTTGAACAGACCTCACGAATCGAGTGATGAATGCAGTTGGACATAGTGGTGTATTAGAGGTAAAAAAATTGATATAAATACTGTTCGGTTTCTCGCACAAACCGATCGTTTCGTGTCTAAGAACATCAATGTGTCGTCACGAGCCGCAGGGTTTAATTTGGATTTGTCTGTCGTGTTTTATTTACTCTTATAGTCCAAGTTCCCGCTGACTTGCATTATTTGACTGACAGACGGCAGCGGATGCAGTTAAAAATCATCATTTGTGTTCTACTGAAGAAACAAAGTCACCTACATCTTGGATGCCCTGGGGGTAAGCAGATAAACATCAAATTTTCAATTTTGGGTGAACTATCCCTTTAATTACTCACCCTCATGTCATTCAAAACCCGTAAGACCTTTGTTCATCTTCAGAACACAAATTAAGATATTTTTGATAAAATCCGATGGCTCAGTGAGGCCTCCATTGCCGAAAAGATAATTAACACTTTCAGATGCCCAGAAAGCTACTAAAGACATATTTAAAACAGTTCATGTGACTACAGTGGTTCAAACTTAAAATTATGAAGCGACAAGAATTTTTTATTTTTTGTGCGCCAAGCTATACGAATCTTTTGTTTTGAATCAGTGGTTCGAAGCATGTATCAAACTGCCAAAGTCACGCCCCCCAGTGGTGAACCATTGACATTTCAAAACACTTATGACATAATGAAGCCTTCGTTTATGACTTTGGCAGTTTGATACGCGCCACAAACCACTGATTCGAAACAAAGATTCGTAAAGCTTTGAAACTTCATGAAGCAGCTTGTTTTGAAATCGTCCATCACTAGATATTGTTGAATAAAGTTATTATTTAGTTTTTTTGGTGCACAAAAAAAAATATTCTCGTCGCTTCATAATTTTAAGTTTGAACCACTGTAGTCACATGAACTGTTTTAAATATGTCTTTAGTAGCTTTCTGGGCATCTGAAAGTGTTAATGGTCTTGCTGGCAATGGAGGCCTCACTGAGCCATGGGATTTTATCAAAAATATCTTAATTTGTGTTCTGAAGATGAACGAAGATCTTACGGGTTTTGAACGACATGAGGGTGAGTAATTAATGACAGAATTTTTGGTGTGAACCAACCCTTTAATATTTTGAATTATCTTTTAAATTTTTATATTTTCATTTTTTCAATTTAATTTCAATTTCAGTTTAAGTTTTGTTAGAATGGTAGATTGCTAGAACAATAGTAGAACAATTGATAAGACTAACAGAAGTATAAAGAGAGAGCAATAGAACCATATAGATCAATAGTCAGAGAGACAGAACAATAGATGGAACGATTGGTAGAACGACTGATAGAACAACAGTCAGACAGACAGAAAAAACGATAGACAGATAGATAGACGGACAGAATTATTTAAAATCTTAATTTTATAGTGCTATGCGCTTACTGTGTGTCAACAAATGTTTCCCATGAAATTGTAGGAGAAACATCTGAGACCTCCATTAGGAATCCTGAGCTATGAAAGAGCAACCGCTGAGCAATGGGTTAAATGGATATGGATGGTGCAGAATGAAGTGGGACACGGACGCACACGTGCACGTTACGCCCTAACTTGACCCATTAGCGGGGTGTTTGTGTGCTATTTAGTCGGGACAGTTTTGTCTAGGTGTTAGTGGGCAGGATGGCTAGAGCAGCTGGGGCTGAGAACAGCTAAAGCCATTGACATGTGTTCTGACGGCCTTTGAGAAAGACAAACAAATAACACACACTGTCACACACAGGCTTTATGACCTCTCCAACCAGCCTGTTAGTGACTGCTTATCAAGGCTGTGTGTGAGAAGAGAGGGAGCCATATGTTTAGAAAGGGCTATAGAAGACATATGGAGAGAGCATCATGGGAGTTTGCGAGATAACTGCGGTTACGAAGCTTCTTCAGGGAAACCTTAAAGGAACCCTTATGAAAATTTGCATTCTTGCACAGTAACAAGTTCAATATTTAGATGTAGATTTAAGTCAGTAAAATGTTACTTTTAAAGTTAATTATATATATGAGAAAAGAAAAATATATAATAAAATAAAATACTACTACTAGTAACAGTAAAACATAACAATAAAATAATAAAATATACACAGAACGAATATAATTTTAATAAATTAAATACTACTACTACTACTACTACTACTACTACTACTACTACTACTACTACTACTAATAATAATAATAATAATAATACTAATAATAATAAAGTAAGTAAAACAATAAAAATCAATAGAAAATTATATATTTAAAAAAAATCAATAATACATTCATATAATACTACTAATAATAGTAATAAAAATCAATGGTTATGCTTTAGTTAGCAAAACAATAAATAAAAATATAAATGAATAATATATAATAAATATTAAAATATTATCATTAGTAGTAGTAAACGTAATATATATATATATTTTTTTTTTATACATTTTAATATTTATTATATATTGATTATTTATATTGTTTATTTATTGTGTTTTGCTAACTAAAAGACGACCATTGATTTTTATTACTATTAGTAGTATTATTTTAATGTATTATTGATTTTTTTTATTTATTATTTTCTATTTATTTTTCTTTTGTTTTACTTATTATGTTTATTTATTATGTTTTACTAAGTAGTAGTAGCAGCAGAAGAAGTGGTAGTATTTTAATATATTATTATTGGTTATTTTATTTGTTAATTGTAATTTATTTATAATTTTATTTATTATATTTTTACTAATTGTTATGTTTCACTGACTATTATTATTATTATTAGTAGTATTAGTAGTAGTAGTAAAAGTATTTAAATCAATATATAATAGTCAGTGAAACAACAAATAGTAAAAACATAATAAATAACATTATAAATAAATAGAATTAACAAATAAAATAACCAATAATAATAAATTAAAATACTATCACTCCTGCTACTACTACTTACTACTTACTACTACTACTACTACTACTACTACTACTACCACTACTACCTAACAATAAATATTAAAAAGTAAAAAATACAATAAATAAAACTGTAAATAATTACATAAATTAAATAATCTATAATAAATAGAATAAAAATATAATAATAATAATAATAATAATAATAATAAAGTAAAATACTATTACTACTATTATAATAATGAGGATTCCCATCCAATAGCATCAGGCTCAAAAAGTCTTTTTGAAGTGTAGTGGGGAGCTCACAGTAGCCACTTTCATGTTTCAGGACCAGCTGACTAACTAAGTCTCAAGAACAAGTTAAGAACAAGTACACGATAAGAAGCAATTTGTACAACCCCGTTATCAGACCATTACAGTAACAGTATCGATACACTCCTGCTGCCACCCACAAGCATTTACCAGCACCACTAGTAAAACATTATTTTATTTGGCACTCTTTGGAATGTCTGAGGTACAATAACAAACCATGTCATTGTCTGTTGCGGTGTGTATGTGTACCTGCAAATATATGTTTTGCAGGTTTTTGCTGCACTTCAAAAGAACAAGACCTGAGCAACATGCCAGAGTTTAACCACAGAGCCAAGCCAGGTAGAGATGAAACGAGATTCAGGCACAGAGTGCAGACAACACATGCACATGCAGAGCACATCCTGCAGCTGTGGCGCTCAAAGCACGTATAAACGTGGCGTCCATTGTGATTCTCTACCCTGACAAAACAACTGCTCTTAACCACATACAAGTTAAAAGCAGCCTCGGAATTAACAAAAGAAGCTTATTTTGAACAAAAGTGTTATCAAAGTGAATTTGTGTGTTCCTTAAACAAAAAGCAGCCGTTCATGAAAGCATATCCTCTTTAGCGCTATTTTAACACTGTGTGATTTTCTGGAATTCTGAACATCTGTCATTCGCTGGTTCAGTTTGTGTTTTCCATCAAGTATAATCTTAACACAAATGGCGGTTCTGGAGAATACCACAGAGATAAACAGACACGGCTAATACGCCAAAGTCCTCACAGGCGAGTTCTTCAGGATACATTATGACCGCTTTTTCCGGCACATACATCACAGTCCAGGGAGAGTGTGTACTGTATGTATGTGTGTGTGTGGCCGACCTCTATAACCCTACAGCAACTTGTACGGAATGATGGGAAGGCATTAAAACTCTTAAAGGGGACATAGTTTCATGGAAAACAGGAATACATACTCCCAAAACACCTATTAAAGTCCACTCAGACAATAAGAACAAAAAATGATTAATTCAGAGTCATATTAAAGTGCCCCAATTATGCTGTTTTAAAGGTTCCTATTTTGTTTTGGCGGTCTCCTATGTATTTTATTTTTCCCATAATATACATTGCAGCATCAACTCTTTTCTCACAGTGTCTGAAACGTAAAGGATTCTGTGTCTCTAGTCTAAATCCCTCCTTTCTGAGAGCCTACTCTGCTCTGATTGGTCCAGTCTGTTGTGATTGTTCTACCCCTTACAGCACGTGTCAGAAAAGAAGCAGCCAAAAACATATATGAATTTGTTACAAACCTGCATAGAAAGTAAGACTGGAATTATTGACGACTTGTTTCAGGCAGTTCAGTTCAGTATTGCACTTTGATTTTTTAAACTGGTCAGACCTTTTATATTCATAAACAGCTATGTTACACACTACATGAAATGTAATAATAATAGAGGCACTTTAAAGTAACCTTCAGTACCTCAGCATATGACCATCTACGTTTACATATCAACAGCAATTCAGTATTTAGCAACTTGGATCGCCATATTGAACTATGCTGGTACATGAAGGTTAGACAATCATAATGGAGGTCATTTATAGATAGAAGTCTTAAAGGTTCAATAGCAAAACAGCCTGTTTATTCTTAATGCTCAGAGAGAGGGTGGAAAAATGTCACGTTTTGGTGCGAGAAACCTTGACTAACATTATAAGGAGGAAAAATAATAAATAATGGTACAAAAGTATGATATGTCCCCTTTAAGTCATTCAGAAGTGACCCAATTTACTTGCTATTTACTACCCTATTTACATTCCTTGTCTTATTACTAAATATTTATTGTGAATGTAATTCCAAAGGAAAAAAATTAAATAACTTATGACTAATAACTTTCCTTTTCAAGCCCTCGGTTACAGTTTATTTTAAGGTGTCCTTGTTGAAGTGTAATTATACATTTAAGTACTGAGTAAAGTTAATTAACTACATGTACTTAGGGTTAGGAATAGGTTCAGGGTTTGGTTTAGGGTTAGTTCCATGTAATTATGCATAATTTATAGTTATTACTACAGTAGTAATTTGTGTAACAAGGACACTAAAATAAAGTGTTACACTCTAAAAAAAAATTGCTGGGTTAACTTAAAAACAACCCAAGTTGGGTTGAAAAATGGACAAACTCATGGATTTGGTTGTTTTTAACCCAGCGGTTGGGTTAAATGTTTGCCAAACCTGTTGGGTAGCTTTATCAAAGTCCCTTTAAGACAAGTCATTTCACTCGGCGGCCATCTTTGAAACGCCTCTCGGGCATCATGCAATCTCTTTGAATGGGGAAACATCAAATTCTCCAAAACTGTTCGCAAACCTTACGATTAAATTTCATATTTGAAATCACCAATGAAATCTAACAACACTGTAAAAAATTACCGTGATTTTAACAGTAAAAGACTGTAAAAATGCTGCGGTGAAAAACTGTCAATTGGTTTACAGAAAGTTTCCGTACTATATACGGTGAATAACTAATAGATCTAATAGATCTAATAGATAGAACGGTACATTTAATGTAATTTTACGGTAAAATACCATTAAATTCACAGTTTTTGGAAGTGAAAAATAACAATTCATTGTAAAATTTACAGTGAAAAACCGTAAATTTACATTCCCACAATTCCCTGCGTGACACTTCACATTTGATATATTTTCGTTGAAATAACTCTGTTTCTTCTTAGTTTTTCTCATTTTTTTCTAATCAGTTATGTACATTAGGGTTTTATGTTACATCTAATGTTGTTAAATTAATGTTTATTGCATTTTTAAAATTTCATGCATCTTACCATGATGGTGTTTAGTGTGTGTGTGAATGACACTGTGTGCACCTTCTATATATTAATATTGTCCTCCTCAGCTTGTGGAAAATCTGCTTGTGATGAACTTTGATTCATCATGTGACTCTCATCACCACTGGTGTTTGGTGACTGTCAGTGTATTATAAAAGTAAAAAAACAGATATTAGTACTTCATTAGGTTGGTAAATTAACATTATATCAGTTAATGAAATACGTTATTTTACCGTAAATTTAACAGATTTTTTTTACGTTGCTACTGTATTTTTTACGGTAAAGTTCTGGCAACCACAGCTGCTGGTTTTTACCGTAAATTTTACTGGGATTTTTTTTTTTACAGCGAACAACAGGCTCATAAATTTAGTTTCTAAACGCTCGAATCATGACAAAAAAAACCCTGCATTTTTCAGGCTGGATCAAGCTAATGCGCATGCGCAAACCTAAATGCGTCTCTAAAACGTCTCTTCGGAGGTGCACGTCTGACTGTTTCTATAGAAACCGGTGATTCTAACAGCCGCTGAAGTGCCGCGATGACTTTACCAGTCGGCGATTGGCTCTTATTTAGAAGGCGGGACTTATTCCGCCATATTGCACGTTACACTTTCTCCCATTCAAAACAATACAAGTGACACGTCTTGTGTTATTCTATAGTCTTTGGTTTTATTCAACTCAGCTGTTTAAAAATGACTGTACTGCTTGCTTAAAAACTAAACCAAATTATGTTGGAAATTAACATTTATTAATATGCTTAATAAACTAACATTTATTAATAAGTTTAATGAATAATAATTAAACAATAAACATTCATTAAACTGCTTATTAATAAATGTTCACCTTTTGATTATTATTGTTGCCTCTTGTAATAATTATGTGGAGTTTATTATTAATATAATTATGTATTTTGGGTTCATTTAAAGCCAGCCATATAGTAATTTTTAAACAATAGCTGAGTTAAATAAAACTACCCAGCATGTTGGGCAAACATTTAACCTAAAACAAAACAACCCAATCACTGGGTTTGTCCATTTTCAACCCAACTTGGGTTGTTTTTAACCCAGCATTTTTAAGAGTGTACATAGCCCTCTTGTTTGTTTAACCCCAAACCACATTTCATATCATAGACAACTCCCAATCTAAACAATTTCTGATGGACAAAGTTACATTTTTTTTTTTTTTCATTCATCATACGTCACATTACAGAAGTTAAATGGTTTGCGAAGTTGCAGTTTCATGTTGACTTTGAGTTACAAATGATGTTCTGTAGATCAGCGGTGCTGAGAGCTCCATAAACAAAGCCTGGAGTCCTGCCAGCCACTGACGGTAGTGATAAGTGAACAACATATACAACATATTAATACCTCGGCAAAAGCCATAAACTATGAGTAATCTGATTACTGAACGGGCTGACATTTTCTGGGGAGGCAAGAATGAAATTACAGGCCTGGACAGAACAAAAGAACAAAACAGGAACACGTATAAACACACAGTGAACAACAATACGTTTTAAAATAATGTAATCCGTGACTCCATCAGAGTCTGCCTAGGCGAATTAATTAGTTTTGGCTAAAAGATGATGAATGAGTTTATACATGGTCTATAATTTTTATTCCATTTATGACCTTCATATGAACATAAATCAAATGATAAAAGCCAGAGCATTTTTAATAGCTTTAACATGTTTTTCTTTAATTTCCTTCAAAAGAGCTGAATAAATATGCATATTCACTGATTCTTGATTCATCAAGGAAACTTTTTTTCCCCCATATACATTTCTTTAATCAATCATTCCAGTTAAGGCATAAATCATAATAGCATTATTTTTTCATTTTCATTAATCGTTAAGTGTATTGTAAAGAAAAATTTCTCTCTGTTTTAAACCTTTCTGTGTTGTCCCCAACTTTTTGTCTTCTAATTTTTCTTAAATCATTTTAAAGTATTAAAAGCCAAATTCAATATTACACTTCTACCAAATAATCCTTAAGTTAAATTTCGGTATAATAATGGTAATTTATTTTTATTTGTATTTATTTTAGTGTAAATCTGTTAAGTATTTACCCATGAAGAATCACCCATGATATGGGCCATGACCTAGTTGAAAATTCAATTTAAAGAACCGTTGGAGACCGAACCTTCTCTAAAGCCTTATTACTGTCATGTGATTCAACTTCGAGTACAGCGTACTCGGTCAGATCCAAACAAACAACATGCTCTGCCCAAAAACTAAGAGCTTAAAAACGAGAAAGCCTCTAAATACCTGATCCTTAGCCGATGGAAACCCAAGAAGTCACTCACAGTCACAGCACACAAAGCCAGATGAATTATATCAACACTAATCTTGGGTAAATCCAACATGATCTCTAAAAAAATCATACATAAAGTGTACTTCTAGCATATATACATGTTTTATGTTTGTACAGACCAACTTAAAAAAAGTACAATATCCTTGATCCTACAAAGGATAAGCAGTTTAGAGAATGGATGAATGATGGATGGAAAGCTTCTAAAATGTAAATCTAATGTTCTTTAAGACCGATTACCTGATAAGGAAACCCACATTTCATTGCTGAAAATATGCATGGAATACAAAATGAAACAAACATCGAGACAAAACACATAATAAAGACTGTTTTGTGTCATATCTTCCTTGTGTTGCACATTGCATACATTATTTGGGTGGCCCTGTCGTGCTGTGGAATCCATTACTGCTAATATCTATATCTATGATGGCTGTGTCATTTGTTTCATGCATGGGCAAACACATGGAGCAGTACTCTTTAGAGATTCTCAGACACATATTAACAAACGCACATTAAAACATATCTGAGCAGGGGCGTCTCTCGGGATCAGATCATACCGAAGTGCTAAGGAACCAGTCAGACCCGATCAGTCTTCATGGCAAGCGATAGAGAGTGGTTTCCAAAGCATGTTTGTTTGTTTGTTTTTTTTGAGCGCTTGCTGGCTGAGAGCAGGGCTGTAAGAGAGGATCAGCACTGACACCAGTGAAGGTCTGACAAGCACACACATACACACATACACTGTCCATGTGTCTGATTGTGATAAGCATTCAACCCACCCACTCCCTGCTTTCTCTTCGGCATGGGACATGTGTATGTATGTGTGTTTATGTATCCTCCCCTCTCAAATGCAAGAGTTCAGGCACATGGTCTTAGCAGTGTCAGCCACATGAGACATTTCAGGCCACAGTGCCAAACTGTCCCTCACACAAACACACACTTTAAAGGGATAGTCCATCCAAAATTGAACATTCCGTCATCATTTACTCACCCTCATTTCTTCCGCAAAACACAAGAGATGTAGACGTTTATCAGAATGTTCATGCAGACTTTTTTAGACAGATATTAAAACATTGATAAATGTGTTTTTAATACTTTATTATGAGGAACACATATTCACAAGTGACAATAAACTCCTAATTTACTGCTTATTAATAGTTAGTAAGGTTGTTAAGTTATTATTGGGTAGGAATAAGAATGTAGAATATGGTCATGTAGAATAAGGCATTGATATGTCCTTAATAAGTACTATTAAACAGCCAATATCCTAGTATTATGCAAGCTAATAAGCATAGTTAAAAGATAAAATAAGTGGTTACTGCACTCTAAAAAATAAAACATTGGTTCAACAAAAAAATAAATATGTTAACGTTTTTCCACTAGAATTTTTAACTTAAGCCAATTGGGAGAATTACAATAATTCAAAGCAATATTTTGAGTTAATCCAACATAATGTTTTAAGTAAGGTGAAGACGTTTTTTTGCCACAATAAAAAAATATTTCTAAGTAACATGAACTTAATAATTGTCAACATGAATGCAACTATTTAAGTTGATCAAACATAATGTTTTAAGTAAGGTGAAGATGCTTTTTGGACACGATAAAACGCATTTCTAAGTAACATGAACTTACCAAGCACCGCTTGTCACCATGATGGTAACTCTCCAAAAACCCACATTAACAGAAACTCTTTTAAATTAGCATAACAAAACACTAATTACTGCTAAATCTCCCTTACCATTAATCTTGTGCAAAAAAACATTATATAACACTTAATTTTAGCATTTACTCTCCCTTTCAAGTGCCATGGGCAAAGCATGATGGGAAATATAAATCCCAGCCCAGTTTCACTTAACTTAAGTTAGTCTAAATTAAAAGAAGTGTTCATACAACTCAAAACAATGAAACATGTTTACACGTCATCAGATTGTATTTTACATTAATAGAACTTAAAATTAAATACATTTTTGATTAACTTAAAATGTTAAACTATGACAAGTCATGATAGTATATCGAATCAATAGGCATAATTTGTGTGTCATCCAAGCTCAATAAAATAACAATTATAAGTAAAAAGTCTTACAGCATTTCAGAACTTGATTTTTTATTTCACAACAATATATATATTTAAGTAATGACTAAAGGTCCCCTGAATTAGTTTGGAAAATGAAATGAAAAAATGAAAATGAAAACAATTAGTTTTTAGAGTGTGTTAAACTAAAACAAACAAATTTATGCTGAAATAACTTTTAAATATTACACTAAAAAATAACAAAAAAAACTATATAAATTTACACAGTGAAACACTGTTTTCCATTGAAACAGTAATATACCGTAAAAACAATGCATTCTGGGTAATAGTATTTGTCGTTTTCAAGAAAGTAGCCTATAGGCCTATTTTCTTAAAATGTCAAATATTACCCAGAATGCACTGTTTTTATGGTATATTACCGTTTCAGTGAAAAACGGTATTTTACCGTGTACATTTGTTTCTTTTTTATCCGTTATTTTTTAGAGTGTAGATAAAAAGATATTAAATTAAAAATGTTTTCTTGGCAACTAACAGCTAACTAAAAATAAAATCTACAAAACTGACAAAAGCACATAAAATTACTAAAACTTGAAATCAAAATTTAAATGAAAAATGAAACTACAAAAAATCTAATTCAAAATATTAATAATTTCATAATAGTATATAAATAATACTTGTATAATGCTTGCTCATCAAACGAAAATTCTATACTGTTTTCTCTAAATAAATAAAAATAAAACACTAAAAACAAATCAAATGCTAGGAATTTAGGCATCACAACATTATAATATACAGTATAATCAATAGATATTCATTCTGAGATTTGCTAAATATTATATTTAACAATGTTATTAAATTAAAAGTGTTTTAAAAAATGAACTTTGAGTATTAGATGATGGAATAGATAAACTAAACATAAAAAAATGGAAATGAGCATGCATTATTTAAATATGCACAATAAATTAAAAATAAAAGGTGTTCTCTAATACCAACGGATAACTGATATAGCACCAATATATCAGGCCAAAATAAATAAATAAATAAATAAATAATAAAATAAAAATTATAAATTAATTTTTATTTTTGGCGGAACTACCACAGGTCCGCGATAGATGCATGCTTTCAAACGCTCCCATGCTATTTACAATGTTTATTTACATTTATTTACAACGTTTGTGAAGTATTGATCATTGAAGCCAATCACAGTCATATCCGATGAGCGCATCAACACAATGGCCAATCAGATGTGTTCACGAATAACGCTCAAAGTGTCACATTTTTAAAATTTCAGTACCGACTTGGTAGCGAAGTCAGTACTTTTGACAACTATTCTCCAAACTAACATTTTACAACACTCCGTTTTGTCATTTTACAACACTCAATCTTGTCTTCTTTTTTCTTTTAATTTCAAGGCTGAATTCTCAGTGTTCTGGGCCCATAAGGTCCCCCTTTAAACGTGACAGGAACTCTGTTATATACACACCACAACATGTGACTCACATTCTTACTGAAAGCAGAAAGGGGACATATACATTATTGACGGGCTTGTCTTGTCTCTGAGTAGAGTTAGAGGTTATAACGTCCCTGTAGCTCTGTCCCAAAGGGATTCACGGATTGAGACATTCTGGTGTCGTACATCTCAAAGAGAGAAGCCTCTAATCAGTCAGCCAGCCTATGGCACCAAAGGCAACACAGACTTTCAAGACACATGAAAGAGGGTGTCCAGCCTCAAATAAACAGGATCCAGAGCCCACGAGGGAACAAGTCCCAGAGTTGATGCTCAGCATCCACCCAGTTGTATCAGCTTCCAGTCATCAGGTAGGAACTTAGACCTCAATCTCCCTCGCACTCTCGCCATGTCTTGTTCACGGTCATGAAGTTTGCAAGGTAAAAACAACAATCCCAGAAACGGCAAAGGCCATGCTTTCATAGCAAAAGGTCAGCGCTTGGCCTTTCTTGGAGACGGAGTGAGGAAGGAGACAGAGATTTTCTAGGCTCTGGGAGTGTCGATCTGCCCTGACCGGTCATGGGATA